>NC_057800.1:255741578-256067365 GCF_018294505.1 Triticum aestivum
TCTCCTCCCCAGCTCCTCTCCCTCACTCTCCCGCACCATGGCCGACGCTGCCGCGCCCGCGCCACCGTGATAACCGCGTCCGTCATCGTCCCCGCCGCGTCACCGTGTCCATGAGCTCCGCCGTCGTCGACTACGTCGAGCAGGCCGAGCCCCGAGCGCTCGCCCGCTCTGGAGTCACCCCGACCACGTCTTCCCCAACTCCGGCCATCGGAGATCCCCTTCGCCGTCACCGCAGCACCAGCTCGTCCCCGACCTCGCCGTCTGCCTCGTTGTGATCGTCGTGAGCCTAGCTACCTCCTCCCCCTCTCCATTAACTCCCTCCTCCACCGTATGCACCGCACCATGCACACCCGAGCACCCGCCGCCGCCGAGCTCGTCGCCGACGTGACTCCGGCCACCCACTGGCCACACCATTGTGACCAACGCACTCACCGCACTCGCAGGAGCCCGTAGCACCACTCCACGCGCCTCGTCGTGCCCTGTAGCCTCGGTTTCGACCTCGCCCGAACTCCGGCGACCGCCAAGGTCGTCGCCGACGACGTTTCCGGCCACCCTAGCTCCACCCACTGCCACTACTTGATGCGGCTTGCTCCCAGCTACGCGTAGATGCTCTCCGCCGCCCATTTGGTCGCCGGAGCACGAAACCCGCACCACTCCGCCGCGTCTGGCCTCGCCGGCGGCCAAACGCCGGTGAGTTTGGCCCTGATTGACCCTGTGTGGGCCCAGGTTGACTTCCCCTGAGTCTATGACACGTGGGACCGCCCTGCTAATTAACTTAGATTAGCACTAACTAAAATTAGTTAGTTAATTAACTACTGACACGCGGGTCCCACTGGTTAGGTTTGACCTGTTCCGGCCCCATTGACCACTGACGTCACCCTAACGCAATGCCGGCGCAATAACTCAATTGCTGGAATTATTCTTATACAGGAAATTCTAGAAAATATTACAAACTTCAAAAAATTCATAACTTTTAATCTGTAACTCCAAATGCAAAGATTTATATATGAAATTTGATCAGAAAAATTCAATCTTTCCATCTGTAATGGTTTCATGCATGACAAAACACTCTAACCTTGCTATTTAGGTGAAACAAGCTAATACACTTATAAGGCTTAAGAACATAAGCTTCCATTTGAATCCTTGATTCAAATGGACCCAAACCAACTTGTTTCACATTGCATTAGGCAGGACACCTCATATTGCCATGTCATAGGATGCATCATATTGTTGCATATTGCCATGTGATGATTGTGCTATGTGGTGTCTTTCGTGGTAGGTTCTGCATCCGAAGATATTTCCGAGTATCCAACTGAAGGGCAGTACCCTACTACTACTCCATCAGGCAAGCAGCCCCATTGATCATATCGATACAATCCCATGTTCTCGCTTCTGCTCTCATTTACTGCATTAAGACAACAACGTTTCAAACTGCTGTGTGCTACGGTAGTTGAACCCTTATCCTCTGCATGACCTGTCATTGCCACAGTAACAAGATGAAACCCACTAGCATGTGTAGGAGTTGATTGAGCCATGTATGTGTTTCCTACCTTGCTATGCCTGCTAGGCTTAGAGTTGTGTCAGGTTTGGTTCATCTGGGTGATGGGCTAGAGTGAAATGATTACGTCGGTAATGTGAGGGATGTGTTGAACATGTTTTGGTAAAGGTATCAGTGAGAGGCCATGTAGGAGTACATGGTGGGTTGTTTCATTGAGGCCGTCCCTAAGAACTGAGATCTGTATGCGTGATTTAAGATTCAGCTACTACCACACATTGGGCCCTGAAATATGACCCTGCTCGACTTACTGACCCCTCTCGTCCTCTGTCCAGGAGTTGCAACTAGTTTCTGGTGTTTATAGGTTATGTGTTGGCAGTCGTGCGTAGCGCTGACCCTAGGGGTGGGCTATGATGCGGTAGATACACCGTGGCCGGGTATGTCGGGCGCCCGTTTGGCGTCTTGGGACCCTGTACACATCGTTTGGGGCTGTTGAGGACACCCCGACCAGATTTCCTTGCGGATGGAACCCAAATAGGCGACAAACCTGGACTAGAGACTTGTGTGGTTAGTCAGGTCGTGGTCTACACCCACGTCGGCTTTCGCTTGAAGTCTGCCGAGCACATGTCGTGTGCAGATGCTAAGTGGTGGAAACATGTGTGACAAAGTACACCCCTGCAGGGTATAAAACTATTCGAATAGCCGCGTCCGCGGTAAAGGACTACTTGGTTGCCTATACACTTCATAGACAAGTTAATGGTTACTACTAAAAGACTCAAGATAAGTGTGAGTACCGAGGATGGCCCTCTCGTAGGATGACGAGGGAGGATCCTCGGTGGAGTATTGTGTTAGTGATTAGTGGACTCGTGTGCGAAAACTATTTTACAGTGGTGTCTCGTAGGATAGCTTAGCCAAGAGTCGAAGCTGGCTTGCTGCAATAACTCCACCACCTTCTTGAGAATGAGCATGTATAGTAGGATTTGTTGTAAGACTTGCTGAGTACCTTTATACTCATGTTGCTTTAATTCCTGTTTTTAGACGACAACACCACCCCCTCCGATGGGTTTTACGTAGACCTCGATGTCGATGAGTAACTTGCCACCCAGGTGGTGATTCTGGCCATGGAGGGCCCTATGTAGATAGATAGGCTTCGCCAAGCCTTCTTCTTTCTAGTGTATGTACTCAGACTTATTTGCTTCCGCATGTGCTTGTATGTTTGTATGGCTTGAGTGCCGGGTCATGTGACCCCGACCTGTATGAACATGTTATGTATGGCTCTCCGGAGCCTTTAAATAAAGTACGTGAGTTGTAGAGTTTTGTTGTGATGCCATGTTGTATTTACACATATCGATCATATTGTGTGTATGATTGAAATGCTTGGTATGTGTGGGATCCGACAATCTAGTTGTTCATCCTTGGTGGCCTCTCTTATGGGGAAATGTAGTCTAGTGCTCCTTGAGCCATAGTAGTCCGCTACAGCCCGGTTCACCGGCGTCATGCTAGCCCAGCACTAGTGCTCAGGACACTTGACTGGCCGGCATGTGTTTCACTTAGTTCCTATGTCTGTCCCTTCGGGGAAATGTCACGCGGTGACATCTAGAGTCCTGCCTAGCCTGCTACAGCCCGGGTTCCCCAGAGTCCTGTTAGCCCAGTGCTACAGCCCGGATTCACACGCTGTTGACCGACATGCGCGATGTGATTCATGTATGCCTGTCCCCATAGGTTTGTGCCGCTTTGGGTTCACGACTAGCCATGTCGGCCCGGGTTCTCTGTCGTATGGATGCTAGCGACACTATCATATACGTGAGCCAAAAGGTGCAAACGGTCCCGGGCCATGGTAAGGTGACACCCGTGGGGATACCGTGCGTGAGGCCGCAAAGTGATATGAGGTGTTACCGGCTAGATCGATGTGACTTGGAATCGGGGTCCTGACATATGTGTAATAGCCATGATATCCTAGCGTAAGTTGCTTGCTTATTTATTTCCGTTGTCTTGTTTATTTGTTTTCTTGTAGTCAGTGCAGTTCTTTTTCCGCGGTTTGCTAGTGGCCGCAATAACCTATTTTTTAAAACTAGGCCACATTAACAATGGGCTACATATTTACTATAGTTAACATGGGCCTCCTATGGGCCATACAAACAATGGGCCTTCTAAGGGCCATAGAAACAATGGGCCTTCTACGGGGCATAGACACAATGGGCCTTCTACGGGTCGTACCATCAATGGGCCTTCTACGGGCCGTATGATCGGTTAGCCAAACATGGGCCAATAACAGACCACATTATGGCCGTAAATGGGCTAGAGTTAAATCGTCCGTTCATGGGCCGACCATAATGGGCCGTCGTTAATAGGTCATATTTGGTGACGTTATGAAAACGGACCAACGTATTAACAGGCCACAAACGGGCCGATTGTAACCACGGGTTGTATTTGGCCCACAAGCAGAAAATTACAGTAACGGGCCAAAAGTAAACAAATGCTGGAAATGAGCCCAAGAATAAATGGGCCCTGAGAAGGCCGAAAGATAACATGGGCTGGAAACGGCCCAACGGAATAATGGACCGTTAATGGGTATAAAGTGATACACTGTTCATTACGGGCCAGTTTTACCACGGGTCGTTAATGGGCCGAGGGTTACTAAGGGCCTCATATGGGCCGAAAGACATCATGGGCCATACATGGGCCGGAAGTTAAAACGGGCTGGAATTATATTGGACGGCCCAGATGAAGCTAATGGGCCTAATTAGGATAGGCCATAAACGGGCCCTAGGTTAGCGGGTTGTAAATGGGCTATATGTGAACAGGTCGTTAACAGGCTTGCCGTTTGGCGGCCCGCCACCTTTTGACCAAGTCAAACGGGCTGGCCTTTTCACAGGAATGGGCCTCTGTTGGTCCATGCCATGTGTCGACGTATCATAGGCGCTTTGGGTCCAATGAGTGGATGACATCTGTCCCAACGGTGAGTCGACACGTGTTTCCTCCAGCCAATCATGATTTTACACGTGGAAAATCCCCATTGGTCGGGGATGTTAACGGGCTATCGGATCCAAAACCAGACCCGATAGCTTAATGGTGTTCCGTTATGGTGGATGCCATGTGTCGGTCACCCTTGACGAAAGCACTTCTGTGACGCGCGATTTATCGGCATGGAAGTGAACACTTCCATGATGATAATTTTGGTAATGTCATGGAACACTTCTACGACAGCACATGTATGACTATCTTGATTCTGTCATAAATTTGTCATGGATGTACATGCATGACAGAAAACGTGACCTACTATGACAAACACGTATCATCACGGAAGTGTATTTTTTGTAGTGTTAGGGTTTCTAGCAGTGGCTATGTCAAATGAACTCGGTGGCACCGGATAGATAAAATTGGTGGGGCCGAATTTGACTTTTGGTTTGGGACATATGTGGAAATGAGAAAGTGGTTGAGGGCTTTGGAGCATATCACTAAGCACTTTGAGCAAGCAAGCCATTAAGCAACACCTCATCCCCTTTTAATAGTATTGGATTTTCCTATGGACTCATTGTGATCTTGGATCACTAAAATGAAAATGTAGAGTCTTGAGCTTGAGCCAATCTTTGTCCTTAGCATCTTGAAGGGGTTCCACATCCTCTTGTCCAATCCACTCCACTGTTGAACTCATCTGAAATATACTAGATGAAAATATTAGTCCAACAAGAGATATGTTGACATTAATTACCAAAATCACCCAGGGAGCACTTGTTCTTTCAATCTCCCCCTTTTTGGTAATTGATGACAACATACATCAAAGCTTTAGATAAAGATATGAAGAATAACAAGTAAAGCTTTGGAAGAACATATAACATGCATAGGCTTCCCCTACATGTATGCATCCATGTAAATATGGAATATAGGAGCATGTGAATGCATAAGCATGACAGAGCAAGCAATGAGTTACATGTATCTTTGCTATATACATCAGAGCAAATGATATAGATATAGGAAATATACCTTCATGTTCATGAGTCCTTCTTGCAAACAATATGTACATTAGCAAGAGATCATCATGCACATGAGTCTGATGCATATACTTACCTTGTGGTCTTGGGATGGCTTTGGAAGAGATGAACCTGAGTAAACAAGGTAAGATAACATAGAAACATCTACTAAATAGAGCAAACAGCAAACCACAAGAGTACCAAGATTGGGATGACATGTAGAGAGTGAGTACTGGGTACTTTATTGTATATAGACATGTCCCCAAAGGTAAATATATGCAATGAATTCAAATATTTCCTTCCCTTAGAAGTCTTTCTCCCCCGAAATCTTATATAGATAATGGGAGAATATAGTGAAAAGAAAATCAGAGCACGGTAATCATAACACAAACTAACATGCCTTTCCCCTCTTAAAGACATGTGACTTCTCTCCTCTTGAATACCAAGCATCTGGGGTCTTTCTCTCTTTGATGTGATTAAGCATTCTCCCCCTTTGATGTGATTAAGCTTTGATGTGATCTCTCTCTCCCCCTTTGACATCAATTTCCAAAAAGGAATCTTCTGGAGTGTGAGTCGAATAGGTTTGGTCCTTGAGTCACATGACAAAGCAACATATAGAATGTGATGCAGGTAGAGGACAAGAATCATTGAGTGGAGCTAGAACACATATGCAGGATGCAAATGGCAAAGTGTCTTCTCAGCATTGAAATCGATAACACCGACTTCGTTTATTCGGTGGCACCGAAATTGTTTGGTTTGACCGAAAGAGACAAACTAGTGTGTCCGAGTTCAACATAGGGAGAGACCAATTGTCATCTCATCTCACTAGGCAAATAAGATCTCACAAAGATTTTCAAGGAATTAACTAAAGGATTTGCAATGAATTGGATTCAAGGAATGTAGAACATAACAGAGAAAATAAAGAAATCTTATTAAAGAAGGGGAACAAATATGCAAGAGACAAATGTAAGAACACAGAGCAACACTAGAGAACTTCATCTAGAAGTGGTCGGCGAGAATGTCACCTATGTTAGAGTATATTGACTGAGGAGTCAAGTGAGAACACTTGATCGTAGGTCATACTCATCGTTTAAGCTCAAAATGGGGTTACCATTTTTTGTTTAAGCATTTTGATGTATTAGCATCTTGTTGAGCTGCTTTATCCCATGTCTTGGAGTAAAGCTTCTCTAAGATGGAATATCATACCTTGGGTGGTGGTGTTGATCTTGATCATGTAGTTGAACTTGTGCAGGATGCTCAAGGTTGATGTAGCTCATCAATGAGTTGGGAGCACCACTTGTAGTTTGAGTTCATCTACCTAGATGGGTTAGTCTTGCAAGGAAAAGCACTTGTGTATCCAAAATGACAATCTTGAAATTTGATACCAAATGAAATTTGATATAAAGATTTTGTCAAAGGATATGTTGAAAGGGATTCATGCTTCCTTGTCTTCAACCACCATATTGTAGAGACTTGGTGATTTAGATATTGCTCAAGTGTGAGTGATTTGCAGTTTCATAGATTTAGATTCATCCAAGTACCTACAAGGGTTAGATAACATGCAAGGGTGCAAGTATGTATCCAAGACATATGATCATCATCATAAGAGAAATATCAAGGATTAGTCAAAGGCTCTTGCCTTGCATGTATCCAAATGGAGTTTCTACTCCAAGTTTGAAGCATCAATGATGTTCAATTCACCTCTCAAGCGGCAAAATACTTTCTCATCAAGCAATTTAGTGAATATATCTGCCAATTTCTTATCGGTACGAACATGCTTAAGATCAGTGTCCCCTTTAGCAACATGATCTCGAATGAAATGATGACAAACTTCAATATGCTTAGTTTGAGAATGATGCACGGGGTTACGAGCAATCTTAATAGCACTTTAATTGTCACAAAGCAATGGAACATGTTTCACATAGATCCCATAATCTTTAAGAGTTTGGGTCATCCAAAGTAATTGAGCACAACATGAACCGGCGGCAATGTATTCCGCTTTGGCGGTGTATAAGGATACCGAGTTTTGCTTCTTGAAGGACCAAGACACAAGAGATCTACCAAGAAATTGACAAGTACCCGAAGTGTACTTTCTATCAACCTTGTCACCAGCATAGTCCGAGTCGGAATAGCCAACAAGATCAAAAGAAGAACTCTTAGGATACCAAATGCCAAAATTTGGTGTATGAATTAAGTATCTCACTATCCTTTTCACAGCCTTACGATGACATTCTTTGGGGGCCTCTTGATATCGTGCACACATGCACACACTTAGCATAATATCAAGACAGGAGGCACATATATATAACAATGAACCAATCATAGAGCGGTAAACCTTTTGGTCAACCGGCTCGCCATCCTTGGTCAAGTCAAGATGTCCACTAGTAGGCATGGGTGTATTCATACCTTTTCATTCTTTGATGTTGAACTTCTTGAATAAGTCCTTGGTATACTTTGTTTGAGAAACAAAGGTACCCTCCTTAGTTTGCTTGATTTTCAACCCAAGAAATAACTTGATTTCACTCATCATAGACATCTCAAACTTCACCGACATTAGCTTTCCAAACTTTTCACTAAAATGAGGGTTAGTCGAGCCAAATATGATATCATCAACATAAATTTGGCACACAAATAATTCACCATTAACCCTTTTAGTAAAAAGAGTAGAATCTATCTTTCCAATTTCAAAGCCTTTTTCAATAAGGAATTTGGTCAAGCATTTATACCATGCTCTAGGAGCTTGTTTAAGACCATAAAGGGCTTTGTGAAGTTTGTAAACATGATCGGGTTTCTTAGGATTAACAAAGCCGAGAGGTTGTTTAACATAAACTTCCTCCTCAATTTCACCATTTAGAAAGGCACTTTTAATGTCCATTTGGTACAAGGTGATATCATGGTGATTAGCATAGGCAAGTAAGATGCGGACGGACTCAAGAATAGCAACGGGGGCATATGTCTCACCATAGTCCATACCTTCGACTTGAGTGTAGCCTTGGGCGACGAGACGTGCTTTGTTGTTAACGACTTGTCCATCTTCGTCTTGCTTGTTGCGGAACACCCATTTGGTATCGATGATGTTGTGGTTGTTGTCGGGCTTCTCAACCAATGTCCACACTTGATTCCTTTCAAAGTTGTGTAGCTCTTCGTGCATGGCATTTATCCAATCCAGATCTTCCAATGCTTCTTCAACCTTCATAGGTTCAATGCTAGAGATGAATGAATAATGTTCACAAAAATTTGCCAAACGAGTTTTAGAGCAAGTGATTCTCCCGGTTTGGATATCATTGAAGATTTGTTCAACAGGGTGGTCTCTTGAGACTCTTGCTCGAACTCATGAGAGCTTTTGCTTGGGTCGGGGTGGAACATCTTCTTCATCATCTTTTTCTTCTTCTTGGCCTTCTTCATTGTTGACATTGTCGTTCTCTTGTCGAGGTGGAGAAGGAGGTTGATGAGGTTCATCTTGGAGTACTTCCTCGTTCTGTTCATCTTGGCGTGTCCCACTTGTGGATGCTTCCATATCAACTCTTGGTTCACCTTGTCGCGAGATAGAAGATTCCACTTGGACGGACGAGGTACTATCCTTCACCTCCGTTGGACGAATCTTGCCAATTGACAAGTCTTGGATTGCTTCCGAAGGGTCTTTGTCTCCTACATCACTTGGAAATTGCTCTACTTGCAAGCCGTTAGATTCATCAAACTTCACATCTACCGTCTCTTCAACCTTTCGGGTGAAGTTGTTGTAAACACGATAGGTGTGAGAGTTTGAGCCATAACCAAGTAGGAAACCCTCATGAGATTTAGCAGCAAATTTAGAATGATGATGCTTATCAAGAATATAGCACTTTGAGCCGAATACTCGAAAGTATCCAACTTGGGGTTTGTTACTGGTGAGAAGCTCGTATGTTGTCTTGTCGAGTAGCTTGTGAAGATATAAGTGATTTGTTGCATGACAAGTTGTCTCAACCGCTTCCTCCCAAAAGTGTTTTGGCGTCGTGTACTCATCAAGCATCATTCTCGCCATCTCAATAAGAGTCCGGTTCTTTCTCTCAACAACTCCATTTTGTTGAGGCATGTACGTAGCCGAGAACTCGTGTGAAATCCCTTCTTTGTCTAGAAAGGTATCCACATTTGCGTTCTTGAACTCTGTTCTGTTGTCACTGTGAACCTTCTTGATCTTCACTTCAAATTGCTTTTGGGCCTTCCTAGCAAAGTTCTTGAAGATCTTTTGGAACTACGATTTATCATCAAGAAAGAACACCCATGTAAATCTTGAAAAATCATCTACTATGACTAGACCAAATGAGTTTCCACCGAGACTTTTATAGGCATTGGGACCAAAGATATCCGTATGAAGTAGCTCGAGTGGTCCTCTCGTGGTCATGATGTTCTTCATGGGGTGGCTTCCTCCGACTTGTTTTCCTTCTTGACAAGCACTACACAATCTATCCTTATCAAATATAACATCTTTCACTCCAAGGACATGATCACCTTTAATGAGCTTATCAAGATTTCGCATGCGCACATGACCTAATATTCTATGCCACAACCAGCCTTTAGAGGATTTAGCAATTAAGCAAGTTCTAGGTTGAGCCTTTTTAGTGAATTCAACAATGTAAAGATCACCACTACGAATACCGGCAAAGACCATTTTCTGATTATCTCTACGAAACACTTGGCAATCTACTTCAGTAAATAGGACATTCAAACCAAAGTCAGCAAGTCTAGATATGGAAAGTAGATTATAGCCAAGAGATTCAACGAGCATAACATTTTGTATGGAGCTATCATGTGAGATGGCCACCTTACCAAGGCCAACCACCTTACCCTTTGAGTTATCACCAAAGGTGACATACTTTCGAGGGTCGTTGTTTTCAGCAAGTTCACGAAACATGTCCTTATATCCGGTCATGTGATCGGTACATCCACTATCAAGAACCCATTCCTTTCCTCCAGCCATGTAGCTGCGAAGATTGGCCATAAGACCAAAATGTCTCATAGACTCATCGAGATCAAAGTCACTATCATCATCCTCATCATAGTATCCATGTTCAGCATCGTCTTGTGATTGATCAATTCCTAGAGAGAGTGATTCATTAGATAAGTGATCATCACAATGTTCATCTTTATGAATTCTAATGGCTTCGGAGATGATATTGCTAATGACTCCAACATCTCCTTTGGCACGCATGAGGTTACTAAGCTCAAATAAACAATCACCAAACTTAGGATCATTGGAATTCATCTTAATCAAGGCAATAGACTTATGAAGAATCTCATCTAAGTTTTGTAAGGAATAATTTGGAAATCATTCCTCAAGAAATCTCCATATGGTGTAAGCACAATCAAGAGCAGGCAAGCTGGCAATCAAGTTTCTAGGTAATCCTCTGGTGGTTAGATTGACGGTTCTAAGATTACGGATCATGTCAATAGACTCATCGAGAGTGGATGCAAGGGGTCAACAAGGCGCGCACAAGGAGTAGTAATGTACTTGTTCAAGTGATATTCATTGAAAATCTCAAGCATCTCAATTTTCCACTCATGAAAGAACTCTCCATCAAGTATAGGTACTCTACGTCTAAGACTCCCCAACATAGACTCGTCCATTTTCCTCCAATGGTGATTAAACCAAAGCTATGGAAACCAATGCTCTGATACCAATTGTAGGATCGAGAAGAGGTGTCTAGAGGGGGTGATTAGACCCTCAACAAAGAAAAGTAGCAGTTTTTTATTTCTTTAGTTTAAGGTGGATTTTTAGCACAAGTTTAAACATTCACAATACATTTCAAGCAAGCATGGCAAGAGTATAAGAGCTACGGAAAGTAAAGCATGCAAGTTGCAAGAATGTAAAGGAATGGGATTGGAGTATGCAAACGCAATTGGAGACACGGAGATTTTGGTGTGGTTCCGATAGGTGGTGCTATCGTACATCCACGTTGATGGAGACTTCAACCCACGAAGGGTAACGATTGCGAGAGTCCACGGAGGGCTCCACCCATGAAGGGTTCACGAAGAAGCAACCTTGTCTATCCCACCATGACCATCGCCCATGAAGGACTTGCCTCACTTGGGTAGATCTTCACGAAGTAGGCGATCTCCTTGCCCGTACAAACTCCTTGGTTAAACTCCACAATCTTGTCGGAGGCTCCCAAGTAACACCTAACCAATCTAGGAGACACCACTCTTCAAAAGGTAATAAATGGTGTGTTGATGCTGAACTCCTTGCTCTTGTGCTTCAAATGATAGTCTCCCCAACACTCAACTCTCTCACACAGATTTGGATTTGGTGGAAAGATGATTTGAGTGGAAGGCAACTTGGGGAAGGCTAGAGATCAAGATTCTTGTGGTTGGAATGGAATATCTTGGTCTCAACACATGAGTAGGTGGTTCACTCTCAGAAAACTTATGATGGAAGTGTAGGCACATTCTGATGGCTCTCTCCATGAATGAAGAGTGGGTGGAGGGGTATTTATGGCCTCCACACAAAATCTAGCCATTACACACATTTCACCAAACTCGGTGGGACCGAATCGAGAAACTAGGTCAAACCAATATGGTTCAAAATGTGAATGTTATGAATTTCGGTGGGACTGATGTGCTAGGGTTAGGGTAAAATCTCAACTCGGTTTTCCCAATTACACAAACTCGGTGGGCCGATTTTGGTAATACGCAAAACACAGAGTTGGTCAAGCAAACTTGGTGGGACCGATTGCATATCTCGGTGAGACCAAAATAGATGCAATAGGCAACAGAGAGTTTGCAAGCACATCTCGGTGAGACCGAGATCCCATCGGTGAGACTGAACTGATTAGGGTTTCTGGCAGTGGCTATGTCAAATGAACTCAGTGGCACCGGATAGATAAAATCGATGGGGCCGAGTTTGACTTTTGGTTTGGGACATATGTGGAAATGAGGAAATGGTTGAGGTCTTTGGAGCATATTACTAAGCACGTTGAGAAAGCAAGCCATTAAGCAACACCTCATCCCATTTTAGTAGTATTGGCTTTTCCTATGGACTCAATGTGATCTTGGATCACTAAAATGAAAATGTAGAGTCTTGAGCTTGAGCCAATCTTTGTCCTTATCATCTTGAAGGGGTTCCACATCCTCTTGTCCAAGCCACTCCACTGTTGAACTCATCTGAAATATACTAGATGAAAACATTAGTCCAACAAGAGATATGTTGACATTAATTACCAAAATCACCCAGGAAGCACTTGTGCTTTCAAGTACTCGAGGAACAACGGTTGTCCGTAGCTATGGACTTTGTAGGAAAGAACTCAAGGTGCTCGATCTTTTGGCAGTGTGTGCATGCTTCATTCCATGCGTGAAAGAACTTCGCGCCCTATGACATGGACGTCATCCATTATCGCATCAATGGTAAGCCATCTGCAACTCCATCATGAAGTTGTGTGGTGCGGTTGCACGAGTGAAGACTGAGGGAGTCCTGGATTAGGGGGTCTCCGGACAGCCGGACTATATCCTTTGTCCGGACTGATAGACTATGAAGATACAAGATTGAAGACTTCGTCTCGTGTCCGGATGGGACTCTACTTGGCATGGAAGGCAAGCTAGGAAATACGGATATGTGTATCTCCTCCTTTGTAACCGACCTTGTGTAACCCTAACCCTCCCTGTTGTCTATATAAACCGGAGGGTTTTAGTCCGTAGGACAACATACAATCATACCATAGGCTAGCTTCTAGGGTTTAGCCTCTTTGATCTCGTGGTAGATCAACTCTTGTAATACTCATATCATCAAGTATAAATCGAGCACGACGTAGGGTTTTACCTCCATCAAGAGGGCCCGGACCTGGGTAAAACATCGTGTCCCCTGCCTCCTATTACCAGCCACCTTAGATGCACAGTTCGGGACCCCCTACCCAAGATTCGCTGGTTTTGACACCGACATTGGTGCCTTCATTGAGAGTTCCTCTGTGTCGTCGCTGTTAGGCTTGATGGCTCCTATGATCATCGATAGCGATGCAGTCCAGGGTGAGACTTTTCTCCCCGGACAGATCTTTGTGTTCGGCGGCTTCGCACTACGGGCCAACTCGCTTGGCCATCTGGAGCAGATCGAAAGTTACACCCCTGGCCACCAAGTCAGGTTTGGAAGCTTAAACTACACGGCCGATATCTGCGGAGACTTGATCTTCGACGGATTCGAGCCTCTGCCTTGTGCGTCACGCGGTCACGATGAGTACGATTTAGCTCTACCATCAAACAGTGTTCAGGAGATCACACCGGCAGCCGCTCCGACCCTCAATTCGGAGCCAGTTGCGCCATCCATGGACGGGTGGATAGACCCCGTCACGGAGGCCGTATCCTCGGTGGCGATCGAGCCGAATATCGACCTTACCCTTCACGAGAGCCGTGTTGCTAAACTGCCAGATCCTTCTCCAGCCACGGACTCCGAACCGCCTGCGCCCGTTCCTATGGAATTTGATTGGGTGTCGATCATGGAGTTTACCTCTGCGGATATTTTTCAGCACTCGCCCTTCGGCGACATACTGACTTCATTAAAGTCTCTCTCCTTGTCAGGAGAGTCCTGGCCGAACTATGTCCGACAGGACTGGGATGCGGATGACGAAGAAATTCGCCGCCCACCCACCACCCACTTAGTAGCCACTGTCGATGACTTAACCGACATGCTCGACTTCGACTCCGAAGACATCGACGGTATGGACGACGATGCAGGAGACGCAGGAACCACTGCCCACAGGGCACTGGACGCCCACTTCACCACATGACGTATACATGGTGGACACACCAAAATAAAACGACGACGAGGAACGGAAGGACGCAACGAAGGGTTGTCCCCTTAAGAAGCAGTCAAAGCGGCGACGTAAGCGCCGCCCCAAATCCCGCCTCGGTAGAAACAACAATCATATAGACCCAGCATTAGAGCAGTGTGAACCATCGCCGAACCACGGCAACACGGAGAATCAAACCGAACAACCCGACTCTGTCAAAGATAATAGTGCAGACGACATCACACCGGACAGACACCTGGAGCAACAGAATGCCCATCAAAGGCTCGTTGCCACCGCGAGGAGTCTAAAAAAGCAGAAGCAAAGGCTCAAGGCTGCGCAAGACACACTTAGAATCAGATGGAGTAAAGCACTCAACACAGCAGCGAAGTATGGCGGTAATCGCCACACCAAGAGCTACCTGAAACGGAAGTTGCTACCTGAATTCGATGAGGAGGCCTTAGATCCCCCGCAACCAAAAATTAAAACGGCCATCTGGCCGGATAGACGACCCCGCGGCCAACATAGAGCGGCAAACAATGCCGCACATAAGCCAATACGCGATCCACCCGAGGGCTCGCATCAAAAGGACAGCGCAACCAGATCCATCTATGGACCACGCAAGCGCGCTCCAACATACGATGCAACACAACAAACATCCGAACAACGCGGTACACCCAGATACAGGGGTGCCGCACACCCCCTATGTTTCACCGATGAGGTGCTGGACCATGAATTTCCAGAGGGATTCAAACCCGTAAACATAGAGGTATACGACGGAACAACAGACCCTGGGTCTGGATTGAGGACTATATCCTCCATATCCATATGGCTCGAGGAGACGATCTCCACGCTATTAAGTATTTACCCCTCAAACTCAAAGGGCCAGCTCGGCACTGGCTTAAAAGCCTCCCTGAAAGCTCCATTGGAAGCTGGGAAGAGCTCGAAGACGCTTTTCGGGCAAATTTTCAAGGGACTTATGTCTGACCTCCGGATGTGGACAATTTGAGTCATATAACTCAACAGCCCGGAGAGTCAGCCCGAAAGCTTTGGAACAGGTTTCTTACTAAAAAGAACCAAATAGTCGACTGTCCGGACGCCGAAGCCTTGGCATCTTTTAAGCATAGCATCCGCGACGAATGGCTGGCTAGACACCTCGGCCAAGAAAAGCCGAGAACAATGGCAGCATTAACAAGCCTCATGACCCGCTTTTGCGCGGGTGAGGATAGCTGGCTAGCCAGATGCAGCACCAGCGACCCCAGTACATCCGAAGTTAGAGATGGAAACGGGAAATCACGGCGCAGCAAAAATAATAAGCGCCAGAATAAAGAAAACAGCCCGAAGAGCACGGCGGTAAACGTCGGATTCATAAGCTCTTGGCCAGATCAGCAAAAGCCGCCCTCTAAAGGCGCCAGAGATGAAATGTCCAGCCTAAACAAAATTCTGGACCAAATATGTCAAATCCATAGCACCCCTGGTAAACCCGCTAATCATACCCACAGAGAATGTTGGGTCTTCAAGCAGTCCGGCAAGCTCAACGTCGTAGACAAGGGGGAGGATACACCAAGCGAAGACGAGGATGAGCCTCTCAAGCAAGACACTGGGGAACAAAAGAAATTCCCATCATAAGTCAAAACAGTAAACGCGTTACACGTGATCAAGGGGAGAACCAAAGCGGCACTCCCAGAGAAATATGCCCAAGGGCCTATCACCGCGGAGTCCTGCCACTGGTCGTCTCAACCGATCACTTTCGACCATCGGGATTACTCAGCAAGTATCCGACGTGCAGGATGGGCTGGCTTGGTATTAGACCCAAAAGTTGACGGATACCACTTCACACGAGTCCTGATGGACGGTGGCAACAGTCTAAACCTGATATATCAGGACACAATCCGAAAAATGGGGATAGACCCAACGAAAATTTGCCATAGAAATACTACCTTTAAAGGATTAACGCCAGGCCCAGGGGCTCATTGCAAGGGCTCCCTGCTACTAGAGATTATATTCGGCTTCCCCGATAACTTCCGTAGCAAAAATTTAACCTTCCACATTGCTCCGTTCCAAAGTGGCTATCAAGCACTACTTGGACGCGAAGCTTTCGCTCGCTTTAATGCAATACCGCATTACGCGTCCCTCACGCTTAAGATGCCCGGTCCATGTGGCATCATTACAGTAAATGAAAATATTGAGCGATCCCTGTGCGCCGAAAAGAGGGCGGCTGCCTCGGCAGCCGCACACTAAAACGGCCTCACCAACTAAAGCATTCGACAGGTCGTCAAGACTATGGACACGGTTAGATGAGTCCAACGCAGCTATATGTAATTCATACAGGTTTGATGGCCACACCCCTATTACAAATACAAGGGGCTCAACACGCGCAGACAAGTGGCAATTTTTACTCATCTTGAATTATACATGGTTTCTTTAAACCTACCTTTTTGCATGACAACTTTTCACCAAAGTTCCTCTCTTTTATAGATGACCATCGTGCTACACCCATCCAGGGTACGGCACAACGGAGACACAGGCGTAGACATGCAGCAGGGACCCGTTCCAAGGATTCTTTTTAGATTAAGACCCTGCGTCAACCTTTTTTACTGTCTCTTGTTGATACACATCCCTCGGATTCTCAGTACAATTGAGAAGGATGTTGGCGTCTTGGCATGTGGCCACGTCGGAATAATGCACGTACCTGGACACCAGGGCTTCTTACAAAGGGCACTGTTTAGGAAGACCAAATACCTTAGGGAGTGTTCGGCGTCGTGAGTTTGGACTTATATGCATCAGCTCCGAATCATGTCTTTGGTCAAATGTTGGGTTTGCCCGGCTCCTGTGTTTTGCTGCCTTACGTTCCGCCCTATCGGCTAAGGCGGCACCAAGAGAACTACTGCGATTGTGCCCTGGGTCAGCCGGACGAGCACCTCAGTAGAGAAAGCCGACAACTAACTGTCATGATATAGCGTGAGACAGGTCAACCACTCGATGACCTATCGGAATGTTAGAATTCCTCCGCCTTAACGAAGGGTCGTTTCCCGGCCAGGCATGTATGCACCCCGAATTCGGGAGAGTGCGGAGCCACCAGGGGCTATATAGTAGCCCCACCGTCAAACTCCTATGGCTAAGTGAAAGTGTTAAAGCATTATAGTCCAGTTGCCTCGTTCGCTGTGCTATCACCTCCTTAATAGGACCAAGACGTTGGATTAAGTGTGAACATGCATCTTCTGCGAACACCTCCGCATTATATGCGTGGGGTTGAAGCCGACGACTGCAATCTTTCAGGTTATATATATATATATATATAAATGGCCACACAGGAGGCATCATATTACTTCCAGGCAAAAGTACAAATACAGCCTTAATAAATTTCATAAAAAACATTGTGTTTACAATGGGAATACATGTCACTCAAACATAATATTCTTCGAGCACTGGGCCTCTATCAAACGAGCACCCTCGAGAACTTCTTTGAAATAGTGCTCGGCAGCCATTCGTCCTATGGCCGAACCCTGCGCCGCAACAGTGGTAGCATCCATCTCCGCCCAATATGCTTTGACAAGGTCAAGGGCCATCCGCGAGACTTATATACACGCCGACCTCTTTATCGCATTGATGTGCGGCACCGCTCCAAGGAACTGCTACACTAAGCTGAAATAGCTGTTTGGCTTCGGTTTTTCGGGCCACAGATGATCTACAACGAACCTCATGGCGAGTACGGACAACCTATTGAGTTCGTCCCATTCGGCTAGCTGATCAGTCAATGGAAGCGGACGCTCTGGAACGTTAAACTGCGACCAGAACAGCTTGTCCACTTCACGACCGGTTTGATCTCCGAAGTATTCGGTCGCATTGACAATGCTCGCCCCAAGTCCATATATGCGTCTGCCGAACTCCACAGCCGATCCAGAGGGGCATACCGCGGATCTCCGAACTTCCTCCGTAGCATAAAGGGCTTCCCAGCCGCAATATCCCCGGCTTCACGCTATTCCTCCTTCTTCGCTCTCATGGCAGAGTGAGTGTCTTTGGTCGCCATTGTGGCCTTTTCCAGGTCCATCACCTTCGCCCGGTTTTCTTCTTCAAGAAGCTGGCAGCGGTCGACAGTGTCTTTCAACTTTACAGTCATCTTGGCCATTTTTTCTTTGGTCTCGCTATGCGCGGCCTTCTCGGCTCTTAACTCTTTGGCCGCCTTTAAAGCAGCCACATTACTAATTCTTGCGTGTTCCTTGGCTCGGGCAAGTTCCGCCCGAAGGGTCTCCACGGTGGCAGCTCCATCTGCAGTCATAGCATATTAAAGATACTGGCATCATGCTGCTCTTACTATGTGACATTCACCAGAAAACATTACTTACCCTGTGCCTCGTCAAGCCGCTTGTTACCAAGCTCGATGTCGGCATCTGCCGCATCCAGTTGCCGCTCTAGTTCGGCAAACTCATTAGTCCGGCTAGCCACCGGAGCTTCCACGACCTGCACATAAAGGCGGATTGGTTATTACCTAGGACTATGATCCTCTGTTCGCCGCCGTTCTCGATGACAACTAGAGTCTCAGGGGCTACTATCTACACAGGGCACACCTAAAAATGTTCGGTACTATCAAAAAGTATATCATTCCACGTACCTCAAAGCCCGTTAGTAGACTTATAAAATCTTCATGCAATCTGCTTTCGGCGGGCGAAATTCTTTCCATCAACGTACGGTGTTCTTCTGAGATGGCCGCTCGCTCCAACAGCTCCCTAAGTACGTCCGACCGCATACCAGACGGTGTCGGACTCTTTTGTTTGCTCTCTTCAAGAGCCGGACGCTGGGGACTTTGGGTGACTATAGGATTATCCTCTGGCCTCACCGGATCCGGAGAGGCCCTCCGTGATGACACTTCAAGGTCGCCCGCTTCTTGAGCGAGGGAGTCCGGGGGAGGCGTTTTGCTCTCCATCTTCTCCGAAAGAAGATCCCCCGAAGACGAGCTCTGCTGAGAAGGGCTAAGATCCGAACTGCAAGATAAATGCTTCGGTTATTTTCCTCAGAGGTAAGGTAGTATATCTCCACTATTAAAGTACTTTCTGATTACTTACAGCTCGTTGGAGGGCTGATCCTCGCGCGGACTTTGTGCGGCAAGAGCACCCTCCAAGGCAGGACCCTCTGGTGAAGATTTCTTCTCCCGTTTGGAAGCCTTGGTTTCCGGATCTTCAGAGGCAGTCCTCTTCTTTCCCCGAAGCGAGAGAAGGTTGGATTCTTCCCCTTGGTTATCCTCCTTCACGGAGGCGCTCATTCCCTCGGTTGAAATTGGTAGCGATGGGGACCCGCTTTCGCCCTCATTATTCCCCCCTTTATCTTCCTTTGAGGGCTCTGGGCAAGGTGCTAGCTCGAGCATCTTTTCCAATACCGGATTGTCCAAACCTTCAGGAAGGGGGGCCGAACACCGGTTCATCTTCGCCTTTGTTATCCAGTCCTGGTCAAAGAGCGATTTCTCAGAATGATGTCATGATAAATGAAAGATGGTGTGTTCGGCTAGAGGATTACTTACTTGGTCGGCGGTGCAGTTGCTGCTCAGGCCCACGTCCTCGGTGGTATCCGGACACTCTATTTGGGGTCCGAAGAATGATTTATACATCTCCTCGTGCATCAGGCCGAGGAAATTCTGAATAGTACACGGTCCTTCTGGGTTGAACTCCCACATGCGGAGGGGCCGGCGTTTGCAAGGCTGGACTCGACAAACCAGCATGACTTGCACCACCATAACCAGACTGAAATCTCCTTCGAAGAGATCTTGAATGCAGCTCTGCAGTATAGGCACGTCCTTGGCTGGACCCCAGCTCAGCCCTCTGCTAATCCATGACATCAGTTGTGGTGGAGGGCCCGAGCGGAAAGCAAGGGCAGCCGACCACTTGGCACTTCTGGGAGCTGTCATGTAAAACCACTCACGTTGCCATAATCCGAACACCTCTGGAATGGAACCCTTTGGCCATGGAGCTCCAGCGATCTTGCTTATAATGCGCCTCTGCATGCTACATGTCGCCCCTCGACCATCTTCGGCTTCATGTCAAAGGTCTTGAGCCACAGGCCGAAGTGAGCGGTAATGCGGAGAAAGGCCTCACATATGACAATAAATGCCGAGATGTGGAGAAAGGAGTCTGGGGCTAGATCATGGAAATCTATCACTTAATAGAACATCAAACCCCTAACAAAGGGATCCATAGTGAGGCCTAGACCTCGGAGGAAGTGGGAGACGAACACGACGCTCTCGTTGGGTTCGGGAGTAGGGATGACCTGCCCTCGGGTGAGCAGCCTATGTGAAATTTCGGCGGTAAGATATCTGGCCTCCCTCAACTTCTTGATATCCTCTTCCGTAACGGAGGAGGGCATCCACCGGCCTTGAAGACTAGATCCGGACATGATTGAATGTCCGAAGCACCTGACCTGGGCTTTGGGTGTTAGAACTCGAGGCAGGGGAAGGATTCGATTGCGCACGAGAGGGAAAAAAGTAAAAGCCTTGTCCCTTTATAAAGAGGGTGAATATCAAGCGTCCTCCTAGTGGCCGTTTGGGACTTGCCTAAAATCTAGGAGTCCTAGGCACGGTTGGGTTACCCACGACCGTATTGATGAGAATCCCGTAATTAGGGGAACACGATCTCTGCTTTGACAAGACGTGTCAAGAAACCGCCTCGCGTTATGTGTGGAGCTGGTTGAAGGAAATGGTTCGAATAATCACCGGGCCATGGCATAATGTCATGTTGCCGAAACAAGTCAGCAGATTAGATTTGTGGAAATATTGTTCTCTCTACGGTGGTATGTGAAAATTATTTTGCAGGGTCGGACACTATCCTTGTATTTAAATTCTTCCGTGGTGTATTCGGAGGAGGAACCCTCCTTGCAATGCCGAAGACAATACTGCGCGCCGGAATCATCGTCATTGAAGCCTGGTTCAGGGGCTACTGAGGGAATCCTGGATTAGGGGGTCTCCGGACAGCCGGACTATATCCTTTGGCCGAACTGTTAGACTATGAAGATACAAGATTGAAGACTTCGTCTAGTGTCCGGATGGGACTCTACTTGGCGTGGAAGGCAAGCTAGGCAATACGGATATGTGTATCTCCTCCTTTGTAACCGACCTTGTGTAACCCTAACCCTCCCCGATGTCTATATAAACCGGAGGGTTTTAGTCCATAGGACAACATAAAATCATACCATAGGCTAGCTTCTAGGGTTTAGCCTCTTCGATCTCGTGGTAGATCAACTCTTGTAATACTCATATCATCAAGAATAAATCGAGCAGGACATAGGGTTTTACCTCCATCAAGAGGGCCCGAACCTGGGTAAAACATCGTGTCCCCTGCCTCTTGTTACCATCCGCCTTAGACGCACAGTTCGAGACCCCCTACCCGAGATCCGCCGGTTTTGACACCGACAAAGACCATGTATCCATCGGGTCATCAACCATGAAGATAGTAAGTTTTGCTTCTTCCTATTGCTCTACATACTGGTTAATTCATTCATTCACTCAATGTTCATCTGCATGTTCTGTAGCATGCACACGCCGTCATGATGTACTATAGGACAGAGGGCAAGTCATTCATGTACATATGTTGTTTGATGAAGCTCAAGAGACAGTATGTGTGAGATGACATGTGCCGGGTGTGATTCTAGTATCTTTGAATTTGGCATCAGTGAATTCAAAAAATTTGTTGAACATCTGATTATCTCGGATGTAATATTTACATTTGAACTACTATTGTACTAGAAATATTTGCATGTCATTTATGCATGAATTTGTTATTTTCTGTAATTATTTTGAGTGTTGCAGACTTATTTTTTAGCAACTATAGTAGGGAAAAGCCCTACTGTAACTCTTTTTCATTAATATAAGTGGGACATGTACAAATGGCTATACAAAGTGTTGCGGTCTTGGAATAAGAAAATAAAGACGGACATTTGGGGGACATGATTAGATGGCTGGCTGCCGCATCACTTTTCATGGACCGGTCCAGACTAGTCCACAGACGAATATGATGTCTAATTAGGGATCACCATTGGAGATGCCCTAAATTCCATCTTTTACTTTTCTCCTTTTTTTGACACCCTGACCGTAGAACGATAGTTCTACGGTATATTTCATTAATATTTAAAAATATGTACAAATAAGAAGGCTACAAAGCCTCAATCAATGCTAGTGGGTTCTAACATAGTATAGTAAATTACAAATTGTTATCCATCCAAAACTGAATCTTGTTCGCCTTGGTGGCCTTTGCTCTCAGCATGAGCACTTTGAGACCTTCTCTCATGTAGAATTTCCAGCACATAGGGGAGCCATTGTCTGTTTGAAAATCTTGTCATTTCTTACGGACCAAATACTCCAGCAACCAGCAATGATAATGTCGATGCCACACTCCTTTGGGGGGACTGACAAAGCCAGAAAAAAATTCATCAAAATTCGAGATACCTCTTCTCTTTGCAGGCATAATTGAGTTCCAACAATGCATGGAAAATGGGCAGTCCCAAAAAAGGTGTAGAGAAGTTTCTTCTGTCTTATAATTACACAATGCACATTCATATGTGTTCAGGAACATGGATTTTCTCTTTAGTAGGTTTCTAGTGTTGACCCTATCGTGTAGAAGTAACCAGAAGAAAATCTTATGCCTGAGTAAATTTGATGCTTTCCAAAGAATGCTGAAGAGGAAGTGAGAGTTGCTTTGGCCCATCAAACATTTGTACATCTTGATAAATGAGTATGCTGGGGTTGTCCATTTGTAAGTCCAAGAATCCTTGTGCTCCACGGTTGGTAAGTTTTGGAGAAGATCTTGCATTTCCAAGAACTGTTGGTGTGTAGCAAAGGATAATGGTCTGTGAAAAAGATCTTCTCTGTTGCCTACCTGAAGCTCATTCTACAGAGTGATGTCCATATGAAAAAGCTCAGGGTATTTCTGATGGAGAGGCATCTCATTCCAAGGGTATTTCCATAACCAAATTGTATCCCCAATGCCTGCCTTGCAGTTAGCAAACTGTTGAAAAGTTGGGAGCAGTTTCATAATATCTTTCATTTTTCTCCTCATCACCCATTCCTCCATCCTCCCACCCTCTATCTGATTTTTCATCCCCTTTCTGTTTTAAGCAAATAAATCTTTGGTAACCAAATACACCAGATCAATCAATGATATATAATAATAAATTCACGGTCCATAAGTAATTTATTCATATGATAAAATGTGATACGGGTAAGACACATTTGGTAACTCAATAAATATCAATAAGTTCCGGCGGTGCGTCTAGCATCGTTGGTGGGCGTGTGAAGGTGTGTCTCCGGCAGATCTATCTTTGGTGGATTTGCTCGGATCTCGTCATTGTTCGTCTATGTTCGTGTGTCTTCGAGTTGAATCCTTCCAACCTACGTTATTCTTCATCGGCGGCGGTTACTGTTCTGGTGCGTTGGTCCTATGGGGCCTTAGCACGACGACTTCCCGACTGTCTACTACAACAAGTTGTGCCCGACTCCAATGATGGAGGGGTGATGACAGCGGCGCGCCTTCGGCTCGCTTCAGTGCTTGTAATCGTCTCTAGGTGGTCTATGGATCTGGATGTAATTTTTATTTTCGGTGTTTGTTGTACTGCCATGATTAAAGATGAATAGATTGGAAGTTTTTCGCAAAAAAAAGTTCCCAATCGGCAGACAAATAAATATAAATCAGTCTCTTATTTTTAATAATCCAATAAAGCAGATCAATCACGGACACGTATCTATTCTGTCAGTTTAAGCAAATAACAGAAACATTACGCTTTTATATAACTAAAATATAATTATATTTTGTCTATTTATTGTGCATCAAGATTTGTCTTGTACAGTCGTCTTACCGTGTTAAAATACATTTAATTTATGTGACAACACACGGGCATATACGCATTATGATGAATTAAATAACAGAATCAGGAGTGAGGCGTTTTGGCCCTCTGCCTCCATAGAGGCCGATTTAAAAAAAAAATGAACTTTTCTATTTCAAAAAGAAACTGAATTTTTTTTGCAAGTAAACAAGGATGTTTTTTTGCGGGGTGAGTAAACAAGGATGTTATGTGTATGTGTGTCAAATTTCAGGATGAAATACCTTGAAGTGTGATCCGCACAAAAAAGAGAAATTAATGATTTGCGAGGATGAATAGTATCATGTGTTAAAAAGCCTTATATATTTTATTTTTTGCTCAATCCTCATTTCAATGTATTTCGTCCTGAAAATTTACACACTTGTGCATTATGACTCCATGTATACCTATACTTTTCAGAATTTTTTGAAATGTAAAAAAATGATTTTTGATGAATTTTGTTTGTTTCAAAAACCAGACTCCATGGAGCTAGGCCTTCAAAAGGGATTTTCGCCGAACCAGCACCTATATACTTACTCCAGTTTTGGTGGTTGCTAGCTACCAGAATGGATATCGACCAGTGTCCTTCTCCTTGACTGTTATTCTTATATTCTTTAGTGCGGCATGCCTGTCCAATATCGCGTTAGTTACTTACGTATATACGTGCCAACATGTCATCTTGATTTGACTTTGGGCCACGACCAAGTCCAGCATAACAACTAGCAAAAAGCTGTCACGAAATTAGACGTGTGTCACTCTTTTATATGTTTATTTATTTATTTATTTATTTATTTATTCATTGACGCTCTTTCATTTATGGATAAAGGGTAAATCTTTTATTGATTTAAAATGAAGCCTACAAACACAATAAACACACACACCCAGCCTCTGTGATGTGCACAACCAATAACACACAAAAATACTCGCCGACAAATAGCAAAGTAAAACCATTCTAGTTTCATGCTTCTGCAATAAAACCGAGAAGGCCTTTTGACTCCCTGGTGCTCTAACAAACAAATAGCAAAGTTATATAAGACGAAACTTATGACTAAGCAATGAAAAAAATGAAGGAACAAATCCGCGATCAACAAACTACAACAATGATTTTATCTACATCAATCATCTCATTACACCACAAGGGCAGTGAGATTTTTCAACAGCTACACCTTGATGAAGGGTGCGATGATCAAGCGTTGTCATCATATAATCCAAACCATTCTAGGTTATCAGCCTCACGAATCAGTCCAAGCATATCTGTGCAATGTGTTCAGCAAAGTAACAACGCAAATAAAAAACATTGGTATTGCCATGTATGACCAACTCGGCAAAAATTGAAATCTCGCTAGGCCCCCGTGTCGCTCGCTAGGGCAACCCGGGCGGCGTCCCATCCCGCCGCCAAAAGCTCCTAAGTCCGTTCCTCCCATCCTCGCCGCCGCTGCTCGGCGCGGCCGGGGCAAAGCCCCAGGCGGCCGACGGTGGCGGCGAGTCTTCTCCCCTGTTATCCACCTTTCTCCAAGGATCTCAACGATTGATTGGATTGTACGTCCTCGCCTGCAAGCGTCATCTCCAGCGAAGGCATGGTCCGATCTGATCCATGCACGTTGGCCATCATCTCCTGATGGTCGCAGGCGTGGTCCGATCCGGTCCGCTCAGATCCTCCAAAGGGCTGGCGGCGCGAGGCCCCTCCTTTGGTTGCGGCGGCCACGCCCCTCATGTCGCTACAACGTTGAGGCAGCGGCAACGCTTACATCTGGTAGCGGCGGCCATGCAATACACGGCGTACAACGTGTATCCATGCTGTGGTGGACAGAAATACTACACCTAGTGACGCGATGTGTTGCCCGTGTGCGGCCGCCCGGCTGGATCTGAGTTGCAACTCGGGAGTCCGGGCCATGATGCAGCGTGGCGACACGTCTGGCTGGCTGCAGCGGCGTGCAGTCGGCTTGCAGCGTTGCTTGCCTGCTACGGCGCCATGACTGTGGATTGCGGCAACCATGAAAAGCTCTACGCGAGGGTACCTCACTCCGGATTCAGTGGTTGCTGTTGGCGGCTCGTGATGGAGATGTTGTGAGATGCAGTCGAAAGGCTCCTTTGAGTTTTGACGGCTCTCATTTTAATCAGTTTGCCTTCGAAGATTAAATACAATCTATAAATGACGGCTTGACGCAGAGGGATGGCTGTGCAGTGACGGCGGTGGAATAGCCAAGTGCATGCAGCTGCTGGGATCGCGAAAAAGTGATGGAGATATCACATGATTGACTTTGATTTGGTGGTACTTCTCGAGTACCTTGTCTTGAGCTCCGGGGTGAAAAACCTTGGTTTGACCCAAGTTGGTTATACCGGGCAATGACGATGTTCTGCATCGTTACTTTGTTGAAGGCATTGCACGGATATGTTCAGACTTAATCTTCAAGGTGAAAACCTAGATTCTGGCCTTTCCTGCTTGGATCCGGTGACAACGATGCTTGATAGTCGTTTCCTTCCTGAAGGCGTTGCTGTTGAAGAAACTCGTTGTTATTGTGGTATCAAGGGATTGTTGGTGTCGATATGGTCGTTGTTGCAGTTTGTCGATCGTTGTTGATCGCTTTGGGGTCTTTTTCTTTTTCCTTGCTTAGGCATAGTTTTGGTCTTGTTTGACTTCGCTATTCGCCGCCGTGTTTTTTTGCGTGTGTGTTAATTTTGGTTGTGTGCATCTTACTTATGCAGAGGCTGAGTGTGTGCTCATGGTGTTTTGTATCTACTTGATGCTTCATTTTGAGTCAATAAAATCCACCCTTTATCGAAAAAAATGTATGACCAACTCAGACCAGACCTAGCTTTTCACCCTGTAAATCGAGACCGGGTACTTGAGAAGCACCACGAAAGCACCACGATTATAGCTAAAGCGTGCTAAGTAGAAATTCGGCCGAAACACAAAAACACAAAGAACAAGAGAAAAAGGGATTGCACCTCTTGGAATGATACACTCTAGATTCGGACATATCATCCCCTAGGTCGACGAGCCTGAGTAGGGCTCTCTCTTGCGAGGTGGTAGTCGGCGGTGTTGTGCTTCACCGACGGTGTTGGTCTGTGTGGTAGCCACTATGTCTTGCAGCGGCGGTTTTGTTGCGAGGGTACCCCTCTCCAGATCCAGTGGCTGGCTTTGGTGGTGAGATGCAATTTATGGACGATGGCTTACATGCACCTAGCCTCGTGTCGCCGCACCAGTGGTATGCTTGGTTCATTACCTATACGTTCATGTTATGTAATAATTCAACAAGTTAAGTTTGAAATGAGCAATAAAAGTTGTCTTGTGCTAAAAAAAGACTACCAATTATGTAAATATATTAAACATCAGCCAATATTAAAGAGTGTGGATGGACAAAAAAATTGGGCATGTCTTGTGCTAAAAAATGAGAACATTGAGTGCTAAAATGTTGCAAAACGAAAATTAATCAACATTTTGTGTTATTTTCACACTTCTTTCAAGCTATGTATGGTTGGAGCACTCCTAATAAATATGCATGTGAATACTACATATGGATAAGAGAGGAATAGAATAAAAGGCTACCAATTAAGTGAATATATTAAACATCAACCAATAGTAAAGAGTATGGATGGACAAGAAAATTGGGCATGACTTGTGCTGAAAAATGAAAAGATTGCATTGGGCGTGCAAACGAGCTCGGAATTGATGAAACTTTGCATGGAGTCTTCATTGGGCACCTGTAGGGTGTGGTAAAGATTTGAGATCGTTACGGCAAAAAAAATTGAGATCGTTACGGCAAAAACTTGATCCACATCATGCGCAAACCGGGCAATCTACCACCAAGTATAAGAGTTTCGAATGAAATAGCTGCCTCACACACACAAAATCATTTTTTAAAAATCTTTTGAACTTCAATTTTTTTTCATGTGCATAAAAGCTATTGGAAGCCTCGTGCTCAAAATTTGTAGCTTTTTGAGTTGGGTTTGCTATTTTCATGGCATTAATTGACTTTCCGGCAACTAAAAAGGCAAAAGGCTTTGGGCGTGCAAACAATCTCCAAATGGGACGTAACTTTGCATGGAGTCTTCATTGGGCACATGTAGGGTGTGGTAAAAATTTGAGATCGTTGTGGAAAAAACTTGATGCACATCGTGTACAAACTGGACACTCTTCGACCAAGTATAAGGGTTTAGAATGAAAATTGCCGCCTCACACACACAAAATCATTTTACAAAAATCTTGTGAACTTCAATTTTTTTATGTGTAATAGACACTATTGGCAGCACCGTGCTCAAAATTTGCAGCTTTTTCAGTATGTGGGGTTATCTTACATGTGGCGGGCCCTATTCAGGGCCTGCCACTACTAACTTCTGGATATAGATTAAAAAATTGTGTGGGTCATGTTGGGGAACGTAGCATGCAATTTTTAAAAAAATCATACGCTCACGCAAGATCTATCTAGGATATGCATATCAATGAGAGGGGGACAGTGTGTCCACATACCCTCGTAGACCGAAAGCGGAAGTGTTTGACAACGCGGTTGATGTAGTCGAACTTCTTCTTGTTCTAACCGATCAAGTACCGAACGTATGGCACCTCCGAGTTCCGCACACGTTCAGCTCGATGACGTCCCTTGAACTCTTGATCCAGCAAAGTGTCGAGGTAGAGTTCTGTCAGCACGACGGTGTGGTGATTGTTGTGGAATTGTCACGGCAGATGTCCTAGTGTGGGGACTTAGTCGTGGAGCCATCGCGCTAGGTTAGCTTAAAGGGGTTAAAGGGGACAGAGGACACATGAGTTTATACTAGTTCGGCCCTTTGCGGTGAAGGTAAAGGCCTACTCCAGTTGAGGTGGTATTGCTTATGTCTCGATTACCAGGGAGCGAATACGCTTGACCTAGCTTTCGATCTGCTGTCTCTTGCCCTAAACCGTCGCTGGGTCATCCCTTTATATACACAGGTTGACGCCCACCGGCTTTACAGAGTCCCGGCTGGCTCATATAACGTGTCCGGCTCGGTGACCAAATACACATGACTTACAATACAAGTCAAACATATATGGTAGTTTACGCTTATGGGCTTTAAGCCGCCTCTAGGCCTTGGGCCTTTTAACGAGTCTTCATAGTGAACCGCCATCTTCAGCGCCTTTATGGGCTTTGTCTTGATAGACCGCCATGGCTTAACCTGGCCCCTCCTGGGCGGGTTAACCAAATAGTTACATCCCCAACATTAGGCCCCAGGTTGATTTGAAGTTGTTCATGTCAATATTCAACACTTAGGAGAAAATCCTTCTTCATTTGTTCTTCATAAGATATTGTAACCCGCCACGATGTCATCCCCTGGAATTATGGAAACCCGCCATGACATCATCTGCCATTAATTTCGCGCAAGACACAGCATATCTTAATGGATCTTTATATTTAATTAACCACCCTGAAAATCAAGGCGTCGAAACGGCTGGATAATCATCTTTTGGCCTCCTCATTTCTCGCGCCTGCCTACTGACCCTTTCCTTATAAATAGGCCCCGACATCCCATCCATTCTCCCCCATCTTTCCTTCTTCTCTTCCTCCTCTCTCCGCGATGCCTCTGCACATCTGAGCACTGCCGCCGCTGCGAAGCTCATCGTTGTCCTCGACCTCGGCTGTTGCGTCAACTTGAACGGGACCAGAGAAAAAACTACAGCGCCTCTCCATTGCTCAGCGGTTCCGGTGAGTACCTTATCTTCTCCACCATAGAACTTCATTAGGGTTTCTTCAGTTCTTATGGGTTCATCATCGTTCTTCATCACGCTTCTGTTTAATCCTCACTTGGATCCAAAACTGGCCTTTGAAATATGCAGAACATGTTTCTATCCTTTGCATTAATCACTAAACATGCCCTTTAGCCGCAGACATCTCATCAATGTGTTAGTTCCTCCACTTATGCAATATTTAGGTTTTAATTTATTTTCCTTTTCCGCAGAGCGCTAGATCCAAATACCCTACTCCAGTCTGATAAACATGTTTATTCAACACTTAGCAGATTTCACACTTTGACATATACCAATCTGATAATGACAGCTTAGATCACCGGTTCTCACTAGCCATATGTCATTAGGCCCCATTTAAGCCACCACTCTGAATACACTGCACGTCTTACTTCCGGCTCAATAATGTAACACCTCGGATGTAACTTACCCAATTTGTACTCCAACTCTTGCCGTTTCCGGCTTTAAGTTATTTTATTTTCTCGGGTTCGGGTCTGTGTCTCCGTGTATTGTTGTCGTTGTCATGCATCTCATATCATCTCATCATGCGCATTGCATTTGCATACGTGTTCGTCTCATGCATTCGAGCATTTTCTCTGTTGTCCGTTTTGCATTCCGGCGCTTCGTTCTCCTCCGGTGGTCATTTCTACCTTTATTTCGTGTGTGGGGATTAAACATTTCCGGAATGGACCGAGACTTGCCAAGCGGCCTTGGTTTACTACCGGTAGACCGCCTGTCAAGTTTCGTACCATTTGGACTTCGTTTGATGCTCCAACGGTTAACCGAGGGACCGAAAAGGCCTCGTGTGTGTTGCAGCCCAACACCCCTCCATTTTGGCCCAAACCCCACCTAAACCTTCTCCATCATCTAGATCGCTCGATCACAATCGCGTGGCCAAAAACAGCACCTCATTTGGACTCTCCTAGCTCCCTCTACGCCTATATATATCTTCCCCATTCGAAATCTCGGGAGAAACCCTAACCCTCCTCCTCCTCCAGCCGCCGGACAAAATCCGGACGGCCGGACATTGTCCGCTCCTCCCCGCCAGCCACTCCAGGAGCGCCACATGGCGCGGCGCCCCACATCACCGTCGGCTCCCGTCGCGGCCCACGGGGCCCGTCTCCGGCCCCCCGGCCCATCGACCACCGCCGCCCCGCGCCCGCCTTCCGCCGCCGCCTTGCTCAGCTCCGGCGAGCGCGAGCCGCCGCACCACCACTCCGGTAGCCGAGCCCCTCGTCGCCGGGCCACCTCATCGCCCCGCCTCACCTCGCCGGCGCGGCTCCGCGCGTCGCCCGCGCCATTGTCTCCAGCGTCGTCCGCACTCACCGACGCCGCCCTCCGCCGCCTCGCCGTCCGCTCCGGCCGACTTCATCTCCGGCGAGCGTCAAGTTCCCGGTGAACCTCGTACACCGTGCAGATCTCAGATCCGGATTTGTCTTGGGGGTTGACTTTTTGCTCGAAACCCTAGTTCATGTGCTCATGTTCATCATGTCGTATCTCCTCATCCGTAGCTCCGTTTTGGGCATATAGCATATCAAAATGTTCGCCTCAGAGAGTACATCATTTCATTCCATTGCATCATTTTCATTTGAGTTCATCTTGATGCCCGTAATGCTGTTAGGAGAGTGCTACTTGAGATTATTGTCAGATCTGCGGCTCCATTTAGATATTTGTCATTTTTGCCATGATTATTGTGTGCATGATATGCCCTGGTGCTCTACATATGTTTTGTTAAGGGTTTTGCCATCTTTCCAGAGGTGCAACCCATGTATTTTTGTGATGTGTGTGGTGACTAGCACAAGCTTGCAAAGTGAGGCACTTGGTATTTCTGTTTTCAGGGACTTGGCATTTCCACTAAGTCCTTGACCTCTTTATCTCATATGGCCATATGTTCATGTTGTTTCCTAGTGATCCGTGCCTCTTTTGAGGATGATCAGTAAGGATGTTTTGTTAATCTTGTAGTGCTCTATCCATCCATGCCTTTGTTTGCAATTATGAAGCACCCTAGCTTAAGCCAATCGAGCTCTACTTTTGCTACTTCGTGATTCCGGGCAGATTGTCTACTTGTTAGCAATTTTGCCAATGATGTTGTAGTTGATCCATGCATGCTATGCTATTGTTCTTGCCATGTCTAGCTTGAATTTTGTGTATTCTTGATGGATGTATGCTTAGTTTTTCATGACTTGTTCCGTAGTGAGTGCATCGAGCTCGTAAACATGCCTACTTGAGATATGTTTCAGCATGTGCCAGTTTTCACCAAGTCTGAAAACTGATTATGTTTTTGCCATGTTCACATGCTTGCAATTGTATTTTTTGATCCCTTTTAGCTCAAGGTCACTAGGGGATTTTTGTTAAGCTTTTTGAGTAGCTCCATGCCATGCTTTACTTTGCCATGTTCAGGTCCTGTAGCATATAGTTGTGTTGCTCTGAAGAGTGCTACCTGATCTGAAATTCCAGACAAGTGTTAATTTCACTAAGTCTGAAATCTGTTTACCATATGCATTTTTGCCATGCTTGTTTGAACCTGTTAATGGATGAATTGGCCGTAGCTCAGTGCTAGACTTTTGTCAAGCATCATGAATGCATCCCTTCCATGTATTTTTTTGTCATGTTTGAGTGCAGTAGCATGTTCATCTCATTGCATTTAGATGGCTACTTGCTGTAAATCGCAGACCGGTGTCATATTTGAATCGCTTGCCATTTCCAAACCGTAACTCCGATTCCGGCGTTCTTTATATCGTTTTCAAGCGATTTCATCTCATCTTTCCAGTGGCACACTTGGTTTTCCAAGTTGAGGCCAGGTTCATGCATCCCTTGTCAAATCTTGCATATGCATCCCGCATCGCATCCCGCATAGCATACCGTCCTTGCATCATATTGTTTGATCCTTGCACGTGGTTGATTGTGTCCTTGTTGCTTGTTTGTCTTGTTTGGGTAGAGCCGGGAGATGAGTTCGCTAACGAGGAGCCCGTTGAGTTTGCTTTCGAGGATCCAGGCAACTCTGACAACTTTGCAGGCAAGATGATCATATCCTCGAAATCACTACTATCTTTGCTTTGCTAGATGCTCGCTCTTTTGCTATGCCAATGCTACAATGCCTACCACTTGCTTTCAAGCCTCCCAAATTGCCATGTCAAACCTCTAACCCACCATGTCCTAGCAAACCGTTGATTGGCTATGTTACCGCTTTGCTCAGCCCCTCTTATAGCGTTGCTAGTTGCAGGTGAATATTGGAGACCGTTCCTTGTTGGAACATTATTTACTTGTTGGGATATCGTTATATTGCCATGTTATCTTAATGCATCTATATACCTGGTAAAGGGTGGAAGGCTCAGCCTCTCGCCTAGTGTTTTGTTCCAATCTTGCCACCCTAGTTTCTGTCATATCGGTGTTATGCTCCCGGATTTTGCGTTCCTTACGCGGTTGGGTTATAATGGGAACCCCTTGATAGTTCGCCTTGATTAAAGCTTTTCCAGCAATGCCCAACCTTGGTTTTACCATTTTCCACCTAGCCTCTTTTCCCTTGGGTTTCCGGAGCCCGAGGGTCATCTTATTTTAGCCCCCTCCCCGGGCTAGTGCTCCTCTGAGTGTTGGTCCGACCGAGTAGACTGCGGGGCCACCTCGGGGCAACTTGAGAGTTGGTTTTACTCGTATGATGTCTCATCTGAGTGTGCCCTGAGAACGAGATATGAGCAGCTCCTATCGGAATTTGTCGGCACATTCGGGCGGTGTTGTTGGACTTGTTTTAACCTGTCAAAGTGTCTTGAAGAACCGAGGTACCGAGTCTGATCGGAACGTCTCAGGAGGAGGTCTATTCCCTCGTTGACCATGAGAGCTTGTCATGGGCTAAATTGGGACTCCCCTGCATGGATTTGAACTTTCAAAAGCCGTGCCCGCGGTTATGGGCAGATGGGAATTTGTTAATGTCCGGTTGTAGATAACTTGAACCTTAATTTAATTAAAATGAATCAACTAAGTGTGTTACCGTGATGGCCTCTTCACGGCAGAGTCCGGGAAGTGGACACGGTGTTGGAGTAATGTTTGCGCAGGTTGTCCTATAGTTTCTCGCTCGCGCTTTGCCTTCTCTTCTCGCTCTCTTTTGTGAACAGGATAGCCACCATATATGCTAGTCGCTTGCTGCAGCTCCACATATTTACCTTGCCATACCTATTAAGCTTAAATAGTCTTGATCGTGAAGGTGCGGGATTGCTGAGTCCCTGTGGCTCACAGATTACTATTACACCAGATGCAGGGCCTGATGATTCCGCTCCAGGTGACGCGCTTGAGCTCAAGTGGGAGTTCGACGAGGACTCTCAACGATACTATGGTTCCTTTCCTGATGATCAGTAGTGGTGCCCAGTTGGGGTGATCGGGACCGTGTCGCATGTTGGGTTGTCTTTTATTTTGGCGCCGTAGTCGGGCCATGAGTGTTTGGATGATGTAATGTTATTTATGTACCTTGATTAATGTGGCGAGTGTAAGCCAACTATGTTATCTCCCCTTCATTATTTATACTACATGGGATGTTGTGAAGATTGCCTTACTTGCGACATATGCCTTCAATGCGATTATGCCTCTAAGTCGTGCCTCGACACGTGGGAGATATAGTCGCATCGAGGGTGTTACAAGTTGGTAATCAGAGCCTTCCCCGACCCTAGGAGCCCCATTGCTTGATCGTTTTTAGCAGCCGAGTTGTGTCTAGAAAAATGTTTTGAGTCATTTAGGAATTATATATCGGAGAGTTTAGGAATTCTTTTTACTTCCCAGTCTCCTCATCGCTCTGGTAAGGCATCCTGACGTAGAGTTTTGACTCTTCTCTTCTCAAATTTCACTAAAAAAAATTTAGGATCACGCTGGTATCTTGGAATCGTTCCGATGGTTTTATGATGAGAACATTGTCTTGGTGCCTCCTGTCAGGGGTTTTGTGGAAGTGTCCCGGGGAGTTGAGCTCTGAGGTGTTGTCGTCATAATTTTATCGTTGCAGTTCTGGAATACCTGAGTTTAGTACGCCGACATTGAAAATCTCTTTTATGCAGTTTGTTGGTGAGATAACCTCGACGCCACCCAGTACTGGGGCGGGAGTTCGGGAGTATCGCCATAACTTGTATAACGGATGCTTTTCGAAGGTTGAGGTAGATGGTTTCCGAAGTTTTTCTCGGTTATGTGTTGAAGGATGGATACAGCTGGATGTAGGAATTGCTAGATTTGGTTGAGATATTATGCTTCCCCTGTATCCCCAACACCTGATTGCATAACCGGAAAGGTTCGGGAGTTTCATAGGTGGGAATTCTAGTAGCTCTACTTCTTCTTCCACGGATAGTTGGTTTGAGATTGGGATTTCTTACCGATTATTCGTTCTTGATCCATACCTTGTTGATTTATTTCTCTACCTAAATTCTAAGTGGCTTCTCATTTATGGATATGTGACCATTTCAAGAGGAATGCATTCGGATGTGAAGACTATATGTTGCAATTTTCATTCCGTTGGTTTCAGCTTCATTTTATCTGTCTATGTGCTAACGGTGGTCAACCTCTTCAGGATGGCTCCCGCTAAGAGCACCAATCAGAATCAGAATCAAGATCCGCCACCACCTCCACCTCCTCCGGAGGCATGGCAAGCTGTGATGGCCGCAACCAATGCAAACACACAGTTGATCATGCAAATTCTTCAAGAGCGCAATCAAGCGAATCAAGGCAACCAACGGAATCAAGGCAACAATCAGAATCACTTTGCTACACTCAACCAGTTCCTTGCTAATGGGCCAAAGACTTTCAGCAATTGTGTTGAGGCAACCGATGCTGACGATTGGCTCGTGGATCTGTGCAAGCATTTCTAGTGCAGTAACGTCAGGCCTGAGGACTTCGTCAAGTTCGCTTCCTTCCAACTCAAAGATCAAGCTGCAGAATGGTTCCAGCAGTACAAGGATTCCAGAGGTGGACATGTGATCACTTGGGATGAATTCCGCCAAGATTTCCGAGCTCACCATATTCCCCAGAGTGTGGTTGAAAGCAAGCGGGAGGAATTCCGCAACCTGAAGCAAGGCTCTTTGTCTATCTATGACTACAACAAGTTGTTCCAGAAGCTCGCCCGCTTTGCCAAGCAGGACATTCCTGATGAGAAGAGCATGATATACCAGTTCAGGGGTGGTCTCAGAGAAGAAATTCAGCTAGCTCTTATTCTCTTTGAGCCCTTGAGGTACGATGAGTTATACAACATGGCATTGAAGCAAGAGGCCGCTCAACTGAGGTGTGATGCTTCCAAGAAGCGAGTCAGAGACACTACTCCTTCTTCCTCTACTCAAGTGGCCAAGCAGCAGAAGTATTGGCTTCCTCCTCCTCCATTCCGTCAGCCGTATCAGAAGAGCAAAGGTGGCAATGGATCTTCCCACCCACCCAACCCTGGCTTTCAGAACAAGACTTCGTCTCAAGCTCCAAGATCGAGTGCTCTGTACCACCGTCCGCTTTCAGAGGTCACGTGCAACAAGTGCCAACAGAAGGGTCACTATGCCAACAAGTGTCTCAACCAGAGGCGTCTTCCTCCTCCTCCTCCTATCAGATCGGCAAGTACAGCTGTGGTCAAGCATAACCCCAAGCACTCCAAGGTCAATTTGATGAATGCAGCTCAGGCAGAGGATTCGTCAGATGTCATCATGGGTAACCTTCCTGTTAACGATGTTCCTACAAAAGTACTTTTTGATACTGGTGCATCGCATTCTTTCTTGTCATGCCCTTTTGCATCGAAGCACAATGTTGATATCGAGATCATGCCCAAAGTCATGCAAGTTGTTTCTCCCGGCAAGCTTTTGACTTCTAGTTTGGTTGCTCCCGATATCTCTATCACGTTGGGCTATTACAAGTTTCTTTCTTCTCCGTTGGTTCTTGGCAACTCGGATATTGATCTTATTCTCGGAATGGATTGGCTTTCTAAGCACAAGGAGCATCTTAATTGTGCAGCCAGGAAGATTCAATTGACTCATTCATCTGAGGATGTAATTGTCTTTGCCGCTCGTGATGATACAATCCGTCTATTTTCTCTCAATGAGTAGGGTGAACTCGATGCTATCTCGCAGATTCCAGTCGTTTGCGAATATCAAGACGTCTTTCCAGAAGAGCTTCCAGGAATGCCTCCGCACCAGCCAGTTGAATTCGTCATTGATCTTGAGCCCGGCACGGAACCTGTGTGCAAGCGTCCTTACAAGCTCGGACCTAAAGAGTTGAAGGAGCTGAAGAAGCAACTCGATATTCAAGAAAGAATGGGTCTCATCCGGCCTAGTTCTTCTCCGTGGGGTTGTGGTGTTCTTTTTGTGAAGAAGAAGGATGGAACGGACCGACTTTTTGTTGATTACCATCCATTGAACAAGAAGACCATCAAGAACAAATACCCACTTCCCAACATCAATGAGCTATTCGAACAACTCAAAGGTGCCCAAGTATTCTCCAAGCTTGATATCCGTATGGGTTATCATTAGATTCAAATCCGTGAGCAAGATATTCCCAAGACGGCCTTCAGGACAAGCTATGGTTCATATGATTACACTGTCATGTCTTTTGGCCTCGTCAACGCTCCTCCGACATTCTCTCGCATGATGAATTTCATCTTCAACGCCTACACCAATGACTTCGTTTTGGTCTATCTCGACGACATTCTGGTTTTCTCGAAGAACAAGGAAGATCATGCCAAGCACTTGCGTTTGGTACTCGATAAGCTGAGGGAACACCAGTTCTACACCAAGTTCTCCAAGTGCGAATTTTGGCTTGATGAGGTTCTTTATCTTGGTCATATCATCTCTACCAAGGGCATTGCGGTGAATCCTGAGAAGGTGTCCGCAATTGTGAATTGGGAACCTCCTCAAAACGTGAAGCAACTCCGTAGCTTCCTCGGTCTCGCAAGCTACTATTGAAGATTCGTTGAAAACTTTTCTAAGATCGCGAAGCCTCTCTCAAATCTTCTTCAGAAGCACGCCAAGTATGTTTGGTCTCCGGAGTGTGACATTGCTTTCAACACTTTGAAAGAGAAATTGATCACTGCTCCAGTTCTCACTCCGCCTGATGAATCCAAGCTGTACGAGGTCTTTTGTGATGCCTCTCTCCAACGTCTTGGCGCAGTGTTGATGCAAGAGAAGAAATTTGTTGCTTATACCTCTCACCAGTTGAAGCCCAATGAGAAGAACTACCCCACTCATGATCTCGAGTTGGCGGCAGTTGTGCATGCTCTTTTGACTTGGAGACATCTCTTATTGGGAGGAAAAGTGGACATTTTCACTGATCACAAAAGTCTCAAGTACATCTTCACTCAGCCTAATCTCAACCTCAGGCAAACTCGATGGGTCGAAATGATTCAAGAGTATAATCCGAGTATCGAGTATACTCCAGGCAAGGCCAATGTGATTGCTGATGCATGGAGCAGGAAGGCTTACTGCAACAGTCTAATTCTCAAGCCTTATCAACCCGAGCTTTGTGAAGCTTTCCGCAAACTTAATCTGCAAGTTGTTCCTCAAGGTTTTCTCGCCAACCTTCAAGTCTCTCCTACCTTGGAAGACCAGATTCGCCAAGCCCAGCTTCTTGATGCTATGGTGAAAAAGGTGAAGATTGGGATTGCCAAGAGTCAATCCAAGTACAAGTGCTACCGCCTTGATGACAAGGATACTCTTTTCTTCGAGGATCGTATTGTTGTACCCAAAGGTGAACTTCGTAAAGTGATCATGAACGAGGCTCACAATTCTCTCCTCTCCATCCACCCTGGGAGCACGAAGATGTATCAGGACCTCAAGCAGGCTTATTGGTGGACTCGAATGAAGCGCGAGATTGCTCAATTCGTGAATGAATGTGATGTCTGCAGAAGAGTAAAGGTAGAACACCAAAGGCCAGCTGGTCTCCTCCAACCTCTTGCCATTCCAGAATGGAAGTTTGACCACATTGAGATGGACTTCGTGACTGGGTTTCCAAAGTCCAAGCGTGGCAATGATGCTATATTCGTTGTCATCGACAAACTCACTAAAGTGGCTCACTTTCTGCCTATCAAAGAGTCGATCACTCCAGCTCAATTGGCGGAACTCTATACCTCTCGAATTGTCTCTCTGCACGGTATTCCACAAGTGATCTCTTCAGACCGTGGCAGCATCTTTACCTCCAAGTTTTGGAATTCTTTTCAGAAGGCCATGGGCACTAACATCCGCTTTAGCACAGCTTTCCATCCTCAAACTAGCGGCCAAGTCGAGCGTGTCAACCAGATTCTTGAAGATATGCTCAAGGCTTGTGTGATCTCCTTTAGCATGAAGTGGGAGGATTGTCTTCCTTATGCTGAATTCTCCTACAACAACAGTTTTCAAGCAAGTTCGGGCAAGGCCCCATTTGAAATTTTGTATGGCAGGAACTGCCATACCCCTCTCAACTGGTCTGAAACCGGGGAACGTCAGATTTTGGGTGATGACTTAATCACAGAGGCAGAGGAAATGTGCAAAGTCATTCGAGATAACCTCAAAGCAGCCCAATCACGCCAGAAGAGCTACTATGATAGTAAGCACCATGATTTGTCTTTCGAGATCGGAGATCATGTTTACCTCCGCATCTCTCCTATGAAAGGTACTCGTCGCTTTGGTATCAAAGGGAAGCTTGCCCCTAGATACGTGGGACCTTTCAACATTGTCAGCAAGAGAGGCGATCTCGCCTATCAACTCAAGCTTCCTTCAAACTTTGCAAATGTTCATGATGTGTTCCATGTCTCTCAGCTCCGTAAGTGCTTCAAGACTCCTGACCGCACCGTCAACTTCGAGGACATTGAGCTTCAAGAAGATTTCTCTTATCGTGAGCACCCAGTTGCTATTCTTGAAGAGACTGAACGCAAGACTCGCAACAAGTCAATCAAATTCCTCAAAGTCAAGTGGTCACACCATTCCGACCGTGAAGCTACCTGGGAACGCGAGGATCACCTCCGTTCTGAGTACCTGGCGTTCTTTCAGTCCTAGATCTCGGGACGAGATCCTTTCGTAGTGGTGGAGTGTTGTAACACCCCGGATGTAACTTACCCAATTTGTACTCCAACTCTTGCCGTTTCCGGCTTTAAGTTATCTTATTTTCTCGGGTTCGGGTCTGTGTCTCCGTGTGTTATTGTCGTTGTCATGCATCTCATCTCATGTCATCATGTGCATTGCATTTGCATATGTGTTTGTCTCATGCATTCGAGCATTTTCCCCGTTGTCCGTTTTGCATTCCGGCGCTTCGTTCTCCTCCGGTGGTCATTTCTACCTTTCTTTCATGTGTGGGGATTAAACATTTCCGGATTGGACCGAGACTTGCCAAGCGGCCTTGGTTTACTACCGGTAGACCACCTGTCAAGTTTCGTACCATTTGGACTTCGTTTGATGCTCCAACGGTTAACCGAGGGACCGAAAAGGCCTCGTGTGTGTTGCAGCCCAACACCCCTCCATTTTGGCCCAAAACCCACCTAAACCTTCTCCATCATCTAGATCGTTCGATCACGATCGCGTGGCCTAAAACCGCACCTCATTTGGACTCTCCTAGCTCCCTCTACGCCTATATATATCTTCCCCATTCGAAATCTCGGGAGAAACCCTAACCCTCCTCCTCCTCCAGCCGCCGGACAAAATCCGGACGGCCGGACATTATCCGCTCCTCCCCGCTAGCCACTCCGGGCGCGCCACATGGCGCGGCGCCCCACATCGCCGTCCGCTCCCGCCGCGGCCCGCGGGGCCCGTCTCCGCCCCCCCCGGCCCATCGACAACCGCCGCCCCGCGCCCGCCTTCCGCCGCCGCCTTGCTCAGCTCCGGCGAGCGCGAGCCGCCGCACCACCACTCCGGTAGCCGAGCCCCTCGTCGCCGGGCCACCTCATTGCCCCGCCTCACCTCGCCGGCACGGCTCCGCGCGCCACCCGCGCCATCGTCTCCCGCGTCGTCCGCACTCAACGGCGCCGCCCTCCATCGCCTCGCTGTCCGCTCCGACCGACTTCATCTCCGGCGAGCGTCAAGTTCCCGGCGAACCTCGTACACCGTGCAGATCTCAGATCCGGATTTGTCTCGGGGGTTGACTTTTTGCCCGAAACCCTAGTTCATGTGCTCCTGTTCATCATGTCGTATCTCCTCATCCGTAGCTCCGTTTTGGGCATATAGCATATCAAAATGTTCGTCTCAGAGAGTACATCATTTCATTCCATTGCATCATTTTCATTTGAAATCATCTTGATGCCCGTAATGCTGTTAGAAGAGTGCTACTTGAGATTATTGTCAGATCTGCTGCTCCATTTAGATATTTGTCATTTTTGCCATGATTATTGTGTGCATGATATGCCCTGGTGCTCTACATATGTTTTGTTAAGGGTTTTGCCATCTTTCCAGAGGTGCAACCCATGTATTTTTTGATGTGTGTGGTGACTAGCACAAGCTTCCAAAGTGAGGCACTTGGTATTTCTGTTTTCAGGGACTTAGCATTTCCACAAGTCCTTAACCCGTTTATCTCATATGGCCATATGTTCATGTTGTTTCCTAGTGATCCGTGTCTCTTTTGAGGATGATCACTAAGGATGTTTTGTTAATCTTGTAGTGCTCTATCCGTCCATGCCTTTGTTTGCAATTATGGAGCACCCTAGCTTGAGCCAATCGAGCTCTACTTTTGCTACTTCGTGATTCCGGGCAGATTGTCTACTTATTAGCAATTTTGCCGATGATGTTGTAGTTGATCCATGCATGCTATGCTATTGTTCTTGCCATGTCGAGCTTGCATTTTGTGTATTCTTGATGGATGTATGCGTAGTTTTTCATGACTTGTTCCGTAGTGAGTGCATCGAGCTCGTAAACATGCCTACTTGAGATATGTTTCAGCATGTGCCAGTTTTCACTAAGTCTGAAAACTGATTATGTTTTTGCCATGTTCACATGCTTGCAATTGTATTTTCTGATCCCTTTTGGCTCAAGATCACTAAGGGACTTTTGTTAAGATTTTTTAGTAGCTCCATGCCATGCTTTACTTTGCCATGTTCAGGTCCTGTAGCATATAGTTTTGTTGCTCCGAAGAGTGCTACCTGATCTGAAATTCCAGACAAGTGTTAATTTCACTGTCTGAAATCTGTTTACCATATGCATTTTTGCCATGCTTGTTTGTACCTGTTAATGGATGAATTGGCCGTAGCTCAGTGCTAGACTTTTGTCAAGCATCATGAATGCATCCCTGCCACGTATTTTTTTTGTCATGTTTGAGTGCTGTAGCATGTTCATCTCATTGCATTTAGATGGCTACTTGCTGTAAATCGCAGACCGGTGTCATATTTGAATCGCTTGCCATTTCCAAACCGTAACTCCGATTCCGGCGTTCTTTATATCGTTTTCAAGTGATTTCATCTCATCTTTCCAGTGGCACACTTAGTTTTCCCAGTTGAGGCCAGGTTCATGCATCTCTTGTCAAATCTTGCATATGCATCCCGCATCGCATCCCGCATAGCATACCGTCCTTGCATCATATTGTTTGATCCTTGCACGTGGTTGATTGTGTCCTTGTTGCTTGTTTGTCTTGTTTGGGTAGAGCCGGGAGACAAGTTCGCTAACGAGGAGCCTGTTGAGTTTGCTTTCGAGGATCCAGGCAACTGTGACAACTTTGCAGGCAAGATGATCATACCCTCGAAATCACTACTATCTTTGCTTTGCTAGATGCTCGCTCTTTTGCTATGCCAATGCTACGATGCCTACCACTTGCTTTCAAGCCTCCCAAATTGCCATGTCAAACCTCTAACCCACCATGTCCTAGCAAACCGTTGATTGGCTATGTTACCGCTTTGCTCAGCCCCTCTTATAGTGTTACTAGTTGCAGGTGAAGATTGGAGACCGTTCCTTGTTGGAACATTATTTACTTGTTGGGATATCATTACATTGCCATGTTATCTTAATGCATCTATATACCTGGTAAAGGGTGGAAGGCTCGGCCTCTCGCCTAGTGTTTTGTTCCACTCTTGCCGCCCTAGTTTCCATCATATCGGTGTTATGTTCCCAGATTTTGCGTTCCTTACGCGGTTGGGTTATAATGGGAACCCCTTGATAGTTCGCCTTGATTAAAGCTTTTCCAGCAATGCCCAACCTTGGTTTTACCATTTTCCACCTAGCCTCTTTTTCCCTTGGGTTTCCGGAGCCCGAGGGTCATCTTATTTTAGCCCCCCCCCCCCGGGCCAGTGCTCCTCTGAGTGTTGGTCCGACCGAGTAGACTGCGGGGCCACCTCGGGGCAACTTGAGGGTTAGTTTTACTCATAGGATGTCTCATCTGAGTGTGCCATGAGAACAAGATATGTGCAGCTCCTATCGGGATTTGTCGGCACATTCGGGCGGTGTTGCTGGACTTGTTTTAACCTGTCGAAGTGTCTTGAAGAACCGAGGTACCGAGTCTGATCGGAACGTCTCGGCAGGAGGTCTATTCCTTCGTTGACCGTGAGAGCTTGTCATGGGCTAAGTTGGGACTCCCCTGCAGGGATTTGAACTTTCGAAAGCCGTGCCCATGGTTATGGGCAGATGGGAATTTGTTAATGTCCGGTTGTAGATAACTTGAACCTTAATTTAATTAAAATGAATCAACTGAGTGTGTTACCGTGATGGCCTCTTCTCGGCGGAGTCCGGGAAGTGGACACGATGTTGGAGTAATGTTTGCGCAGGTTGTCCTATAGTTTCTCGCTCGCGCTTTGCCTTCTCTTCTCGCTCTCTTTTGCGAACAGGATAGCCACCATATATGCTAGTCGCTTGCTGTAGCTCCACATATTTACCTTGCCATACCTATTAAGCTTAAATAGTCTTGATCGCGAGGGTGCGGGATTGCTGAGTCCCTGTGGCTCACAGATTACTATTACACCAGATGCAGGGCCTGATGATTCCACTCCAGGTGACGCGCTTGAGCTCAAGTGGGAGTTCGACGAGGACTCTCAACGATACTATGTTTCCTTTCCTGATGATCAGTAGTGGTGCCCAGTTGGGGTGATCGGGACCGTGTCGCATGTTGGGTTGTCTTTTATTTTGGCGCCGTAGTCGGGCCATGAGTGTTTGGATGATGTAATGTTATTTATGTACCTTGATTGATGTGGTGAGTGTAAGCCAACTATGCTATCTCCCCTTTATTATTTATATTGCATGGGATGTTGTGAAGATTGCCTTACTTGCGACATATGCCTTCAATGCGATTATGCCTCTAAGTCGTGCCTCGACACGTGGGAGATATAGTCGCATCGAGGGTGTTACAAATAAATTAATTTAAAACAGCAAAAACTTTTCTTCCTCGCAGGCATCTTTCTTCACAATGTCGCCAAAGACAGTCACTTCATGTAACTGGGTTCCTTCCATTATCACTGAGAACATGCTCAAAGACTTTCTCAAAATTGGCTATTTACCAGTAAAAAATGTCATGCATTGGTGCGTCCCCAATCCTGACTAGAACGACCTCAACCAAAGGATGATGAGGTCATTGTTTTCACTGACCACATGAACCGGGGCTTCTCACCGCCCGGCTCTAAAAAATTTTCGAGATGTTCTGCACTTTTTCCAACTCCACCCTCAAGACATCAGACCCAATTCCGTGTCAAACATCTGCAACTTTCAAGTCTTCTGTGAAGTATACCTTCAAGAGGAGCCCAGTGTTGAACTTTTCAGAGAATATTTTTATTTGAACCGCCAAAACGAGTTCACGAATGGACCCAATTTGGAACTTGGCGCAATCTCAATTCAACTAAGAAGAGATGCTATCTTCCCCTATGCTTGCTTGTCAAGTCATCCCAAGGATTGGAACCAGACATGGTTTTACTGCAAAGATACCTCTCCGGCTGACGAGAATCCATTGCCGAGTTATCGTGTCGAGCGCCTGGACCCAAAGCATCATCTTCCTGAAAATCTTACCACTGCCGAACGTGCAAAGTTTGCTCCCACCATTCCAAAGGTTAAAGCTCTGCAGGGAAATGGGTTAACTAGCATTGATTTGGTTCAGTGTTGGGTTTCTTGGCGAATTATACCCTTGAGCCGTTGGCCTGGCTTAATGTGTACTTACACTAGTGGTATAAAGGATCCGCTGCGCCACAGCTCTGTACGCTTAACTGACGAGGCAATCAACGAAATGACCAAGTCCCTTCTAAGTGAAGATCCGGTAGATTGTAGCAAAGTGGGTCTGAACCCTTTCTGCAAACTCAACCCGCCACCAGATGTGAGACTCCAATTTTCTTACCTTTACCTCATCATTTAAACGCTTTATTAACTCAACTTTGATGACTTTTCACAGGCTAATTTTGATTTTTGGAAAAATAAGTATGATCATGAAGCTGCCAAGAAGGCCAGAGCTTCAAAGAAAGCCGCCAAGAAAACCACTAAGATAAATAAGAAGAAATCAAGCGCCTCCAGCATGTTTAAACTGGATGACAGCTCTGAGTCGGAGGTAGCCCTTGATTCCCTTGGCTACTTCTTCAATCACCTTATTGACACTGATTATGCTCAAGATGACATGGGGGCCAGCCAAGCAGCTGAAGAAGAGGTAACTATTATTTCGTCCGACTCAGAGCCTTTGCCAAGACAGAAAATTCGACGGGTAACCCGGAAAGTAAGCTTTTCGCACCCCTTAGCTTATTTGGATCCTCACTTTCTTTTGAAGCAACAGCAACACGAGAGCCAGCGACAAACTCGGACCAGCGGAGGTGAAGAGTTATCATCCGGTTTACCGAATACTCCATCTCCACGAGAACAGAAAAACGAGGTCTTTCCAAACTTAACTCTTTTAACCCCCCGGCGTCTCATTCGTCAGCCACTTACTTCTTTCAATCCAACCTTATCAGTAGGTTTCTCGCTCTTCCTCCGGTGATTCATCTCAAAACTAGCTACCGGATTTCAAGACTGCCCCTGGGTAACATCTCTTTTGTTTTCTATCTCCTTATTGTCTTATACTTATACTGATCTCTCCTGAACCATGCAAAGGTGATCAAGCCTAACAAGAGGGCAAAGGTGATCAAGCCGGCTGAAGACCCCAAAGTGACTGAGCTGGAACAACAAATTCCAGCATCCGATACCTCCATGGTACCACCCGATGAGCCTGTCCTTAACGATCCACCAGAAATTCTTGACCTCTCTAGCGACCAGACAAGACTCAATCCTTTGAACACTGAATCGTCAAGCCCACTTAAACTGTCAGAGACTCATACTGATGATGTTACGATCACTGGCACTGGCTTTATAGAGCTGGGAAATCCAACTGTGTTGGCTCAGTACTCCGCTAAACAGGAATTCATTGAAAAGCGGAAAGTGAGGTTTGATGTTACCCATTATTATCAATTGAGCAGCAGTGAAGTACTCTCTAGCTATCTCAACCAAGTACATACCAGCCGAGATCTTGAAATTGATATGGTGAAGCAAATGCATCAAAAATATGAGGTATCAATCCCGGCTTAAATGCATCAAGCATATCCTGTCAGCCCCCAAGTCTACTGTGTATAATAGAATTGAATATGCAGTAGACTTAGAATAGCAAGGAGTATAAAACATCTTTGATAAAAGATCCTCCGAAAATCCATCTTTCACTTAGACCGGATTTTAATGATCAACATTGCATCTATAGCCCCCAAGGGCCAGTTTAATCAGCATGAATAAACTGGTACTTATCAGTGTTTATAGATCAGAACTTACTCACGTAGCTCCCATGAGCCGGTTGTGGTTGTCCGTGGCATTGGCGGGTCATCATAAAGTAGTAATGAAATATGAACAAATATGCATTAGCCCCCAAGTGCTAAGTATTGTTGCTTGCAAAGTGCTTGGGACTTAATCATATAAACCATTGTAGGAAGAATTCTTTGGTAGGCATTAGCCCCCAAGTGCCAAGTGTTGTTGCTTGCAAAAGGTTGGGACTTATATTCCTGTAACCCAGATATAAATGTGTTTGTAACTCTGTGTTTGTACATGAGGCCACCATTGAACTTCAATCACAATTGGCTGATGCAAAGACCCGTCTGGAGATTTAAGAGTCTGAGACCCGGAAAGCCGATTCAAAATTCAAGTTTTGTCTGGAGGAAACGGAAAAGATGAAGACCGGTTTTCATGCTGAAAGATACTCCTGGGCCGAAGAAAAAACCGCTCTAACGCAGCGCACCGAAAAGGCTGAAGCTGATCTGGAAAAGGTGACTATTGAGCTTACGGGTTTAAAACGTCGGGTGTCTCAGATGGTTTCTGCTATCTTTGGTAAGTCGTCGTATGAACATTGAAATTGAATCTCTTCCATGATTGTATAAACCGCCACTGATTACTTTCATGATTGTTATACAGGTCCAAGGAGCAGTAATTTGAATCAAGATGTGCTGGTGAAGCTTAAAGCCGTATATACGCTGGTTGAACAGCTATATACCGGAACTCAGTGCACACTAGCCACAATTTCTCCAACAAACCAAGGACCCAACCTGCTAAGTGACTGTAAGTGCATCTAGTGCCACCCCTAGTTGGTTTTGGAGTATTGACGACAAACCTAGTTGAGGGACTAATGTGTTTGTGAGAATTGCAGGATAACACAAGTAGAAGTCCCTCATTGATTCGGTTTCACTACCAAAGATGACCCCTAAAAATGTATGAAGACATTGAAGCCAAAGGTGGTATATGAAGATATTCACATTGAAGACTATGACAAAAGAAGACACGTTATGAAGCCTATGGAGCTCGAAGACTTAGATCTTTCGTAGTTCTTTTTCTTTTTGTGTTGAGTCATAGGAACCACCGTACTGTTAAGTGGGGTCCAGGAGAACCAGTCAGAATGACTGAAGTGATGCCTAACCAAAAACCTATGTCTTCGACTGAAGACAATGAGAGCGAATCTTGTCCAGAGTCGGACAAGTCAGCTTTGCTTGTAGCCCAAGTAAAGTTGCCATGAGAGTTTGAAATCTGACCGTTGAGACACGTGTCAGTTCCTTAGTGACCCAGGGTCATTTCGGACAAATTAGGTCGGGTTGCCAAGTGGCTATAAATAGCCCACCCCTACAACCATAAACGGTTGGCTGCTCAGATTTCAGTGCACGGCTTTTGTCGTTTGAGAGCAACCCACCTTGAAGCCTTTGAGAGAAAATTCCTAGCGAGGAGAAAAGCCCTAACCACCCAGAGCCAGAGAACATTGTGCATCACTTAAGTCTTCTTGTCTGTGTGATCTGAAGACTTATTACACTTGAGGACTATGCATCCCCAAACGGTTAGGCGTCGTGTTCAGAGCATCCAAGAGACATTGTGGATTGCCAGTGAACGAAGTCTGTGAAGGTTTGGGAGTCTACCTTGAAGACTTACCAGAGTGATTGGGCGAGGACTATGTGACCTTAGCTCAAGGAGAATACGGTGAGGACTTGGTGTCCTGAGCTGCGTGTTCAGGACTGGGTGTCCGGGACTGTGTGTCCTAAGGTTTAAATACCTAGCCGCTCCAACCAGACGTATAGTTGTCACAGCAACTGGAACTGGTCCAACACATCATTGTCTTCAACGAGTCACTGGTTTCATCTTCACTTCCTTTTACTTACTGATCACTCATTGTGAAGTCATTGCATGTCTGTTCTATCTTTTGTCTTCACAACATGAGTGTATCATCTGTTTGGCTTCATAGTTTCTTCCTACCTGATCCTAATTAAACTACAACTATTTGTCACTGTGCTTTCACTCTGTTGATACTTGACCATAGCTTGTCTAGTGTAGTCTAACTTCCGCTGCATAGTAATAGGCATATCTCTACTGTTTGTCTTCATAACTTCCACGTTTTGAAGACTTTCATAAAAATCGCCTATTCACCCCCCCTCTAGTCGATATAACGCACTTTCAATTGGTATCAGAGCAAGGTGCTCCCTTGTTCTGTGTGATTCGGTTTAACCACCTAGAGTTTTAGCTATGTCGACTGCAGGGATAATCAAAGTCTCCGCTGCGTGCCCCGTCTTCGATGGAACTGAATATCCCTACTAGAAGAATAAGATGCGCATGCATCTTGAAGCTATTGACATCGACCTATGGTATGTCGTCGAGAACGGTGTTCCCAAGGCTGGAGAAGGTGTCACTGCTGCTGCTGATGTCAAGAAATTCGTTCAACTAGACTCTACTGCCAAGAACATCATCTGTGGTCATCTGAACAAAGGACAGTATGGCCGTGTGAGTGCTTTGAAGACATCCAAGCTGGTCTGGGACTGGCTCTCCAAGGTCAATGAAGGCATCTCAACACAGAGAGATCAAAGAATCAGTGTCCTTCGCAATCTCTTCAACCGCTTCAAGCGAAATGACAATGAGAATGTCCAGCACACATTTGATCGACTCACTGACATCACAAATGAGCTTCAAGCCCTCGGCGCCACTGAGATCACCAAGCATGAAATTGTCAAGACGCTGCTGAGATCACTTGATAGTTCGTTTGACATTCTAGCCCTGATGATTCAAGAACGTCCTGATTTCAAGACACTTGATCCGTCTGACATACTCGAGAGGCTCAACACACATGAGTTTCAGCTTTCTGAGAAAAGAGATATCTACGGTTCAAACTATGGGCAAACTCGTGCCTTGAAGGCAAAAGCTGTTTCCTCATCTGAAGAAGAATCTGACAGCAGTTCTGATGATCCTGAAGACATTGGAAGGGAACTTGCAATGCTTGTGAAGAAGTTCCAAAAGTTCACCAAGAAGAAAGGCTTCAGAAAGTCTTCACGATCAAGCTCAAGGAATGATGAAGCTTCTGCTCATGACTACAAGAAGAAAACATGCCACAAGTGCAAGAAAAGTGGACACTTCATCTCTGAGTGTCCACAGTGGGACAATGAGAACAGAAGGAAGAAGAAGAGCAAGGAATATGACTCTGACGACAAGAAGAAGAAGAAATACTCAAAGTCTTCTTCCAAGTCTTCCTCAAAGTCTTCATCACACAAGAAGAGCTCATCTGGCAAGGCACGTGCGTTTGTTGGCAAGGAAATGGATTCTGAGGAGGATTCCGCTTCTGAGGAGGCAGAGGTGGAGTCTGAGGAGGAGTCTAATTCTGGCATTGCAAGTCTGGCTACAGCATACGTCACCAAGTCCATCTTCAACATTGAAGACAATGACTTCATCACCGACACCGATGCAAATGACAAGGACGACTCCACTCCTACCTACTGCTTCATGGCACGCGGTGCCAAGGTAAACACACGCACTACTCGCTATCAAACATCCAGTGACGATGACTCTGATTGTGATTCAAAACCCAGCTACAAAACACTTGCTAAAATTGCAACTGAACAACAAAAGGCCATGGAACATATTCAAAAACTGTTAGACAAAAGCGATGATCTGTTGGGTGCTGAAATGACTCGATCTGAATCCTTAATTGAAGACATAAAAAATCTTCATGTTAAGTATCAGGAACTTGAAGATCGTCTTGATACTCTCTCAACAACTCATGAAAAGCTTTCCTATGATTATCTTCAAAGGAAGCAAGAACTTGAGAAATTGGGAGCGGCTCATGAAGATCTTCAAAAGGAAAACGAGTCACTTCGCACCGAACAGATTAGTTCCGCTCAGGAAGGATTTGAACCACCATGTCTTAAATGCATTGAGCGTGATAATGCTACTTTTGTTGCTGAATGTTCCACTGCTACTGCTGTTGCAATATCTTCAACTGTTGATGTGTTAACTAACCCCTCTGCTGAGGATACCACTGCTATTGCTGATGAGAATGCTAGGGACATTGCTTGAAACAAGGATGTACAAAAGTCTTAAAGGACATCAGACATTATGTGATGTCCTCAAGAAGCAGATTCTGAACCGAAACCCTAGGAAAGAGGGTGTTGGGTTCGTAAGGAAAATAAATGCAGATGGCTCTTACTGGAAACCTGAGCAGTACCCCAAAACCAAGTGGGTTGCTGCAAAGGAACCTTCAGCAGATCCATCCAATTTATCTGGCTTCACTTGTGCTAACCCCATTATCATTGATGAATCCTTTGATGCAAACTATATACTGTTTAAGAATCAGAATGGTGAAGTGTTTGCCAGGTACATTGGTACTAACTACAGGAATGGACCGCCTATGAAGAAGATCTGGGTTCCGAAAAAGTGTTTGGAAAATCTTCCTGTGAATGTCTTCATGACACCTCACTTGAAGAAGAAAAACCTCAGACCAAAGGCTTCATACGGTCCAAAGGCTTCATACAAACAGAGGACTCACCTAAGTCACACTAACGCAAATGTTTTGCAGGGAAACCATACTCAGGCATATGAATATGAGAGCGGTTCATCAAACCGTCATGTTCATATGACCAAAAATTATTCTGCTTATTCTTATGAGTACTATAGTCCACCTGCAAGACTGTTTGCTAAGGCTTCAAAGCCAAAATTCTCAGATGCTGCACTTAGACTTATTGCTTCTAAGCCACCCTTGAAGATGTGGGTGGTTAAGAAGGCTTAACTCTCTTTTGCAGGGAAAGGTCTCCAGCAGAAAACCAAAATCTTCTGATGCTATTGCTGGGGACCTTAAAAATCTTGTAGGGCGCAAGATAAAATGCCCGAATGGCATCATTATGTACTTCGTTCCTGAAGCGCATGCTACTCTCCCTATTAGTCCTAATCTGGATCTAAGTTTTCATAACCCACCGGTTCGCCAAATGTTTTTGCTTCACAATTCTCTTCGTGAAGCCTATCCCCCTAACTGCACTGTAGGGTACGACACCAGCGTCTTCAAAGTCTTCAGAATGGATTATTGACAGTTGGTGTACAAATCACATGACTGGCAAAAGAAGCCTTCTTATGGACTCAACCTTACGTCCATCCGACAAGAGCCACATCACATTTGCTGACACTGGTAAAAGTAAGGTATTGGGTCTAGGTAGAGTTGCAATCTCAAAGGATCAACACATGGATAAAGTCATGCTTGTTGAATCCCTTGGATTCAACTTAATGTCTGTCTCAATGCTTTGTGATTTAAACATGATCGTGATGTTTGGAAAATATCGTTGCCTTGTACTAATGGAATCTGACAAGTCTCTAGTGTTTGAAGGGTATCGAAAAGATGATCTGTATGTGGTAGATTTCTCAGCAGAGCCACAACTTGCAGTATGTCTTCTTGCAAAAGCTTCAGAATGCTGGCTTTGGCATCGGAGGCTTGGGCATGCTGGCATGAGGAACCTCCACACCCTTGCGAAGAAGAAACATGTCATAGGCATCGAGGGCGACAAGTTCAAGAAAGATAACTTATGCGGTGCCTGTGAAGCAGGGAAGATGACGAGGGCAAAAGATCCCTCAAAGACAATCATGACCACTACTCGACCCTTCGAACTGCTTCACATGGATCTCTTTGGTCCCACTCACTACTCAACTTTTACTACTACTGCTTGCCTCTATGGCTTCGTTATTGTTGATGATTATTCTAGATATACTTGGGTGCACATAATTCTTTACAAGACTGAAGTGCAGGATGTCTTCAGACGCTTCGCCAATCGTGCTATGAACAATTTTGGCGCCAAGATAAAGCACATCAGAAGTGACAATGGCACTGAATTCAAGAACACTGGCCTTGATACATATCTTGATACCTTGGGCATCACACATGAATTCTCAGCTCCGTACACGCCACAGCAGAATGGCGTCGTCGAACGCAAGAACAGAACACTAATTGAGATGGCCAGAACAATGCTAGATGAATACAAGACTCCAAGAAAATTCTGGACTGAAGCCATTGACACTGCATGCCATACAATCAATCGTGTTTATCTTCACAAACTTCTGAACAAGACATCTTATGAACTCCTAACTGGCAAGAAGCCAAATGTCAGTTACTTCAGAGTATTTGGCGCAAGGTACTGGATCAAGGACCCACATCACACCTCAAAATTTGCACCAAAAGCACATGAGGGTTTTATGCTTGGATATGGAAAGGATTCGCACTCCTACAGAGTCTTCAATCTCTTTCATTACAAAGTGGTTGAAACAGTGGATGTGCGGTTCGATGAGACCAACGGATCACAAAGAGAGCAGTTGCCAAGTGTGCTAGATGAAGTTCCTTCCAGTGAATCAATCAAGCTAATGGGAACTGGAGAGATTATCCCTTCTGAAGCTCATCCTGAAGAAGAACTTATCATCTCAGCACCTGATCAACATGAAGACAATGCTCAGCCTGAAGACATTCCTCCCAACAACAACACAGATCAGCAAGGGCAAAGTCTTCGCCCAGTACATCCTCGCGTTGCCAATGAAGTGCAGATTGAAAGAATAATTGATAGCATCAATGCACCTGGTCCACTCACTCGTTCAAGGGCAACTCAGCTAGCAAATTTCTGTGGGCACTTCGCATTCGTCTCAATATCAGAACCCAAGAAAGTTGAAGAAGCCTTCATGGAACCTGAATGGATTCAAGCTATGCAAGAGGAGCTTCAACAGTTTGAGCTGAATAATGTATGGGAACTGGTTAAGCGTCCTGATCCACGGAAGCACAACATAATAGGCACCAAATGGATATACCGCAACAAGCAAGATGAGCATGGTCAAGTTGTTAGAAACAAAGCTTGTCTCGTTGCTCAAGGATATACTCAAGTGGAAGGCATTGACTTCGATGAAACATTTGCTCCTGTGGCTAGGCTTGAAGCCATACGCATACTGCTGGCCTATGCAAATCATCATAACATTCTTCTATATCAAATGGATGTGAAGAGTGACTTTCTCAATGGCAAGATTGAAGAAGAAGTGTATGTTGCACAACCGCCTGGTTTTGAAAATCCAAAACATCCTGACATGGTATACAAGCTCAACAAGGCACTGTATGGCCTCAAACAAGCCCCTAGGGCCTGGTATGACACACTCAAATATTTCCTGAAGAGCAAAGGCTTCATACCTGGTTCCCTAGATCCCACTCTTTTCACGAAGACATATGATGGTGAACTGTTTGTGTGCCAAATATATGTGGATGACATTATCTTCGGCTGCACCAGTCAGAAGTATAGTGAAGAGTTTGGATATATGATGCAAGAGCAATATCAGATGTCCATGATGGGGGAGCTGAAGTTCTTCCTTGGTCTTCAAATACGACAACAACGCAATGGCATCTCCATATCTCAAGAGAAGTATCTCAAAGATTGCCTGAAGAAGTTCGGTATGCAAGACTGCAAAGGCTTCACAACACCAATGCCAGCCAAACATCATCTGGGTCCTGACGACGATGGTAAAGAGTTCGATCAAAAGGTATACCGCTCCATGATTAGTTCTTTACTTTATCTATGTGCATCTAGGCCAGATATATGCTTAGTGTTTGCATGTGTGCTCGATTTCAAGCGGCACCAAAGGAGTCGCATCACTTAGCTGTGAAGCGAATTCTTCGATATTTGGCTCACACCCCAACTCTAGGATTATGGTATCCAAAGGGCTCAGAGTTTGATTTGGTTGGATTCTCGGATGCTGATTATGCTGGTGACAAAGTTGATCGCAAGTCTACATCAGGCACATGTCACTTTCTGGGACGATCACTTGTATGTTGGTCTTCAAAGAAGCAGAACTGTGTATCTCTCTCCACTGCTGAATCTGAATACATTGCTGCTGGATCTTGCTGTGCTCAGCTTCTGTGGATGAAGCAAACACTCAAGGACTATGGCATTCATCTGAAGCAAGTGCCACTTTACTGCGACAACGAAAGCGCCATCAAGATTGCCAACAACCCAGTTCAGCACTCGAAGACAAAGCACATTGAAATTCGTCATCACTTTCTCAGAGATCATGTTGTGAAGGAAGACATTGATATCATACACGTCAACACTAAAGAGCAATTGGCAGATATCTTCACCAAGCCTTTGGATGAGAAGAGGTTTTGCAAGTTACAGTGTGAGCTAAATATCCTGGAATCCTCAAATGTCCTGTGATCAGGCACACATCCTAACCCTTATGCATATTGATGACTTAGATGTGCAACACACGAAGTGAAGTATATCTTCAATCAATGAAGACATACATTCTAAGTGTGAATACATTAATGTGGAATTTGACTTCGGAGCGCCACGATAATTGTGCGTCGTGTCTGGGTCTAATACTTCCTATATGGTGGGTAACGCCACCACCAAACGTTCTATTTTGAAGTATTTCACTCATGGCGTTACCTTGCAATGTCTTCACATTTGGTTGGCTTCGAACTCAACATATTTTCATGATTATCTTCACTATGTTGATTATAGATATATATATATATATATATATATATATATATATATGCTAGTGTTCTGTCCTCTACAGCATTCACTTATAGCTATGTCTTCTTGGTTGAATCTTTTGAACTAAGTGAATGTGATCGGACCCTAATCTCTCTATGCTTTCTATCTCAAATTCTATCTCTCCAAGTCATATGCATTCTATTGAAACTGTCGAATGTCTTCACTGAGTCCTTGTCAGCAGAAGATATAGAGACAACCATAAAGTCCGTTTTCAATGCTCATTCCTCCACATAAAATCCGGAGAAGTAGGAACGACCGCCCGACAATCCAGGCGTGCGTGGGACGTGGAACAAACCCCAAACTTTCGCAAACTGGCCACGCGTTCCTCAGATATGAATCGCTAGGGGCACCTGTGTAATAGCACAGTGCCGCCCCTGAGCCAATAAATTCACACTTACCGCGGTCATTATCTCCTTCTTCCACCCTCGGACGAACCCTAGCGCCACCGCTAGCTCTCGACGACGCCGGCGACGAAGCGCTTCGCTGCCGCAACCTCTCCGACGCCGTCTTCACGCCGACCGCGGACATCGTCCTCTCCGCCGTTGCCGTAGGTGTCTTCCGTCGCCAAGTTAGGGCACGGAGGATTGAACTGCTCGGCATCATTTCCCACTCCGTCTAGCAGTTCCAAGTGTGGTAAATAAAACTTCTTTTCACAGCCCCTTTTGATCTCATGGTTCTGTCACTTTCTACCATAAGAAGTTTCTCTTCACACAAGTTAGATCTCTCAATCTGCATCTCATAACATGCCTAGTATATTCACTTGTGCGTCATGAAGTAGTTAGATTCCTCACTTGTACTGATTTGTGGGTTCGTACAAATCTAGAACCAAGTTCTTATCTATGAGTGAATGTCTTCGCACGATGAGGTCAATGTCTTCTAAAATGATTTATCTTCAAAATCTTCTGAGAATGCATATGACCTCTTCCCCTTCCCTCGCACCTTAATGCTGTCACAGGTACATGTCCGTGGGAGAATCCTTTGGTTATCATAGTCTGCATTCATTTGCAGAATTCCTACAGCATCACATAAATTCTCCTGAAGCCAGTTCCTGTTGGTCCAACAAAAGAAAGCCTTTGAAAGTTTTGAAGCCTTTCAAGTTAAAGTTTATGGCTTCAGAAGCAGCAGCAAGGAAGGGGGGCGGACAGAGACGTGGAGGAACTTCCAAAGATCTGCCTGAAGACCTGGCAGAAATGTATAAAACAGATCCTGAAGAGAATTATGGTCAGCGCAAGACCCGAATCCAATGGATTCGACGCTATTGGGTAGAACAATGGTTCAAGTACCGCTTCACAACCCAAGAGTATGCTGAGAAGAATGCCATCAAAAGACCGTGGGGAGACATCTTATACAAGAACCTTGTACCCAGGACCAGAGATGAAGCTATTGCCCAAAGCTTCTATCCATGCATGGTCCGTGGGCCACAGCCTGATGATGCACATCCGTCATCACTCCTCTGGTGTCATGACAACAATCTGTTCAAGCGCAACTTCCAGTTTGCCCAACAATCAGCGAAGCTCAACAAGAAGAAATTTGGGTTAGACTTCAACCCTGGTCCCTCAGCACCAAGGGCAGATGGCACACGCGATGCAGAACCCAATATCATCGGTCCGTATGCCAACCTTGAGGGCCTCATCACCTGCATCTTAGTCCAAGGGACTGCTGTAAATTACCCTCCAGCTGACTCTGAGTCTGATGAAGCTCCTGCTGTACCGAAGCCAAAGTAGTCGAAGAAGCCAAAAGCTTCAAAGCCGGCCCCTTCCCAAAAATCTCAAGGGAGAAGCCATTGGCAACTGCACCTCCTGAAGACAGTGTGCAGTCTGAAGACGTATCCCGCGTCTCCAAGCCCCAGAAGGCCAAGATGCCTCATCCACACACCGGCAAAGAGCTCACAGCTGCTGCCATTCTGCGCAGCGAAGCCATTGATCTGTCAAGTGATGAAGATCTTGGAGATGACGCTCTCGAGCAGCTCATCAAGAGCAAAGAAGAAGCTGAAATCTTCAACAATTTGCCTCTCTTTGATGTCGCCATCATCCACAACTTCATCGACGAATGGTTTGCCACACCAAACATCAGCTTCGAAGATCTGCAGCTGCCCGTTGGCCTCAGCGTCACCTTCCAAGGCGCTATTGCTTCAGAACTTGCAATTGCCCAGCGCATTGTTGAACTGAAGCAGAAAATTGATCATGAAAAGGCTCAGTTCAAGAAGAATATGGCCAAGCTCAGCATGCAAGAAGTAAAGAGCTTCAAGATCATGTTGCATGAGCTTAAGGAAAACTTTCTGAAGAAGCGTGCAGAAGCTCAGGGTTCACGTGAGCGGATGAAGGCTCTGGCTGAAAGATGTGTGCAAGCCTACAATGAGGCTGAGAAGCGCAAGGCACTTGGGCGTCCTGGCATCGACCCCAAGATGGCCGCAAAGAAAAAGAAGAAGACTGTTCCAGCTGAACCAGAGGCACCAAGGCAGGAAGCAGTTCCGATTGTCTTCCCAACTGCAACGACTGGCTCGAAGCCAAAGAGCCGGTCAACAGCTTCAGAGCTCAAGAAGACAAGAACTGCTGAGGCTGAAGCCAGGAAAAGGAAAAGCTTTGAAGCCTCTCCTACTGCCCCCAGCAAGAAAAAGAGAAAGACCAAGAAATCTCGGGCTGCTCCCACAGAGCCCTTGATAGTTGAACCTATTTCTGTGGTTCACCCTAACGTAGAACGTCAACTGACGGTTCATGAGCCTGCTTCCACAGAGGCTCCTGAAGCTGAAGACATACCAGCAGCCGACCCCATCGCTGCTGAAGACATTGGTCATCAGGACAATGTACAAGATGATGCAGCCCTTCCTCAGTATGATCACATCGAACTCATCAGCATTGGTCGTCCTCTAACGCCAATTGCACAAGATGCGTCATGGGCGGATCGCCCTCAAGAGGAAGAAGACAATGAGGCCCAGCCCACTCCAACCCCACAGGCGTCGTCTGCATTCCGTAGGCTTCGCAAAGGTCCAAGGCCTCAAGTCTATGCTGAAGACATTCCGGCTGCATCAGCCGCAGAAGAAGCACCACAAGAGCCCACTCCTATGTTCCACCAAGAAGCAGTTCTCCAGGAGAACGTGCTTGTGACCGACCCTCCAACTAGTCAAGCGGAGGCTGAAAATATTGAGGCTGCCACAACCAACACTGAAGCCAATGTGGAGCCCTCCCCACCAAAAGCTTCAGAAGACAGCGAAGCTACTGATCCAGACACTTCTGTTCCTGAGTCTGCTGCAGGTCCTCAATTTGATTACCATGTTGAGCACAGGCCTCATGTCCAGAAGCCAGTCCCAAGGCTGCCGAGGTTCCCAGGTCCTGCATCAGCACCTGGCTCCTTTAACATCAATAGCTTCAAGGCAGATAATACGCTCTTCAACAGCTCCAAGAACCCCTATTCAAGGGAAAGGATTTCATCAGATAGGTTCTGGAGCTATCCTCAGCGCATCTACTATTCATGCATCCTATACAACCAAGGTCGCATCTTCCCGCACAAGTGCCTTGATGTTGAAGCCATTGTTGGTCTGCCCTGTTTAGAGGAAGTGTTGGATTGCTTCAAGCAAGTGGGTCTGCTGCAGTTTGTAACTGATGAAGAGCACTGGAATGAAGAGCTTCTGCTGCAATTCTATGCCACCCTCCACATCAAAGGATACAACAAAGATCCGAAGACTTGGGCCCTGGAGTGGATGACCGGCAATGTCCATCATGAAGCCAATGCATTCGATATCATTGAGCTCACCGGCCTGCCCACTCCTGGCGAACTCTTCGAGGAAGGCTGTCCACTACACACTGAAGCTCTTGAGAGCATATTCCAGAGGCCTGAACCAAATATGAGTCAGATGCTCTCCATGATGAAGCGATTGCCCCACGATGCTCCTTATCCAACAGAGTTCTTCATTGAAGACTTTGAGTACCTGCCCAGAACCATCTATCACATTATCCGGCGGACTCTCTAGCCTATTAAAGGGCACTCTCCAAATGCCAAGATTGAGGGTGCAATGAAGACTCTGATATTCTGTATCCTTCATGGCAAATGCTTCAACGCATAGGATTTCTTCATACGCCAACTAGCTGCATCGGGCTCAGATCTGTTTGGTTTAAAGTACTATGCTCCTTGGGTAATGAGACTGATCAAGCTTCACTCTGCGATCTCATATCAGCCCTCAGCCCGCAACCATCGGATCTTCTTGCCAGATGTGGATACCTCTGCTGAAGCTATATATCCTGAGCCTGCCAAGCAACCTTTGAGTCTTCAGAATGCAGAACACCAGAGCTTCACTCAGAACGATGAAGGTGTTGAAGCCATCTCCAGGGTATATCCTTTGGCTGGCACTACACGTGCGCCGCACCCTGCTTCAACTGAAGCCACTAATAGTGCAACTGCTTCAAGACCCAAGAAGTGCGCTCGTGTTCTCAATAACCGAGAGCTTCTTGTGGCCCTTCATCAAAAACAAGATAGACATCATGACTGGCTAAAGCGTCCGATGAAAAGCCTCTTGGTGGATGTTAATCGTCTTCGAAATCTTGCCACCAAGAATGCTTTCGTCACTCATGAAACCTGTCGTCGTACATGGAAAGGGCTATCAATGATGTGTACTGAAGCTGAACTTGAAGAGGATGGCTTCACTGAGCGATTCAAGTTTGACACCACACCTCCTAGAAGGGCTGTGATGCGAAACACACCATCACTTGAAGACTCTGAGTTTTCTTCATCTGCTGCCACAGTCACTGCCAGAATCATTGATGAAGAAGACGATGCTACATCACCGCCACCTGCTTCAGCACCTCCAAGCTCTTCTGCACCGCCAAACACCTCCAACGACCCTGCTGCTTCTGGGAACGAATAGACACTCTATGTCTTCAAACCTTTTTGGTCCTTGCTGACAAAAGGGGGAGAAGCATATGGGTTGATAGTCTTCAAGCGGGTCCATATGGGCGGGTGCTTTATGTTTTGCTATATTTTGCTTTGTGCTTACAACTCTCATTTTTGATTCATTTGGTTCTTTGAGTTGTAACACTAAAACTCGATGGTCGTCTGCTACTTGTTTGCCACCCTGTTTTGCGAAGATAAATTCCGCACTTATCTCATTCTGCAGACGTCCATTTTCCATTATGCATGTCATTATCTTCATACACTTTCACATGCATAGTGGATTGTCATCATAAGCTGAAGTGGATCTCCACAAGTACAACCTGCCATGTGCATTTGCATTCCAAATGCAAATTAACTTATATGCACATCTTCAGGGGGAGCCCTTGCAACTTATGAAGACAATTCCTTATCCTTTACAATTTCACTGACTATATTCCCCGTTGAAAACTTCAACTAGTTTGTCATCAATCACCAAAAAGGGGGAGATTGTAAGTGCATCTAGTGCCACCCCTAGTTGGTTTGGGAGTATTGACGACAAACCTAGTTGAGGGACTAATGTGTTTGTGAGAATCGCAGGATAACACAAGTAGAAGTCCCTCATTGATTCGGTTTCACTACCAGAGATGACCCCTAAAATGTATGAAGACATTGAAGCCAAAGGTGGTATATGAAGATATTCACATTGAAGACTATGAAAAAAGAAGACACATTATGAAGCCTATGGAGCTTGAAGACTTAGATCTTTCGTAGTTCTTTTTCTTTTTGTGTTGAGTCATAGGAACCACCGTACTGTTAAGTGGGGTCCAGGAGAACTAGTCAGAATGACTGAAGTGATGCCTAACCAAAAACCTATGTCTTCAAGTGAAGACAATGAGAGTGAATCTTGTCCAGAGCCGGACAAGTCAGCTTTGCTTGTAGCCCAAGTAAAGTTGCCATGAGAGTTTGAAATCTGACCGTTGAGACACGTGTCAGTTCCTTAGTGACCCAGGGTCATTTCGGACAAATTAGGTCGGGTTGCCAAGTGGCTATAAATAGCCCACCCCCTACAACCATAAACGGTTGGCTGCTCAGATTTCAGTGCACAGCTTTTGTCGTTTGAGAGCAACCCACCTCGAAGCCTTTGAGAGAAAATTCCTAGCGAGGAGAAAAGCCCTAACCACCCAGAGCCAGAGAACATTGGGCATCACTTAAGTCTTCTTGTCTGTGTGATCTGAAGACTTATTACACTTGAGGACTGTGCATCCCCAGACGGTTAGGCGTCGCGTTCAGAGCATCCAAGAGACATTGTGGATTGCCAGTGAACAAAGTCTGTGAAGGTTTGGGAGTCTACCTTGAAGACTTACCAGAGTGATTGGGCGAGGACTATGTGACCTTAGCTCAAGGAGAATACGGTGAGGACTTGGTGTCCTGAGCTGCGTGTTCAGGACTGGGTGTCCGGGACTGTGTGTCCTAAGGTTTAAATACCTAGCCGCTCCAACCAGACGTACAGTTGTCACAGCAACTGGAACTGGTCCAACACATCATTGTCTTCAACGAGTCACTGGTTTCATCTTCACTTCCTTTTACTTACTGATCACTCATTGTGAAGTCATTGCATGTCTGTTCTATCTTTTGTCTTCACAACGTGAGTGTATGATCTGTTTGGCTTCATAGTTTCTTCCTACCTGATCCTAATTACACTACAGCTATTTGTCACTGTGCTTTCACTCTGTTGATACTTGACCATAGCTTGTCTAGTGTAGTCTAACTTCCGCTGCATAGTAATAGGCATATCTCTACTGTTTGTCTTCATAACTTCCACGTTTTGAAGACTTTCATAAAAATCGCCTATTCACCCCCCCTCTAGTCGATATAACGCACTTTCAGTGACGTGTTAAAAAAATGCCAATTCTGCCTGCAAGGATTCAAGAGATAAAACGGTCTTGTGCGAGAGTCGGCGCCATGACGGCCTTGAGCCATGCCAAGGCATGGTTACCGGAACTAGACTGGGCCGAGGTAGCTACTGGATATCTAAGCCTGAAGGAAGATGGCACTCCTTTTAACCAGCAAGACTTCGCCGCCTGTGTTAAAGAAATTTGTCTTCATGCTATAGTAATTGTTGATGAAACCAATCTCTCAAAATATCAGCCGACTTATGACGCAGAAAACCAGAAGAGGTCGACGCCAGCTTATAAAGTGATGGATCTGATTCCTCCAATTCGTAAGCATACTTTCGCCCCTGAAGTTGACCCGTCGAATCTTATTGATGATGAAGCAGAATTCCATGCCTTACGTGGCATTGATTTGTCAACTCCAAACTCCCAGATGGCAGAGGAGGACGAAGAACCGAAGTAGGATGATCCGGAAGGCTCAAGTCGGCAAGGCCAAGATGAATGATCCGTCGGGCGGTTTATATATTTGATCCTTTGAAGACACTTGATCTTGTTTGGCTCACGGAGTCATGTAATAGGCCAGTAAACTTTGATGTGTCGTGCCATCATGCACGTTTTGCTTTTCGTAATACTGCTGAATCACCAATCAACTTTTTTCCACTTGCGCTATATGATATCAATTTAATAATTGTCCTGCATACAAAAATCACAAGGGTCCTGGTGGTTTACCACCAGGCGGGTCATAACGCCCAATATGAAACCGCTGGGGACTTATGAAAGTCCATAACCAGAACTAGTTTAATCATAATTGTATATTCTTAAAAAATGTCATACCTGTGATATTCAATTAAGCTGTCGGTTCACCATACCAGCGCAGTAAGAGGTAATATCCCAAGATTTAGAATATAATACTTCCAAGCACCTTAATACATATTGGCGATTTATAATCTGTCATCCTGGCGGGCTAAAAAAACTCCGGATACGCTTAAAATATGAGCCACAGGGATGAATATTACATGGCCTGAATTTTCTCCGGCTATATGTTAATATGGCCTAAATATATAAATTCCAAAAAATTCTCAGAAAATAGAGATCGGATACAAATCGAGAAAACGAGGTTTTCATAAACCGCCAAGCTCAAAAGTCAAAAGTTTTCATAGTGTAGGAGCCGGACCAAGAGGGATTTTATAGCTATGCTTCAAATATGAGCAGGAAGCCCCCAAGTGTCTTGCGGCCATAAGGGTTAGTATTGAACCGGTTAAAAGGGATGTTTTACAGCTATGCTTCGAATACGAGCAGGAAGCCCCAAATAACCGTAATTGTGGCATTGCGCCGATCAAGAGGGATATTCACAGCTATGATTCGAATACGATCAGGAAGCCCCCAAGTGACCATAAGTTTGGCATTGCGTCAATCAAGAGGGATATTCACAGCTATGATTCGAATACAATCAGGAAGCCCCCAATTGACCATAATTGTGGCATTGCGCCGATCAAGAGGGATATTCACAGCTATGATTCGAATACGATCAGGAAGCCCCCAAGTGACCATAATTGTGGCATTGCACCGATCAAAAGGGTAGTAATGCTATGTTCTCTTTGGTGAATACACCTATGTTTGAACAGGAAGCTCCCAAGTGATCTTTCTGTAATGACAAAGACTCATTATTCTTGAAATGAAACGACAGAGGCCCTGATTTATCAGGGATGCCAGCTTTATTATATTCCTTATAATATATACATCGTCAAAATATGTATATCACAAGAGACGATGGCTTCAGGCGTAGTAAGGTTGAAGATGAGCAATATTCCACGGCCGGCGGGTCTCCTCCTCCGACTTGCGTGAGTCCTTGTGGTCTCGAACATCGATAAGGTAATATGAGCCTCTTGCTGACCACAAAGGGTCCTTCCCAAGGTGGGGATAACTTGTGCATATCTGTCTAATCCTGGATAAGCTGGAGCACGAGGTCCCCTTCTTGAAAGGTTCTGGTTTTGACCCGGCAGCTGTAATAACGGCGCAAATCTTGCTGGTAAATCTTTGAACGAGCCGCTGCGAGGTCACGCTCCTCATCCAACAATTGAAGTGCATCCTGACGCACTTTCTCATTATCAGCTTCAACATAAGAAGCCACTTGAGGTGAATCATGACAAATGTCACTGGGGAGAACTGCCTCTGCTCCGTAAACCATGAAGAAAGGTGTATAACCCGTAGATCTGTTGGGGGTAGTATTGATGCTCCATAACACAGAAGGTAACTCCTCCACCCAACAACTCAGCGTCCTCTGCAAAGGAACCATAAGCCGGGGCTTGAGGCCTCTCAGGATCTCTTGATTGGCCCTCTCGGCTTGACCATTGGACTGGGGGCGAGCCACCAACAATATATCAAGCCAGATATGCTTACGTTGACAAAATTCTTTCGAGGCACCCTTGGACAAATTAGTGCCATTATCAATTATAATGCTATCGGTGAAACCAAAATGAAATATCACCTTTTTAATGAATTGAACCGTCATCGCCGCGTCACATTTACTAACCGGCTCTGCCTGAACCCACTTTGTAAACTTGTCAACCCCCACCAAGAGGTGTGTCTTTTTATCCTTGGACCTTTTGAAAGGCCCAACCATATCAAGCCCCCAGACTGCAAATGGCCAAGTAATTGGAATCATCCTCAATTCTTGAGCCATCACGTGAGCTCGTCGGGAGAATTTCTAACAGCCATCACATTTACTCACTAGATCCTCGGGATCAGCGTGAGCCGTCAGCCAATAAAACCCATGATGAAAAGCCTTAGACTCAAGGGACTTAGAACCGGCATGATGGCCACAATCACCTTCATGAATTTCACGCGGAATCTCACGGCCCTCCTCTAGAGAAACACAACATTGAAACGCCCATGTGACACTGCAATGATGCAACTCTCCATGAACAATAGTCATTGACTTAGACCGCCGGGTTATCTGCCTGGCCAAAGTTTCATCCTCGGGTAACTCGCCCCAGGTCATATAAGCCAGATATGGAACTGTCCAATCAGGAATCGCATGAAGAGCCGCCACTAGTTGTGCTTCCGGGTCAGGAATAGTCAGATCTTCCTCTGAGGTAACTTGATAGAAGGGTTATGCATAATATCCAGGAAAGTGTTAGGTGGCACCGGTTTACGCTGAGACCCTAACCGTCTTAACGCATCGGCCGCTTCATTTTCCTGCGATCAACATGTTCAACTTGATAACCCTCAAAATGACCTACAATAGCATCAACCTCTCGACGATAAGCCGCCATGAGTGGATCCTTGGAGTCCCAAGTGCCAAAAACTTGTTGAGCCACCAGATCTGAATCGCCAAAGCACCTCACCCGGCTTAATCTCATTACTTAGCCATCCGAAGACCATGGAGCAAGGCCTCATACTCAGCTGCATTGTTAGTGCAAGGGAACATCAGCCGGAGAACATAATAAAATTTATCACCTTGTGGGGAAGTTAAGACAACTCCAGCCCCCGATCCTTCCAACTGCCTGGACCCATCAAAGTGAATAGTCCAATACGTGTTATCCGGCTTCTCCTCAGGCATCTGTAACTCTGTCCAATCATTGATAAAATCCACAAGTGCTTGAGATTTGATGGTTGTCCTGGGCACATACTTTAAACCATGAGGCCCAAGCTCAATGGCCCACTTGGCTACCCGACCTGTGGCTTATCTGTTTTGAATGATATCTCCTAAGGAGGCAGAACTAACCACAGTGATGGGATGACCCAAAAAATACTGCTTGAGCTTCCGGCTGTCCATGAAAACCCCATACACAAGCTTCTGCCAATGTGGATACCTCTGTCTGGAATCAATAAGGACCTCACTAATATAGTAAACCGGCCGTTGAACCAGATATTCCTTGCCCGTCTCCTTACTTTCCACCACAATAGCTACGCTGATAGCTCGGCTGTTGGTAGCCACATATAACAGCAATGGCTCCTTATCAATGGGAGCAGCCAGAACGGGCGGCTCAGCCAACTGTTTCTTCGAGTCCTCAAATGCTTGATTAGACGCATCACTCCAGACAAAGTTGTCTGTTTTATTCATCATCGGGTACAACGGTATAGCTTTTTTACCCAACCGGCTTAAGGCCGCAATACGACCTGCCAGACATTGAGCATCATTGATACATGCCGGCTTAGCCAAAGAAGTAATGGCCTTGATATTCTCTGGGTTAGCTTCAATGCCTCTGTTAGAAACCAGAAAACCCAAAAGCTTACCAGCCTGCACACCAAACACACACTTGGCTGGGTTAAGCATCATCTTATAAACCCGAAGATTATCAAATGTTTCCTTCAAATCATCAATCAGGGTTTCCTTCTCTCTGGATTTCACCACAATGTCATCCACATAAGCATGAACATTATGCCCAATCTGATTATGAAGGCAATTTTCCACACACTGTTGGTAAGTCGCCTAGGCACTCTTGAGCCCAAAAGGCATGGACACATAGCAGAAGGCTCCAAACGGAGTAATGAAAGATGTTTTCTCCTGGTACTTAACTGCCATTTCGATCTGATGATAACCAGAATACGCATCCAAAAATCTCAAATGCTCACAGCCCGCCGTAGCATCAATAATTTGATCAATACGGGGAAGAGCAAAAGGATCAGGCGGACAAGCCTTGTTCAAATCTGTGTAATCCACACATATACGCCAAGTGCCATTCTTCTTAAGCACTAGTGCCGGGTTAGCCAACCACTCGGGATGAAAAACTTCAACAATGAACCTAGCCGCCAAGAGCTGGGCCACTTCTTCACCAATGGATTTATGTCTCTCTTCATTAAAACGACAAAGAAACTGCTTAACCGGCTTAAAACTTCAGGTCAATATTAAGAGTGTGCTCAGCGAGTTCCCTCAGTACACCTGGCATGTCAGAAGGTTTCCATGCAAAGATGTCATGGTTCTCACGGATGAACTCGATGAGCGCGCTTTCCTATTTCGGATCCAGATTAGCACTGATGCTGAACTACCTAGATGAATCACTGAGAACGAAATCAACTAGCTTAGTGTCATCCGCTGACTTAAACTTTAAGACCAGATCATGCTCCGTAGTTGGCTTTTTCAAAGATGTCATATCAGTCGGGTCAACATTATCTTTGTAAAACTTCAACTCCTCTGTTGCGCAGACGAACTCGTCATAGGCTGCATCACCTTCCTCGCACTCCAAAGCTATCTTCCAGCTTCCATGCAACGTGATGGTCCCCTTGTGACCTGGCATTTTGAGCTGCAGATAAACATAACAAGGCCTTGTCATAAACTTAGCATAAGCTGGCCATCCAAACAGAGCATGGTAAGGGCTCTTGATATTCACCACTTCAAAGGTCAATGTCTCAGACCTGGAGTCATAATCATCCCCAAATGGAACCTCCAGAGCTATTTTTCCAACCGGGTATGCCGACTTACCAGGCACCACACCGTGAAAAACAGTGTTTGATGGCTTAAGATTTTTATCAGTTAACCCCATGCGACGGAACGGAAGGTTTCATAATAAAGGATATTGATGTTGCTCCCTCCATCCGTGAGTACCTTAGTGAATATATATCCTCCAACCTGAGGCGCTACCACCAAATCCAAGTGACCCAGATTATCAACCCGGGGCGGGTGATCCTCACGACTCCACACAATGGGCTGCTCAGACCAACGCAAGTAACGGGGAACTACCGGCTCAACGGCGTTCACAGCCCTTTTATGGAGCCTTTGATCCCGCTTGCATAAACTCATGGTGAAGACGTGGTACTGCCCACTATTCAATTGCTTCGGGTTACTCTGATATCCAAATTGTTGTTGTTGATTCCCCTGACCGGACTGTTGATGATAACCACCCTGATTGCCTTAGTTACCCTGAAAACCGGTATTAGAACCGCCACCACCGTAACCCGGGCCATGAGAACCGGAACCTGAGCCGCCTCCTGGCACATGATTGTCTTGGAACAAGTTGGAATTTTTGAACTCTTTCATAATATGGCAGTCCTTCCAAAGGTGACTGGACGGTCTTTCCTGCGTGCCATGCTTTGGGCAGGGCTGATTCAGCAGCCGCTCAAGATTGACACCTGATCCTCCCATCCGAGGAGGTGGTTTTCCCTTACGACACTGGCCATTATTTTTGCATATTGGTGTTAGCCACAAAGTTAGAATTACTATCATCCTTGCGCTTACCATTGTTCCCTTGACTCGCCGGGTTATTGGGCTGCCCCTTGGTGCTGCTACTCTTCTTTCCCTTACCCGACTTTTCCTCATCAGAGTCGGGGTCCTTGGTATTGTCAGAGTCGGCATATTTAACCAGATCCGCCATGAGCGTCCCCATGACATTGCATTGGCGTTTGAGTCACCCTAATTTCTGCTTCAGGGGTATGAAATGACAATTGTTTTCCAACATTAGGACTGCCGAATCAGCCTTGATACGATCCGACGAGTGCAGAATTGCCGAGACCCGGCGCACCCAATGGGTTGTCGACTCACCCTCTTCTTGAACACAGGCAGCCAAGTCTACAATCGACATAGGCTACTTGCATGTGTCTTTGAACTACTGGATAAACTAGGCCCTTAACTCGGCCCATGATCCAATGGAGTTTGTTGGTAGCCCCTTTAACCAGGTGCGAGCTGTTCCTTCCAACATCATGGTGAAATACTTAGCACATGCAGCATCATTGACGTCCAACAACTCCATTGCCATCTCATAACTTTCAAGCCACGTTTCAGGGGGTAAGTCAATTGTGTAGTTGGGCACTTTACGAGGACCCTTGAAATCCTTGGGCAGACGTACGTTACGTAGAGGCAGTACTAAACATGGTACTCCCAAGGATCTGGAAGTCACGCCTAACTCCACCGAAGTTACCGGATAAACCGGAGACGGTTGACGAGTCATGTTCTGAGCCGCCAGCTCAAGCTCGCGACGTACTCTATCCTGGTCCATCAGGGCTTGAGTATTATGGGGTGGGTCATGTCCACGGGGCGGGTTACGATGCTGCTTGCTGCTTGACACCGCCGAGGAGTCCATGTGTCTGCTATAACTCTGGCTTGGGAAAGGGGTTGAATGGACCCTCTCATGACTGTAAGAATAAGCTACCTGCTCCACCAATGTTGTCTAAAGAAGTTCTCTAGCACTCCATGTTTCAACCACAGCTAGAGACTCACCTTCAACTGGGAGAGCCGCCAATCGTGCCGCCACAAGAATCATGTTATCCAAAGGGTTAGAGTAATGACCTGGTGGTGTCGGCACAGGTTATGGCATATTATTCTGACGAGGTAGACCTGTCATGCGCGGTTGAGCCGGCGCTCCAGTCCCCGTCACAGTTACTACCCGGTTTACCCCTGGCGGGTCACTGGTCCCTGCACCAGGTGTGTTGAAGAGATTTCTTTCCTCGTAAACTGGAGGCGGATGACTTCGGTGCCTTCTCGTCCAAACTTCATTTGACGCATTCTGATCCAACGAGAGCCGGAATGAATCGGCCTGGATTCTTTGCGCCTGAACCTCCAAGGCGGTTCTTTCCGCGGTCATTCTTTGCGCCTGAACCTCCAAGGCCCCTGAACCTCCAAGGCGGTTCTGCCGCCAGGTCTTCCTTGCCTTGCGCTATCTCGTCCCGCAATTTTGCAACCTCCGCATTATGCTGATCTTGATTCACCGTGTTAGCATTTGCTGCTAACAATGTTGTTAAATTATCCAGCAAATCAGCCAAAACTTGAACCGGTGAGCGCATAGGGCCTCCTGCCCCAGCTATCGTTGTTACTGCTGACCGTAAACCATTGCCGCTGCAGTCGAAGAATTCTGCACTGGTTGTGTACTGGCCATGAAAATTTCCACCCGGTTCAGCGGCTCATAGGGGTCCAGAATACTGTCTCCATCGGAACAACCCCCAAGCCTGCCGTCCTGCAGTTGATACAACGAAGTAGTCTCTCTCGTGGATGACTCACCATCAGAGTAGATCTCCGTCTCACCGCGAGACACGGATCCCATGAAGGCACATTTCACGGCGGGCTGAACTCGGGCGGGTCTCACACGCTGAGCCGTCTCGATGAAGTCGGTGCAGATGTCCGGCTCAGGGCCGGTTCGCCGATCTTGCCAATGAAAATGTGGATTCCTCCAAAGGGGACCCGGTACCCGTACTCAATTGAGCCAGGCTCGGGGCCCCAGCCTGCATCGTCGATGTAGAGCTTGCCGCGACGACTCTTGGTCATCTGACCCACAGCTTATCCCTTGATCCCTTCGAAGTTGCCCTTCAAGAACTCAAAACCACAGAGCGTTGGACCCATGGTGGGTGCCAACTTTCGTGGAATTGTCACGGCAGATGTCCTAGTGTGAGGACTTAGTCGTGGAGCCATCACACTAGGTTAGCTTAAAGGGTTTAAACGGGACAAAGGACACAAGAGTTTATACTAGTTCGGCCCCTTGCCGTGAAGGTAAAGGCCTACTCCAGTTGAGGTGGTATTGCTTATGTCTCGATTACTAGGGAGAGAATACACTAGACCTAGCTTTCGATCTATTGTCTCTTGCCCTAAACCGCCGCTGGGTCGTCCCTTTATATACAAAGGTTGACGCCCACCGGCTTTACAGAGTCCCGGCCGGCTCATATAACGTGTCCGGCTCGGTGACCAAATACACATGCCTTACAATACAAGTCATACATATATGGTGGTTTACGCTTATGGGCTTTGGGCCTTTTAACGAGTCTTCATAGTGAACCGCCATCTTCAGCGCCTTTATGGGCTTTGTCTTGATAGACCGCCGTGGCTTAACCCTCTCCCTCCTGGGCGGGTTAACCCAATAGTTACATCCCCAAGAGTGATGGTGATGGTGAAGTAATCCGCACAGGGCTTCGCCTATGCACTACGTGAATATGAACAGAGGCGTAAACTGTGGTGGTGGCGCCGCACACGGCTATGAATCAATGACGTGTGTTCTAGCAGTGCCCCCCCCCCACATATATATATATATATATAGGTGGGAGAGGGAGATGGGCTGCAAGGGGCACCCCAAGTAGGAGTAATCCTACTTGGGCGCCTCCTCCAAGTCGGCCTCCCCCCTTCCATATCCATCGGAGGGGGAAGGAAAGAGAGGGAGGAGGGGAAGGAAAGGGGGAGGCCGAATCCTCCCCTTTCCTTCTCCCCTACCTTCCTTTCCATCTCCTCCTATTCGGCCTATAGGTGGCACACCAGCCCCTTTTGGGACTGGTCTATCCAACTCTTGGCCCATTAGGCCCAAGCTAGCCGGGGGTTGCCCAGAACCCCTTCAGGTGACCCGATACGTACCCGGTACCCCCAGAACACTTCCGGTGTCCGAATACTATTGTCCTATATATGAATCTTTACCTCTCGACCATTTCCAGACTCCTCGTCATGTCTGTGATCTCATCTGGGACTCCGAACAACATTCGGTCACCAAATCACATAACTCATATAATACAAAATCGTCATTCAACGTTAAGCGTGCGGACCCTACGGGTTCGAGGACTATGTAGACATGACCAGGACACCTCTCCGGTCAACAACAGTGGAACCTGGATGCTCATATTGGTTCCCACATATTCTACGAAGGTCTTTATCAGTCGTACCGTAATGACAACATATGTTATTCCCTTTTATCATCGGTATGTTACTTGCCCGAGATTCGATCGTTGGTATCTTCATACCTAGTTCAATATCATTACCGGAAAGTCTCTTTACTCGTTCTGTAATCCATCATCCCGCAACTAACTCATTAGTCACATTGCTTGCAAGCCATATTATGATGTGCATTACCGAGAGGGCCCAAAGATACCTCTCCGATACTCGGAGTGACAAATCCTAATCTCGATCTATGCTAACCCAACAAACACCTTCGGAGATATCTGTAGAGCATCTTTATAATGACCCAGTTACGTTGTGATGTTTGATAGCACACAAGGTATTCCTCCGGTATTCGGGAGTTGCATAATCTCACAGTCAAAGGAATATGTATAAGTCATGAAGAAAGCAATAGCAATAAAACTTAATGATCATTATGCTAAGCTAACGGATGGGTCTTGTCCATCACATCATTCTCCTAATGATGTGATCCCGTTCATCAAATGACAACACATGTCTATGGTTAGGAAACTTAACCATCTTTGATTAACGAGCTAGTCTAGTAGAGGCTTACTAGGGACATTCTGTTTTGTCTATGTATCCACACATGTATCAAGTTTCCGGTTAATACAATTCTAGCATGAATAATAAAAATGTATCATGATATAAGGAAATATAAATAACAACTTTAATATTGCCTCTAGGGCATATTTCCTTCAGTCTCGCACTTGCACTAGAGTCAATAATCTAGTTCACATCGTCATGTGATTTAAGACCAATAGTTCACATCATCATGTGATTTAACACCAATAGTTCACATCTTTATGTGACTAGTTCACATTGCCATGTGACTAACACCCTGATGACCCATAAGTATAGGGTACCAATTGTAGCTCTTTTCGATAAGTAAGAGCAGCAAACCTAATGAGGATCAGAAGGAAATGACAAGTGGTTTTCAGTAAGGTAATGTTTGTAAGTGCTGAAATTTAAGTAGCGGAGTAGTTTGATAGCAAGATAATTTGTAATGAGCAAGTAACAAAGTAGTAGGAAAAGTGCAGCAAGGTAGTGTCGTGGTTCTAACTCTGACAGTGAGGTAGGGGGGTATGTATGGAGAGGCTAGGTCTCAGCTATGGAGAAGTTGTAAATACACCAGGTTGTACGAGTTCGGGCCCTTCGCGGAGGAAGTAACAGCCCTACGTCTCGATGCCCGGAGGCGGTCGACTGGATTATGTGTGTATGAATTACAGGGGTGCCAACCCCTGCTACTGAGGAGGGGGTGGCTTATATAGAGTTCGCCAGACCCCTCCGGTCCCCAGTAATGCAGGGTTAAAATACATTAAGACTGGGCGTTACTGGTAACGCCTCTATTAAAGTGCTATGATGACCATAAAGACTACTTAATGGCCGACCGTTTGCTTGCGGAGTGACTTTAGATCTCCTGTCAGTCGAGTGGTTGGCTTCGTAGTCGAGTGGTAGCTCCCTGGTCGAGTGTCTTGAATCTGTCGAGTGGGATACCTTCAAGTCGATTGAAAGGTGACTTCTTCCAGGGATGTCCTTGGGTAGGGCTCTTAGGATAGGTCCATGCCCCAACCCTAGGTACATAGCTTCATCATTAGCCCCCGAATGGATTGAGGTTCGAGTGGGGAAGGAGTTGGGGGTCCTTCCGACTGGTTCTTAGTGTTATACGAATGTCTTGTACTGGATCAATCGTCAAGGATGACGTTGTCAACTTCTTTCGGTCACCTTGATCCATTCTTGGTCTCCCGTCGAGTGAATTTCCTTACTTGTGGAATACCGAGTGCCGGCACGAGCGGGCTCTTCGGTTTGATGAGTTGTTCTGCAGCCCACGGATTCTGCGGGATTTGAATTTCGGGAAGCGAGCGAGATGGTGGCGCCGAAGTAATCGGATGGGATAGGATGGAAGCTCCTCGATCTCCGCGCCACCTTTTTCGCCACGTACCGCGCGCGCGCCTGTTGCGGGATTTGACGGGATCGCTTGGGCCTATCGGTCAGCCACTCGGAAGCGACTCCTTATAAGTTGCCGGCTCGGGGCTCCCCAACAGTGTGCTCTCGCCTTTCCTTCTCCCCCCGCAAGGTCCTCCGCCACCTCCGCTCTCACCCTAGCGCCGTAGGTCCGTTCGAGCCTCGCCGGCGACGATGGTGAAGGACAAGACGTCGGCTTTGGAGCGCGCGAAGAAGGCGGCGGTGCAGGGGAAGGGGAAGAAGTCCGCTCGGGGTGGATCTTCCTCGAGGACTGCCCTGCCCAGGGATTGGATCCAGGGCGACTGGATGCCCTTGGTGATTCGGCAGGAAGATCTTGATGACATGGTCGAGGGGGGAGTCATTCCCCACAAAGCTGCGCGTCTCTCGGGGGGAGAAGTCGAACCCCAACCTCGTGACGGCGAGTGCGTCCTCCTCGCCACCCATATTGATCGCGGATTTTCTCTACCTCCTCATCCTTTTTTCCGGAGCTTTTTGAACTTCTTCGGAGCGCAGCTCCACCATTTCACTCCCAATTCCATCGTGTATCTTGCGGCTTTCGTTTCCTTGTGCGAAAGTTTCTTGGGTTGCCGCCCTCATTGGGGACTCTTTAAACACATCTTCACTTGCCGTTCCCAATCGGTAAAGAAAGCCAAGTCGAGTGATGAACGGACGCAAGTGATCCAGCTATGCGGGGGCCTGGCGATCCAGATGAGGGGTAAAAGTTCTTTTCCGTCTATTACTTTCCCCGAGTCGGTCCGTGGTTGGCAGTCGACCTGGTTTTATTGCCAAGACTAGGTGACCCCAGGACAGTCGACTGGTCTTCCCCCTTTCTCTCTGGACCGAGCTCAAAAGCCTGCCTCTCTGAGAGTGCTACCGGAGGAAAAGGCGCAAGTCAAGGTGCTGGTTGGTCGAGTGGTTCAGCTTGTCCGAGACGGTGTGACCGGCATGGACTTGCTGGAGGTCTTCCTTCGGAGGCGCATCCAACCGCTTCAGGCTCGTGACCACCCTATGTGGCTGTACTCGGGCCTCGACGACACCACTCGGGTTCACCCAGAGGAGGTCACCGATGAGATGCTGGAAGGGTGGCTGTCGAGTATCACAGGGAACAAAGACAACCCCCGAGGAGCCAGGAGGGTTGTCCCACTTGACAGTACATACGAGGTGGACCAGGTCTGACCTTGTGTCCCCGACCGAGATCTTGCTTTCTTCATTTGCTCTCTTTGAATCAGTCGACTGACTTTCGACTTGTCTGCTATTCTCCAGGCAACTACAGAGATGTACTCGACACCCAACGGAGCATAGGGGCAGGCCGAGGAAGGGGAGGCGAGCGGAGGCGAAAGTGGAGACGAACAGGGGGAGTGGGAGTCTGACGGCAAAGGAGAGGGAGACGACGGCGTCGACTCCAGCGAAGAGGAGGAGGAGGAGGAAGCTGGACCTCCCCACTCGGAAAGGCGATCCAAGCTTACACACGACCCTGCGCGGGAACATGGTAAGGCGACTGCTCCCATTGGGCAGTCGACGAAGCGCCCTCGGACCTCTTCTCCAGCGCCAACTGAAAAAGCTCCCAAGCACCCCCGCGCGGCGCCGTCCAAGCCACCCAAGGCTCTGCCCAAGATGAGGATGACCGTCCCCACCATTTCTGGGTAATGATAGAACTTGTTCTCCTTTGTCAACCGTGGACGGATCCTTGGTCGATCCACTGCGCCGACTGACGGTCTTTCAAAATTTGCAGTGCTGCTACTTCTGAGATCTCCGCCAAGGACGACGATTAAGAGATGGAAGATGCTGTTACTTCCAACCCTGGTATGATTACTGATGTTCTTCCTTGAATCGGCTGATGATTTCTTATAACTCTGGTCGATTGAATTTTTCTCGTAGCTCCTCCTCATGTTATTAGCCTTCCTGACAACGAAGACGAAGCACCGCTGAGAGTGAGGCGGAACAGGAAAGCGTCGGCTGGCGAGACTCCACAATCCACTCCAGCGCCTGAGGTCATAGCTCGAGACAGTGGCGATACCACCCGGGCTTCTGTGACTTTCGCCAATCCTCTGGCGAGTGCGCGGCCCTCGACGTCGACCGTAAATCCACCTTCGCTCTTCGCCACACACCACATCCCTGATGACCAAGTGGGTGCAGCTAAGGAAGCTATACGCCAGGCAGGCATCATGATGGAGCAGGTCAAGGTGGTTCGAGAAGCCAGCCAAGCGGCTTATGATGCGAGTTCAGCTCTTCAGAGTAACGTCAAGGTCAGTTGATTCACTGCTTGTTCTGTTAGGGTATGCTGTCTGAAGAATCTCTTTTCCAAAGATCTTTTAAATCTGTACACCCACTGGGTGTTTCTGTTAAGTTTTTTGGTCGAGTGGGGGCACGCTGAGTGCACCCACTGGGTGTAGTCCCCGAGACTACGGTGGACTGCTAGCAGTCGACTGTAGTCTTTATATTGCGTTGTTGCGGTTTTACTCCTTCACTCGGTCTGGCCAGGCCATGTCGAATGAAACTGTATCCGGTCGACTGTGGGCAGTCGATCTTTTTTTTCAAAACCAGTGGGGGCACGCTGAGTGCACCCACTGGGTGTAGTCCCCGAGACTACTGTTGAATGTTTTTGATTCAGCTGTAGTCTTAGAAACGTCATCATTGTCTCTTGGTTACTCGGAAGCAACTTATCTTGGACCTCTGTCGACTGACTTTTGCAGAAATCCTGTGAACTTGTGGCTCTCTACACTGAGTTGGAGAACAAACAGATCCAGCTCGACCTTGACTTGAAGCTCGCTCAACAGAACCTGCAGAAGGCGCGAGACGAAGCAAAAGGTATGGCTGGCGAGGTTTCTCATTCTTGACGAGTGACTTCCCTTTCTTGCCCATTCTTGATGTTGAGTTCACTCGACATTCTGTAGATGAACTGGAGGAAGCTCTGAAGAAGAAGGATCAAGATCTTGCCGAAGCACAAAAGGAGGCCTCGAGCAAAACGAAGCTTGCAGAAGAGAAACTGGCTTCGGTCGGAACTCTTGAACAGGAGAACTCCAGACTGAAAACTGCTCTCGAAACAGCTAATCGAGAGGTCAGTCGACTGAATAAAGAAAAGATGGTTCTACACGACAAGGTGGGTGAGCTGGCGGGGAAGGTAAACGATCTGGAGGCTTATCTCGGTGGACTCGCCAAGAAGCTGTTCGTCATGCTCGAAGGTAATTATTCCGACCCGGCTGTCTTGCAGTTACCAAGCCCGCGCAAGGCCATTGTTTTATTCTTGAATCGTGTTTGCAGAATTCTGCCAGAGCTTCGAAGAGGAAACCAGTCGAGTGGAGCCAGGCTTGGATCCCGCCAATTCTCTCGTGAAGGACGAGGCTGCTATGAACGTGCTCCGACTGGAGTCTCGTGTTGCCAGCGTTGTTGACTATCTTGCTCGGCTGAAGGTTGCGATGTTGTGGATCGACACATCACTCTGGCCTGGAACAACGCTTCAGAACGACCTCGAGTCCCTGATGGTTCGACTGGATGAAGTCCCGGGTCGAGTGGCGGAATGGAAGAAATCTTCTGCCAGATGTGGTGCTGATGTCGCTCTGTCTCTGGTCCGCATCCATTGCAAGGAGGCGCGAGAAGAAAAGCTGGCCGCCATCCAAGTTGCCAATACCAGGAAGCACATCTTTCAAGACTTCATGGAGACTTTCATTGCTGCTGCTACTCGTATTGCAGACGGGATCGACTTGGACGAGTTCGTCGCCCCTTCCAGTCCTCCGCTTGAGGAATGAAAATCTTTTATGCTTCACTTTAAATTTGCCTCGGAATGCCGAGTGGATTCTGTAACCGTTAAACTCTGTCAAGCCGAGGGCTCGAGTACTTTGATCTGAGGTCCTGGACCTTTGGGATTTATCCGAACTTGATTTATCATTGAATATCTTCGGGAATTATCTGCCGAGTGGAACTTAGCCTTCACTCGAAATAACTTCATATTTGTGGTGCAGCTCCAAAGGAAAAGGTAATAGTCGATTCGCATCTTGCCGTCCTTGTGGATTGGGACGTGTTCCGAACTTAGGCGAGCACTGGGCTGCAGCTAAGCCCCCGAGTGGGAGGTTTGCTTTCCACTCGGTGGGATTTTTGAACACTTAGGCGAGCACTGGGCTGCAGCTAAGCCTCCGAATGGGAGGTTTGCTCTCCACTCAGTAGGATTTTTGAACAGTTAGGCGAGCACTGGGCTGCAGCTAAGCCTCCGAATGGGAGGTTTGCTCTCCACTCGGTAGGATTTTCAAACACTTACGCGAGCACTGAGCTGCAGCTAAGCCCCCGAGTGGGAGGTTTGCTCTCCACTCGGTAGGATTTTCAAACACTTAGGCGAGCACTGGGCTGCAGCTAAGCCCCCGAGTGGGAGGTTTGCTCTCCACTCGGTAGGATTTTCAAACACTTAGGCGAGCACCGGGCTGCAGCTAAGCCTCCGAGTGGGAGGTTTGCTCTCCACTCGGTAGGATTTTCAAACACTTAGGCGAGCACTGGGCTGCAGCTAAGCCTCCGAGTGGGAGGTTTGCTCTCCACTCGGTAGGATTTTTATATACTTAGGCGAGCACTGGGCTGCAGCTAAGCCTCCGAGTGGGAGGTTTGCTTTCCACTCGGTGGGATTTTTGAACACTTAGGCGAGCACTGGGCTGCAGCTAAGCCTCCGAGTGGGAGGTTTGCTCTCCACTTGGTAGGATTTTCAAACACTTAGGCGAGCACTGGGCTGCAGCTAAGCCTCCAAGTGGGAGGTTTGCTCTCCACTCGGTAGGATTTTTATATACTTAGGCGAGCACTAGGCTGCAGCTAAGCCTCCGAATGGGAGGTTTGCCCTCCGCTCGGTAGGATTTTTGAACACTTAGGCGAGCACTGGGCTGCAGCTAAGCCTCCGAATGGGAGGTTTGCTCTCCACTCGGTAGGATTTTTGAACACTTAGGCGAGCACTGGGCTGCAGCTAAGCCTCCGAGTGGGAGGTTTGCTCTCCACTCGGTAGGATTTTCAAACACTTAGGCGAGCACTGGGCTGCAGCTAAGCCTCCGAGTGGGAGTCTGGCTCACCACTCGGTAGGATTTTCATATACTTAGGCGAGCACTGGGCTGCAGCTAAGCCCCCGAGTGGGAGTCTGGCTCACCACTCGGTAGGATTTTTATATACTTAGGAGAGCACTGGGCTGCAGCTAAGCCTCCGAATGGGAGGTTTGCTCTCCGCTCGGTAGGATTTTTGAACACTTAGGCGAGCACTGGGCTGCAGCTAAGCCTCCGAATGGGAGGTTTGCTCTCCACTCGGTAGGATTTTTGAACACTTAGGCGAGCACTGGGCTGCAGCTAAGCCTCCGAGTGGGAGGTTTGCTCTCCACTCGGTAGGATTTTTTTGCAAACTTAGGCGAAACGGATTCGCAGCTAAGCCACCCACTGGGGGATTTCGTACGCAAACAAAAGTGACAGCAATTACAAGAAGAATTGGGACACTCTTGTCTTTGATGAAAATAAACTACAGAAGTTTTTCTTATTACACCTCATCCGAGTGAGAATTCAAGTGTAAAATGGGCGGAGTAGTTCTGCATTCCAAGCTCGTGGCTCGTCGATCCGGCGACCAATGTTGTAGAGATGATATGCTCCATTGTGGAGAACTCTGGTGACGATGAAGGGGCCTTCCCAAGTAGGAGCAAGTTTGTGTGGTTTCTGCTGATCCACTCGGAGGACCAAATCTCCTTCTTGGAAGGCTCGGCTCTTCACATTTCTGGCATGGAATCGACGCAAGTCTTGCTGATAGATGGTCGATCTGATCATAGCCATTTCCTTCTCCTCCTCTAGGAGGTCGACTGCGTCTTGCCGGGCTTGCTCTGCTTCATCTTCGTTATAAAGCTCGACTCTGGGGCGTTGTGAAGTAGATCACTCGGCAGGACAGCTTCGGCTCCGTAAACCAGAAAGAATGGCGTTCTTCTAGTCGACCGGTTCAGGGTGGTCCTAAGTCCCCACAAAATTGACGGAAGCTCGTCGACCCAAGCGCCTACTGCGTGCTTGAGATCACGCATCAGTCGAGGCTTCAGTCCCTTGAGGATTAGACCATTTGCTCTTTCAGCTTGTCCATTCGACTGGGGATGCGCGACCGATGCGTAGTCGACTCGTGTGCCTTGAGAGGCGCAAAAAGCTCTGAACTTGTCTGAATCAAAGTTTGACCCATTGTCAGTGATGATGCTATGCGGGACCCCATATCTGAATATCAACTCTCTGATGAAACTGATAGCAGTGCTAGCATCAAGATTTTTGATAGGCTTGGCTTCAATCCATTTGGTGAACTTGTCGACTGCCACAAGCACATGTGTGAATCTGCTCCTGCCTGTTCTCAGCGGACCAACCATGTCCAATCCCCAAACAGCGAAGGGCCGGACGAGTGGAATGGTCTTTAGAGCTGATGCTAGCTTGTGCGACATGTTGGAGTAGAACTGGCAGCCTTCACACTTGTCGACTATCTCTTTCGCCATTTCGTTTGCCCTGAGCCAGTAAAAACCCACCCGGTATGCTTTGGCCGCGATGGTCCGAGAGGACGCATGGTGACCACAGGTCCCCGAGTGGATATCGTCAAGGATTATCTGACCTTCTTCTGGCGTTATGCACTTCTGACCGATTCCAGTTGCGCTTTCTCTATACAACTATCCTTTTATGACTGTGAAAGCTTTAGATCGACGGACAATCTGTCGAGCCTCTTCTTCGTCCTCTGGAAGTTCTTTCCTCAAGATATACGCGATGTATGGTATCGTCCAGTCGGGAGTGATTGCCAAGACCTCCATGACTAGGTCGACCACAGCAGGAATTTTGACCACTTAGGCGAGCACTGGGCTGCAGCTAAGCCTCCGAGTGGGAGGTTTGCTCTCCACTCGGTAGGATTTTTTTGCAAACTTAGGCGAAACGGATTCGCAGCTAAGCCACCCACTGGGGGATTTCGTACGCAAACAAAAGTGACAGCAATTACAAGAAGAATTGGGACACTCTTGTCTTTGATGAAAATAAACTACAGAAGTTTTTCTTATTACACCTCATCCGAGTGAGAATTCAAGTGTAAAATGGGCGGAGTAGTTCTGCATTCCAAGCTCGTGGCTCGTCGATCCGGCGACCAATGTTGTAGAGATGATATGCTCCATTGTGGAGAACTCTGGTGACGATGAAGGGGCCTTCCCAAGTAGGAGCAAGTTTGTGTGGTTTCTGCTGATCCACTCGGAGGACCAAATCTCCTTCTTGGAAGGCTCGGCTCTTCACATTTCTGGCATGGAATCGACGCAAGTCTTGCTGATAGATGGTCGATCTGATCATAGCCATTTCCTTCTCCTCCTCTAGGAGGTCGACTGCGTCTTGCCGGGCTTGCTCTGCTTCATCTTCGTTATAAAGCTCGACTCTGGGGCGTTGTGAAGTAGATCACTCGGCAGGACAGCTTCGGCTCCGTAAACCAGAAAGAATGGCGTTCTTCTAGTCGACCGGTTCAGGGTGGTCCTAAGTCCCCACAAAATTGACGGAAGCTCGTCGACCCAAGCGCCTACTGCGTGCTTGAGATCACGCATCAGTCGAGGCTTCAGTCCCTTGAGGATTAGACCATTTGCTCTTTCAGCTTGTCCATTCGACTGGGGATGCGCGACCGATGCGTAGTCGACTCGTGTGCCTTGAGAGGCGCAAAAAGCTCTGAACTTGTCTGAATCAAAGTTTGACCCATTGTCAGTGATGATGCTATGCGGGACCCCATATCTGAATATCAACTCTCTGATGAAACTGATAGCAGTGCTAGCATCAAGATTTTTGATAGGCTTGGCTTCAATCCATTTGGTGAACTTGTCGACTGCCACAAGCACATGTGTGAATCTGCTCCTGCCTGTTCTCAGCGGACCAACCATGTCCAATCCCCAAACAGCGAAGGGCCGGACGAGTGGAATGGTCTTTAGAGCTGATGCTAGCTTGTGCGACATGTTGGAGTAGAACTGGCAGCCTTCACACTTGTCGACTATCTCTTTCGCCATTTCGTTTGCCCTGAGCCAGTAAAAACCCACCCGGTATGCTTTGGCCGCGATGGTCCGAGAGGACGCATGGTGACCACAGGTCCCCGAGTGGATATCGTCAAGGATTATCTGACCTTCTTCTGGCGTTATGCACTTCTGACCGATTCCAGTTGCGCTTTCTCTATACAACTATCCTTTTATGACTGTGAAAGCTTTAGATCGACGGACAATCTGTCGAGCCTCTTCTTCGTCCTCTGGAAGTTCTTTCCTCAAGATATACGCGATGTATGGTATCGTCCAGTCGGGAGTGATTGCCAAGACCTCCATGACTAGGTCGACCACAGCAGGAATTTTGACTTCAGTCGGATCTGTGGCACTTTTCGGTTGCGGGGCTTCTTCTGTAAAAGGATCCTCCTGGACTGACGGCGAGCGGATGTGCTCCAAAAACACATTGCTGGGAATGGCTTCTCTCTTGGAGCCTATCTTTGCCAGATCATCAGCTGCTTGATTTTTCAGTCGGGGGATGTGATGAAGCTCTAACCCCTCGAATTTCTTTTCTAGCTTTCTTACTGCGTTGCAGTAGCCAGTCATAGCTGGGCTTCTGACGTCCCACTCCTTCATCACCTGATTAACCACCAAATATGAGTTGCCATAGACCATGAGGCACCGGACGCCGAGTGAAATGGCCATGTGCAACCCATACAAGAGTGCTTCATATTCTACTTCATTATTGGAGGAATCGAAGTGAATCTGGAGAACATATCTGAGCTTATCTCCTCGGGGGGAGACCAATACTACCCCAGCACCGGAACCATTCAGCATCTTAGATCCATCGAAGAACATGGTCCAGTGCTCCGAGTGAACTTGAGTCGGAAGCTGCTGTTCAATCCACTCGGCGACGAAATCTGCAATTGCTTGGGACTTGATAGCCTTCTTTGCTTCAAACTTGATATCTAGGGGAAGGAGTTCAATCGCCCACTTCGCCACTCGACCAGTTGCATCTCTGTTGTGCAAAATCTCTGACAGTGGAGCGTCGCTGGCGACTGTAATGGAATGGTTAGAGAAGTAGTGTGCAACCTTCTTCATGGTCATGTAAATCCCATACACAAGCTTCTGGTAATGGGGATATCTTTGCTTCGAAGGAGTCAAAACTTCAGACACATAATATACTAGGCGCTGAACTCTGAAGGCCTTTCCTTCTTCTTCCTGCTCGACCGTAAGTACTGTACTGACAACTTGTCCCGTGGCCGTAATGTAAAGTAGCAGAGGCTCTTTACTGATTGGGGCAGCAAGCACCGGCTGGGTGGAGAGCAGAGCTTTGAGCTCTGCAAACGCTGCATCAGCTTCTGGAGTCCACTCGAACTTGTCAGACTTCTTCATCAGTCGGTAAAGAGGCAACGCCTTTTCACTGAGACGAGAAATGAATCGACTTAGAGAGGCCAAGCAACCTGTAAGCTTCTGGACATTGTGTACATGCACGGGGCGCTTCATCCGGAGTATGGTGCCAACTTTCTCAGGATTGGCGTCGATTCCTCGTTCGGAAATGAGAAAACCGAGTAACTTTCCACCTGGAACTCTGAATGTGCACTTTGATGGATTGAGCTTGATATCATATCCCCTGAGGTTAGCAAAGGTTTTGGCAAGGTCAGTCACTAGGTCGGAACCTTTCCGTGACTTAACCACAATATCATCCATGTATGCTTCTATGTTTCGACTGATCTGAGTGAGCAAACACTTCTGAATCATCCTCATGAACATGGCTCCAGCATTCTTGAGGCCGAAGGGCATGGTGACATCAGAAGCACCCGAATGGGGTGATGAAAGCCGTTTTGATCTCGTCGGGTCCATACAGACGGATCTGATGGTACCCTGAATAAGCATCTAGAAAAGACAAACGCTCACACCCCACGGTCGAGTCGACTACCTGGTCGATGCGGGGGAGAGGGAAATGATCTTTCGGGCAGGCCCGATTGATATGTTTAAAGTCAATGCACATGCGAAGTGACTTGTCCTTCTTGGGGACCATGACAACATTGGTGAGCCACTCGGAGTGGTAAATCTCTCGGATGAACTCCGCTGCTAAGAGCCGAGCCACCTCCTCGCCAATAGTTTTCCTCTTCTGGACGGCGGACCATCGAAGATGTTCTTTCACAGGCTTGAACTTCGGGTCGACTCGTAGTCGGTGATCAGCCAGCCCCCTGGGAACTCCAGGCATGTTAGAAGGCTTCCATGCGAAGATGTCCCAGTTCTCACGGAGGAACTGGATGAGCGCTTCTTCCTATTTGGAGTCGAGCGTCGTTGAGATGTGAGTCGGAGCAGCATCGGGGTCGGTCGGGTGAATGTGGACTGGCTTAGTTTCACCGGACGACTGAAAAGCTGATTCTGAAGCTGGCTTCTTGGCCCACAGCAATTCACTCGGATCAGCAGTCTTCTGGTACTCTTGCAGTTCGACCACTGACATCTGAGCATCAGCGATCTTTGATCCTTTCTGAAAACACTCCTCTGCTTTCTTCTGATTGCCTGTAACGGTGATCACACCTCTGGGGCCGGGCATCTTCAACTTGAGATACACATAGCATGGTCGAGCCATGAAGCGTGCATAAGCTGGCCGGCCCAGAATAGCATGATAAGCACTTTGGAAGTCCACAACCTCAAATGTCAACTTTTCCTTGCGGTAATTCTTTGAATCACCAAAAACCACATCGAGAGCAATCTGGCCGAGTGACTCGGCTTTCTTTCCAAGAATGACTCCATGGAAACTCATGTTGTTGGCATTGAGCCTGGACATCGGAATGCCCATCCCTTTCAACGTTTCTGCATATAGTATGTTCAGGCCGCTGCCACCATCCATCAGGACTTTGGTCAGTCGAGTGCCTTCGACAATTGGATCGACCACCAGAGCTTGCCTCCCTGGGATGGCAATGTGCGTAGGGTGATCGGACTGGTCGAACGTGATGGCAGTCTGAGACCACTTCAGGTAGCTGGGTGTTGCTGGGGCAACCATATTCACTTCACGGTTAATGACTTTCAGTCGACTTTTGCTTTCGACATCAGCAAAAATCATCAAGGTGGAATTGACTTGGGGGTATCCATCGTCACTATCTTCTTTGTCCTCAACTTTGTCTGACTCTTTTTCCTTGTCTTTGGACTGCTTACCCTGAAACTGCTGGATCAGGAGCCGGCACTGTCGAGTGGTATGCTTTGGGTAAATAAGGTTACCCTCTTCATCTTTCTTGGTGTGGATGTGACATGGCAGATCCAAAACATCATTTCCATCTTGATCCTTGACTTTCTTGGGGTTCCAGGGCCCCTTGGGTTTCCCCTTGAATTTTCCCTGGGTTACGGCCAGGGTCTCCCCAGGAGCGGCTGGCTCGGCCTTCCGCTTCTGCTTCCGACTAGAATTGCCTCCGGTTTCCTGGCGACTGCTTTCTGCTTGCCACTCCGGAGTCGATCTTCATCTTCTCCGTTAGCGTATTTAGTGGCAATTTCCATCATCCGATTCAGAGACATTTCTCCGGTCCGACCGAACTTCAGGTTCAACTCTCTGTTCTTGACGCCTTCTTTAAAGGCACAAACTGCTTGGTGATCTGGTACATTCTCAACTGTGTGATGCAAAGTGATCCACCTCTGGATGTAATCCCTCAGAGTTTCACTCGGTTTCTGCATGCAAGACCGCAATTCTGTAAGGCCTGCTGGTCGCTTGCATGTTCCTTCAAAGGTCGTGACAAACACTCGAGAGAGATCCTCCCAAGTGTAGATGCTGCTGGGTGCTAACTGATTCAGCCATGCTCTGGCTGAGCCCTCTAACAGGAGAGGCAAATGCTTCATATCCACCTCGTCATTGCCGCCCCCAATCTGGACAGCCACTCGGTAGTCTTCGAGCCAAGTGTCAGGCTTAGACTCACCGGTGAACTTGCTGACTCCAATCGCCAACCGGAAGTTGGGAGGAATCACTGCGGCCCTGATGGCTCGACTGAAACACTCTGGCCCCGAAACAAGTACTCTGCTGCTGGCAGGCGCATCCCTGTCGTGGCCTTCTCGGTGAGCTCTGTTCCTGTTAATCAGACCCTGAACAAGGATGGATCTCGCATCAAAGCCTGGGTCCCTGGGGTCGACTGGAACTCTCCGCCCAACACTATGAGGGTGTCTGTCATCCTACTGTCGAGGCGCATATGACCCACTCCTCGGGGGAGGGGTTGGCACTCGACGTCGATCGAACCGGTGATCATACTGCTCATTTCTTCTGTACTGATCGTGCCCGTCTCCGCGTCCCTCACGCCTCGGGGGCGATCTTGGGCTGTGAGCCGACTGGATTGTATCCGTTGCAATGGATCGATTGTGGATCCTATTCCGCGACTGAGAAACAGCGGAATTCTAGTTTCCCGCTGCCCGGAGCAACGCTCTGATTTGCAACAAGCCCTTGCCAGCCTCCGACTGGGAGGGCTGAATCGATTCTGCTATACGGGCCGCGGCTGCCAAATTCTGAACTGGGGTTCGATATACCTGCGTAGGCGGGGAAGAGTTGACGTCGACTGGACTCGGGAGCTCGCTGACGCGCTTGCTCGTCGAGTATTCGCTGGAGATTCTCCAGTCGAGTGCGCTCGGCCAAGTTAGCCAAGCGCGCGTCCTCCAAGGCCCGGGCCTCGGGGGTTTCTCCGACGATAGGAGTGTGGAGTGCATCCATGTTCCGGCGGCGAAGCTCCTCTCGCTGCAATGACGTGAGAGGTTCGGGGAGCTACTCATCATGGGGATGCGACGGGTCGCCTCCACCCGCGCCTCCATTGGTGCGAGGGAAACCGGGAGGACTGTGTGTTCCATCGACCGCCAGAACCTCAGCCGCCGGGTCGCTGCTGCCACACTCGGATGCGGTCTCCGCGGAGCAAGTCGAACAGGCCGTAGAGGGATTCATCGGGCTCGATTGCCGCGACTTGTGGGGCTGCCGACAGGCGGGCCACAGCATGCCTCACCCACCTCTGAACTCTCGACCGGCCGGAGCGCTTGCGCCAGTGGGAGACAGGGCGGGAAGATGACTCGGGAGCCGACCGATACTGGGTCGACGGCTGCCGCAGGAGGACGCCACGGACACACGCGGAAGTGTGTCGCACCGCGGACGGGGAGGGCGTCGATGTCGAGTGGAGCCTCCTGAAGCCAAGCGGAGTTGTCGGCGATGAACGTGAGTGCGCCGAGACGGATCTCGCGGCCCTCCACCAAATCTCCGCACGACAACATGATCAAAGGGATCAGAAAAATCGCAACTTCTCCAACTAGGCGCTAAGACTGAGGCCCCACGGTGGGCGCCAACTGTCGTGGTTCTAACTCTGACAGTGAGGTAGGGGGGTATGTATGGAGAGGCTAGGTCTCAGCTATGGAGAAGTTGTAAATACACCAGGATGTACGAGTTCGGGCCCTTCGCGAAGGAAGTAACAGCCCTACGTCTCGGTGCCCGGAGGCGGTCGACTGGATTATGTGTGTATGAATTACAGGGGTGCCAACCCCTGCTACTGAGGAGGGGGTGGCTTATATAGAGTTCGCTAGACCCCTCCGGTCCCCAGTAATGCAGGGTTAAAATACATTAAGACTGGGCGTTACTGGTAACGCCTCTATTAAAGTGCTATGATGACCATAAAGACTACTTAATGGCCGACCGTTTGCTTGCGGAGTAACTTTAGATCTCCTGTCAGTCGAGTGGTTGGCTTCGTGGTCGAGTGGTAGCTCCCTGGTCGAGTGTCTTGAATCCGTCGAGTGGGATACCTTCAAGTCGATTGAAAGGTGACTTCTTCCAGGGATGTCCTTGGGTAGGGCTCTTAGGACAGGTCCATGCCCCTACCCTAGGTACATAGCTTCATGAGGTAGCACAATCTTTTTGAGGCAAAGGACAAGCCAAAATGGTCTCTTATGATAAGCAAAGTGTTCTTGAGGGTACACGGGAGTTTCATCTAGTCACTTTCATCATGTTGGTTCGATTTGTGTTTGCTACTTTGATAATTTGATATGTGGGTGGACCGGTTCTTAGGTGTTGTTCTTACTTGAACAAATCTCCTACTTATGATTAACCCTCCCACAAGCATCCGCAACTACGACAAAAGTATTAAGAATAAATTCTAATCATAGCATTAAACTTTTGGATCCAATCGGTCTCTTACGGAATAGCGCATAAACTGGGGTTTAAGCTTCTGTCACTCTCGCAACCCATCATCTAATTGCTACTCCACAATGCATTCCCTTAGGCCCAAATATGGTGAAGTGTCATGTAGTCGACGTTCACATGACACCACTAAGGGAATCACAACATACATACTATCAAAATATCAAACACATATCAAGTTCACATGATTACTTGCAACACAATTTCTCCCGTGACCTCAAGAACAGAAGTAACTACTCACAAATGGTAAACATGCTCATGATCATAGGATTATTAAATAGCATATTGGATCTGAACATATAATCTTCCACCAAATAAACCATATAGTAATCAACTACAAGATGTAATCAACACTACTAGTCACCCACAAGCACCAAATCTATAGTTCTGGTAACAAGATTGAACACAAGAGATGAGCTAGGGTTTGAGATGAGATGGTGCTGTTGAAGATGTTGATAGAGATTGCCCCCCCCCCCAAGATGGGAGAGTTGTTGGTGATGATGATGACGATGATTTCCCCCTCCGGGAGGGAAGTTCCCCCGGCGGAATTGCTCCACCGGAGGGCAAAAGTGCTCCTTCCCAAGTTCCACCTCGAGGCGGCGGTGCTCCGTCACGAAAGTCATCTCCTTATTTTTCTAGGTCAAAATGAGTTATATACCAGAAGATGGGCACTGGAGGTGGGCCTAGGTGAGCACAACCCCCCAGGGCGCGCATGGGCTCCCTGGCACACCCAGGTGGGTTGTACCCACCTAGTGGGCCCCCTCTGATACTTATTGGCTCCAATATTCCTCATATATTCCATAAAAACTCTCCGTGAAGTTTCAGCTCATTTGGAGTTGTGCAGAATAGGTAGCCTGACGTAGCTTTTTCAGGTCCAGATTTCCAGCTGCCAGAATTCTCCCTCTTTGTGTATACCTTGCATATTATGAGAGAAAAGGCATTAGAATTACTCCAAAAAGCATTATTATGGGTAAAAACATTATAAATAATAGTAAGAAAACTTATGCAAAATGGACGTATCACACCCAAAGGGTTTACTAGAGTCAATAATCTAGTTCACATCGCTATGTAATTAACACCCAAAGAGTACTAAGGTGTGATCATGTTTTGCTTGTGAGAGAAGTTTAGTCAACGGGTTTGCTATATTCAGAGCCGTATGTATTTTGCAAATTTTCTATGTCTACAATGCTCTGCATTGAGCTACTCTAGCTAATTACTCCCACTTTCAATATGTATCCAGATTAAGACTTAGAGTCATCCGGATCGGTGTAAAAGCTAGCATCAATGTAACTATTTACGATGAACTCTTTATCACCTCCATAACTGAGAAATATTTCCTTAGTCCTCTTAGGTAACTAAGGATAACTTTGACCGCTATCCAGTGACCCACTCCTGAATCACTATCGTACCCCCTTGCAAAACTCATGGAAAGGTACACCATAGGTCTCGTACACAACATAGCATACTTTATAGAACCTATGGCTGAGGCATAGGGAATGACTTTCATTCTCTTTCTATTTTCTGCCATAGTCGTGTTTTGAGTCTTACTCAACTTCACACCTTACAATACAGCCAAGAACTCCTTATTTGACTGATCCGTTTCGAACTTCTTGAAAATCTTGTCGATGTATGTGCTTTGTGAAAGTCCTATTAAGCGTCTCGATCTATCCCTATAGATCTTGATGCCCAATATATAAGTAGCTTCACTGAGGTCTTTTCTACCTCTTGAGCACTGCGTTGCTTTTCCCTTGAAGAGGAAAGGGTGATGTAGCAAAGTAGCGTAAGTATTTCCCTTAGTTTTTGAGAACCAAGGTATCAATCCCGTAGGAGGCTACGTGCGAGTCCCTCGCACCTGCACAAAACAAATAAATCCTCGCAACCAACGCGATAAGGGGTTGTCAATCCCTACACGGTCACTTACGAGAGTGAGATCTGATAGATATGATAATATAATATTTTTGGTATTTTTATGATAAAGATGCAAAGTAAAATAAAAGGCAATGAAAATAACTAAGTGTTGAAAGATTAATATGATGAAGATAGACCCGGGGGCCATAGGTTTCACTAGTGGCTTCTCTCAATGGCATAGGTATTTTACGGTGGGTGAACAAATTACTGTTGAGCAATTGACAGAATTGAGCATAGCTATGAGAATATCTAGGTATGATCATGTATATAGGCATCACGTCCGAGACAAGTAGACCGACTCCTGCCTGCATCTACTACTATTACTCCACACATCGACCGCTATCCAACATGCATCTAGAGTATTAAGTTCATAAGAACAAAGTAACGCCTTAAGCAAGATGACATGATGTAGAGGGATAAATTCATGCAATATGATAAAAAACCATCTTGTTATCCTCGATGGCAACAATACAATACATGCATTGCTGAAATACTGTCAGTGGGAAAGGATACCGCAAGATTGAACCCAAAGCTAAGCACTTCTCCCATTGCAAGAAAGATCAATCTAGTGGGCCAAACCAAACTGATAATTCGAAGAGACTTGCAAAGATAACCAATCATACATAAAAGAATTCAAGGAAGATTCAAATATTGTTCATAGATAAAATTGATCATAAACCCACAATTGATCGTCTCAACAGACACACCGCAAAAGAAGATTACATCGAATAGATCTCCACAAGAGAGGGGAAGAACTTTGTATTGAGATCCAAACAGAGAGAAGAAGCCATCTAGCTAATAACTATGGACACGTAGGTCTGAGGTAAACTACTCACACTTCATCGGAGAGGCTATGGTGTTGATGTAGAAGCCCTCCATGATCGATGCCCCCTCCGGCGGATCTCCAGAACAGGCCCCAAGATGGGATCTCATGGATACAGAAAGTTACGGCGGTGGAATTAGGGTTTTGGCTCCGTATCTGATCGTTTGGGGGTACGTAGGTATATATAGGAGGAAGAAGTACGTCGGTGGAGCAACAGTGGGCCCATGAGGGTGGAGGGCACGCCTGGGGGTAGGCGTGCCCCCTACCTCGTGGCCTCCGTGTTGCTTTCTTGACGTAGGGTCCAAGTCTCCTGGATCTTGTTTGTTCCAAAAATCACGTTCCCGAAGGTTTCATTCCGTTTGGACTCCGTTTGATATTCCTTTTCTTCGAAACCCTAAAATAGGCAAAAAAACAGCAATTCTGGGCTGGCCTCCGGTTAATAGGTTAGTCCCAAAAATAATATAAAAGTGTATAATAAAGCCCAATAATGTCCAAAACTATAGATAATATAGCATGGAGCAATCAGAAATTATAGATACGTTGGAGACGTATCAAGCATCCCCAAGCTTAATTCCTGCTCGTCCTCAAGTAGGTAAATGATAAAAACAGAATTTTTGATGTGGAATGCTACTAGGCATAATTTCAATGTAATTCTTCTTAATTGTGGCATGAATATTTAGATCTGAAAGATTCAAGATAAAAGTTTAATACTGACATAGAAATAATAATACTTCAAGCATACTAACTAAGCAATTATGTCTTCTCAAAATAACATGGCCAAAGAAAGTTCATCCCTACAAAATCATATAGTTTAGTCATGCTCCATTTTCGTCACACAAGAATGCTCTCAACATGCACAACCCTGATGACAAGCCAAGCAATTGTTTCATACTTTAGTAATCTCAAACTTTATAAACCTTCACGCAATATATGAGCGTGAGCCATGGATGTAGCACTATGGGTGGAATAGAGTATAATGATGGGGGTTATGTGGAGAATACAAAAAGGAGAAAGTCTCACATCAACGAGGCTAATCAATGAGCTATGGAGATGCTCATCGATTGATGTTAATGCAAGGAGTAGGGATTGCCATGCAACGGATGCACTAGAGCTATAAATGTATGAAAGCTCAACAAAAGAAACTAGTGGGTGTGCATCCAACTTGCTTGCTCACAAAGACCTAGGGCACTTGAGGAGGCCCATTGTTGGAATATACAAGCCAAGTTATATAATGAAAAATTCCCACTAGTATATGAAAGTGACAAAACAAGAGACTCTCTATCATGAAGATCATGGTGCTACTTTGAAGCACAAGTGTGGAAAAAGGATAGTAGCATTGTCCCTTTTTATTTCCTTTTTTGCCTTCATTTTTTTTTGGCCTTTCTCTTTTTTCTTTTTTTCTTTTTTTTGGGACAATGCTGTATTAAATGATGATCATCACACTTCTATTTATTTACAACTCAATGATTACAACTCGATACTAGAACAAGGTATGACTCTATATGAATGCCTCCGGCGGTGTACCAGGATATGCAATGAATCAAGTGTGACATGTATGAAAAATTATGAACGGTGGCTTTGCCACATATACGATGTCAACTACATGATCATGCAGAGCAATATGACAATGATGAATGTGTCATGATAAACGGAATGGTGGAAAGTTGCATGGCAATATATCTCAGAATGGCTATGGAAATGCCATAATAGGTAGGTATGGTGGCTGTTTTGAGGAAGATATAAGGAGGTTTATGTGTGAAAGAGTGTATCATATCACGGGGTTTGGATGCACCGGCGAAGTTTGCACCAACTCTCAATGTGAGAAAGGGCAATGCACGGTACCGAAGAGGCTAGCAATGATGGAAGGGTGAGAGTGCGTATAATCCATGGACTCAACATTAGTCATAAAGAACTCACATACTTATTGAAAAAATCTACAAGTCATCAAAAATCAAGCACTACGTGCATGCTCCTAGGGGGATAGATTGGTAGGAAAATACCATCGCTTGTCCCCGACCGCCACTCATAAGGAGGACAATCAAAGAAAACCTCATGTTTCAAATTTGTTACATAACGTTTACCATACGTACATGCTACAGGACTTGCAAACTTCAACACAAGTATTTATCAATTTCACAACTACTCAACTAGCACAACTTTAATATCACTACATCCATATCTCAAAACAATCATCAAGCATCAAACTTCTGTTAGTATTCAACACACTCATAAGAGAATTTTATTATTAATCTTGTGTACCTAGGATATTAAGATTATTTAAGAAAATTACCATGCTATTTAAGACTCTCAAAATAATCTAAGTGAAGCATGAGAGATCAATAATTTCTATAAAACAAATCCACCACCGTGCTCTAAAAGGTATAAGTGAAGTACTAGAGCAAAACTATATAACTCAAAAGGTATAAGTGAAGCACATAGAGTATTCTAATAATTTCCGAATCATGTGTGTTTCTATCAAAAGGTGTGTACAGCAAAGATTATTGTGGTAAATTAAAAAGCAAAGACTCAAATCATACAAGACGCTCCAAGCAAAACACATATCATGTGGTGAATAAAAATATAGCTCCAAGTAAAGTTACCGATAGAAGTAGACGAAAGATAGGATGCCTTCCGGGGCAACCCCAAGCTTTGGCTTTTAGGTGACCATAGATTATATTGGGGGTGCCATGGGCATCCCCAATATTAGTCTCTTGCCACTCCTTGTTCCATAATCCATCAAATCTTTACCCAAAACTCGAAAACTTCACAACACAAAACTTAAAGTAGAAAATCTCGTGAGCTCCGTTAGCGAAAGAAAAGAAAAGACCACTTCAAGTTACTGTAATGAACTCATTATTTATTTATATTGGTGTTAAACCTACTTTATTCTAACTTTTCTATGGTTTATAAACTATTTTACTAGCCATAGATTCATCAAAATAAGCAAACAACACACGAAAAACAGAATCTGTCAAAAACAGAACAGTCTGTAGTAATCTGTAGCTAGCGCAAGATCTGGAACCCCAAAAATTATAAAATAAATTTCTGGACGTGAGTAATTTATGTATTAATCATATTCAAAAAGAATTAACTAAATATCACTTTCAAAATAAAAATGGCGTCAGTTCTCGTGAGCGCTAAAGTTTCTGTTTTTTACAGCAGGATTAACAAGACTTTCCCAAGTCTTCCCAACGGTTCTACTTGGAACAAACACTAATTAAACACACAAAACACAACCAAAACAGAGGCTAGATAAATTATTTATTACTAAACAGGAGAAAAAATCAAGGAATAAAAATAAAATTGGGTTGCCTCCCAACAAGCGCTATCGTTTAACGCCCCTAGCTAGGCATAAAAAGCAAGGATAGATCTAGGTATTGCCATCTTTGGTAGGCAATCCATAAGTGGCTCTCATAATAGATTCATAAGGTAATTTAATTTTCTTTCTAGGAAAGTGTTCCATGCCTTTCCTTAACGGAAATTGGATTCTAATATTTCCTTCCTTCATATCATTAATTGCACCAATCGTTCTAAGGAAAGGTCTACCAAGAATAATAGGACATGAAGGATTGCAATCTATGTCAAGAACAATAAAATCTATGGGCACATAATTCCTATTTGCAACAATAAGAACATTATTAATTCTTCCCATAGGTTTCTTAATAGTGGAATCCGCAAGGTGCAAGTTTAGAGAGCAATCATCAAAATCACGGAAACCTAACAAATCACACAAAGTCTTTGGGATCGTGGAAACACTAGCACCCAAATCACACAAAGCATAGCATTAATGATATTTAATTTTAATTGTAATAGTAGGTTCCCACTCATCATAAAGTTTTCTAGGGATAGAAACTTCCAACTCAAGTTTTTCTTCATAAGATTGCATCAAAATATCAACGATATGTTTGGTAAAAGCTTTATTTTGACTATAAGCATGAGGAGAATTTAGCACGGATTGCAACAAGGAAATACAATCTATCAAAGAGCAATTATCATAATTAAATTCCTTAAAATCCAAAATAGTAAGTTCATTAACATCTAGAGTTTTGATCTCTTCAATCCCACTTTTATCAAATTTAGCATCAAGGTCTAAAAACTCCGAATTTTTGGAATGCCTTCTAGGTAAATTTGGATCATATTCAGTCCCATCATTATCAAGATTCATATTGCAAAAGAAATTAATAGGGGACACATCAATAACTTTTAGATCTTCATCTTTATTATCATGGAAAGAACACGCTCTTATAAAGGAATCTTTCTTAACATGCATCCTAGCGGTTCTTCCTTTGCACTCATCAATGGAAATTCTCATGGCTTTGAGAGACTCATTGGTATCATGCTTAGGTGGAATAGATCTAAGTTTCAAAGAATCAACATCAAGAGAAATTCTATCAACGTTCCTAGCCAACTCATCAATCTTAAGCAATTTTTCTTCAATCAAAGCATTGAAATTATTTTGTGAAGTAATAAATTATTTAATATTAGATTCAAAATCAGAGGGCTTATTATTATAATTTCCATAAGAATTTTTGTAGGAATTACCATAATTATTAGAGGAATTACTAGGATAAGGCCTAGGATTAAAATTTCCTCTATACGCGTTGTTACCAAAATTGTTCCTTCCAACAAAATTCACACCCATAGATTCATTATTATTCTCAATAAAAGTAGACAAAGGCATATCATTAGGATCAGAAGAAACACATTTATTAGCAAATAATTTCATAAGTTCATCCATCTTTCCACTCAAAACATTAATTTCTTCTATCGCATGCACTTTCTTATTAGTAGATCTTTCAGTGTGCCATTGAGAATAATTAACCATAATATTATCTAGGAGTTTAGTAGCTTCTCCTAAAGTGATTTCCATAAAAGTGCCTCCCACAGCCGAATCTAAAAGATTTCTAGAAGCAAAATTCAAACCGGCATAAAAATTTTGTATAATCATCCACAAATTCAAACCATGAGTAGGGCAATTACATATCATTGATTTCATCCTCTCCCACTTGTGCAACATGTTCATGATCAAGTTGCTTAAAATTCATAATATCGTTTCTAAGAGAGATGATCTTAGCGGGAGGAAAATACTTAGAGATAAAAGCATCTTTGCACTTATTCCAAGAATCAATACTATTTTTAGGCAAAGACGAAAACCAAGCTTTAGCACGATCTCTAAGTGAAAAAGGAAATAGCTTCAATTTAACAATATCATTATCCACATATTTCTTCTTTTGCATATCACACAAATCAACGAAGCTATTTAGATGAGTAGCGGCATCTTCACTAGGAAGGCCGGAAAACGGATCTTTCATAACAAGATTCAGCAAGGCAGCATTAATTTCACAAGATTCAGCATCGGTAAGAGGAGCAATCGGAGTGCTAATAAAATCATTATTGTTGGTATTGGTAAAGTCACACAATTTAGTGTTATCTTGAGCCATCATGACAAGCAAGCAATCCAACACACAAGCAAACAAGAAACGGGCAAAAAGAGGCAAATAGAGAAAGAGAGGGAGGATAGAGAGAGAGGGCGAATAAAACGGCAAGGGTGAAGTGGGGGAGAGGAAAATGAGAGGCAAATGGAAGATAATGTAATGCGGGAGATAAGGGTTTGTGATGGGTACTTGGTATGTTTGACTTTTGTGTAGACCTCCCCAGCAACGGCGCCAGAAATCCTTCTTGCTACCTCTTGGGCACTGCGTTCGTTTTCCCTTGAAGAGGAAAGGGTGGTGCAGCAAAGTAGCGTAAGTATTTCCCTTAGTTTTTGAGAACCAAGGTATCAATCCAGTAGGAGGCTATGCGCAAGTCCCTCGCACCTACACAAAACAAATAAATCCTCGCAACCAACGTGATAAGGGGTTGTCAATCCCTACACGGTCACTTACGAGAGTGAGATTTGATAGATATGATAAGATAATATTTTTGGTATTTTTATGATAAATATGCAAAGTAAAATAAAAGGCAATGAAAATAACTGAGTGTTGAAAGATTAATATGATGAAGATAGACCCGGGGGCCATAGGTTTCACTAGTGGCTTCTCTCAAGAGCATAGGTATTTTACGGTGGGTGAACAAATTACTGTTGAGCAATTGACAGAATTGAGCATAGTTATGAGAATATCTAGGTATGATCATGTATATAGGTATCACGTCCGAGACAAGTAGACCGACTCCTGCCTGCATCTACTACTATTACTCCACACATCGACTGCTATCCAGCATGCATCTAGAGTATTAAGTTCATAAGAACAGAGTAACGCCTTAAGCAAGATGACATGATGTAGAGGGATAAATTCATGCAATATGATTAAAAAATCATCTTGTTATCCTCGATGGCAACAATACAATACGTGCCTTGCTGCCCCTACTGTCACTAGGAAAGGATACCGCAAGATTGAACCCAAAGCTAAGCACTTATCCCATTGCAAGAAAGATCAATCTAGTAGGCCAAACCAAACTGATAATTCGAAGAGACTTGCAAAGATAACCAATCATACATAAAATAATTCAGAGAAGATTCAAATATTGTTCATAGATAAACTTGATCATAAACTCACAATTCATCGGTCTCAACAAACACACCGCAAAAGAAGATTACATCGAATAGATCTCCATGAGAGAGAGGGAGAACTTTGTATTGAGATCCAAAAAGAGAGAAGAAGCCATCTAACTAATAACTATGGACCCGTAGGTCTGAGGTAAACTACTCACACTTCATCGGAGATGCTATAGTGTTGATGTAGAAGCCCTCCATGATCGATGCCCCCTCCGGCGGACCTCTGGAACAAGCCCCAAGATGGGATCTCATAGATACAGAAAGTTACGACGGTGGAATTAGGGTTGTGGCTCTGTATCTGGTCGTTTGGGGTACATAGGTATATATAGGAGGAAGAAGTACGTCGGTGGAGCAACAGGGGGCCCACGAGGGTGGAGGGCGCACTGGGGGGGGGGGGGTAGGCGCCCCCCCTACCTCGTGGCCTCCCTGTTGGTTGCTTGACGTAGGGTCCAAGTCTCCTGGATCTTGTTCGTTACAAAAATCACATTACCAAAGGTTTCATTCTGTTTGGACTCCGTTTGATATTCCTTTTCTTCAAAACCCTAAAAAAGGCAAAAAAAATAGCAATTCTGGGCTGGGCCTCCGGTTAATAGGTTAGTCCCAAAAATAATATAAAAGTGGATAATAAAGCCCAATAATGTCCAAAATAGTAGATAATATAGCATGGAGCAATCAAAAATTATAGATACGTTGGAGATGTATCAGTCTTTCATTGAAAAACTCTTATTCAAGTATCCTTTTATGCTATCCAGAAATTCTATATCATTTCCAATCAACAATATGTCATCCACATATAATATTAGAAATGCTACAAAGCTCCCACTCACTTGTAAAATACAGGCTTCACCATAAGTCTGTATAAAACCATATGCTTTGATCACCTTATCAAAGCGTATATTCCAACTCTGAAATGCTTGCACCAGTCCATAGATGGATCACTGGAGTATGCACACTTTGTTAGCACCTTTAGGATTGACAAAACCTTTTGGTTGTATCGTATACAACTCTTCTTTAAGAAATCCATTAAGGAATACAGTTTTGATATCCATTTGCCGGATTTCATAAAATGTGGCAATTGCTAACATGATTCGGGCAGACTTAAGCATCACTACGAGTGGGAAAATCTCATCATAGTCAACACCTTGAACTTGTCGAAAACCTTTTGTGACAAGTCGAGCTTTGTAGATAGTAACACTACCATCAGTGTCCGTCTTCTGCTTGAAGATCCATTCATTCTCAATGGCTTGCCGATCATTGGGCAAGTCCACCAAAGTCCATACTTTGTTCTCATACATGGATCCTATCTCAGATTTCAGGGCCTCAACCCATCTGTCAGAATCTGGGCTCATCATAGCTTCTTCATATTCGTAGGTTCGCCATGGTCTAATAACATGACTTCTAGGACAGGATTACTGTACAACTCTGGTGCGGAACGTGCTCTGTTCGACCTACGAGGTCCAGTAGTAACTTGATCCGAAGTTTCATGATCATTATCATTAGCTTCCTCTCTAGTTGATGTAGGCATCACGAGAACAGATTTCACTGATGTGTTACTTTCCAATTTGAGAGAAAGTACAATTACCTCATCAAGTTCTACTCTCCTCACACTCACTTCTTTCGAGATAAACTCCTTCTCTAGAAAGGATCCATTCTTAGCAACAAAGATCTTGCCTTCGGATATGTGGTAGAAGGTGTACCCAACAGTTTCTTTTTGGGTATCGTATGAAGAAGCACTTCTCCGATTTGGGTTCGAGCTTTATCAGGCTGAAACTTTTTCACATAAGCATCGCAACCCCAAACTTTAAGAAATGACAGCTTAGGTTTCTTGCCAAACCATAGTTCATACGGTGTCGTCTCAGCGAATTAGATGGTGCCCTATTGTAACACCCACAATGCGGCTATATCCCCCACGTGTCGGAGCACGACTTAGAGGCATAACCGCATTGTAGGCATGTCGCAAGAGGGGTAATCTTTACAGATCCCATGTACTGAATAAGAAAGAGGTACAGAGTTGGCTTACAATCGCCACTTCACACAACACATAAATATAGCATTACATCATCCAGAATACAATCAAGGTCCGACTACAGAACCAAAATAAAAGAAGACCCCCCTAATGCAACAGATCCCCGATCACCCCGACTGGGCTCCACTACTGATCAACTGGAAACGAAACAACACAATGAACAAGATCTTCATCGAGCTCCTCCTTGAGCTCGGTTGCGTCACCTACACGGTCATCGTCGGCACCTGCAACTGGTTTTGGAAGAAATCTGTGAGTCACGGGGACTCAGCAAGCTCACACCCTCGCGATCAAGACTATTTAAGCTTATGGGTAGGAAAAGGTAGTGAGGTGGAGCTGCAACAAGCACTAGCATATATGGTGGCTAACTTACACAAATGAGAGCGAGAAGAGAAGGAAAGGCACGATCGTGAACTAGAAGTGATCAAGAAGTGATCCTGTAACTACTTACGTTCAAGCATAACACAAGAACCGTGTTCACTTCCCGGACTCCACCGGAAAGAGACCATCATGGCTACACACTCGGTTGGTGCGTTTTAATTAAGTTAAGTCTCAAGTTTTCTACAACCGGACATTAACAAATTCCCATCTGCCCATAACCACGGGCATGGCTTTCGAAAGTTCAAAACCCTGCAGGGGTGTCCCAACTTAGCCCATCACAAGCTCTCACGGTCAACGAAGGATATTCCTTCTCCCAGGACGACCCGATCAGACTCGGAATCCCGGTTACAAGACATTTCGACAATGGTAAAACAAGACTAGCAAAGTCGTCCGATGCGCCGACATCCTGATAGGAGCTGCACGTATCTCGTTCTCAGGGAAACACCGGATTGTCCAAGATTCCGGTAGGCCAGCCCAGAGTTGCCCCTGGTGGCCCCCGGCTGCTGACAGGTTCGGACCAACACTTAGACAAGCACTGGCCCGGGGGGGTTAAAATAAAGATGACCCTTGAGTCTACAGAACCCAAGGGAAAAAGGCTAGGTGGCAAATGGTAAAACCAAGGTTGGTCCTTACTGGAGGAGTTTTATTCAAAGCGAACTGTCAAGGGGTTCCCATAACACCCAACCGCGTAAGGAACGCAAAATCAAGGAACATAACACCGGTATGATGGAAACTAGGGCGGCAAGAGTGGAACAAAACACCAGGCATAAGGCCGAGCCTTCCACCCTTTACCAAGTATATAGATGCATTAATTAAATAAGAGATATTGTGATATCCCAACAATAACCATGTTCCCACATGGAACAAACTCCATCTTCACCTGCAACTAGCAATGCTATAAGAGGGGCTGAGCAAAGCGGTAACATATCCAAACAACGATTTGCTAGAAAAGGTGGGTTAGAGGCTTGACATGGCAATATGGGAGGCATTATATAGCAAGTGGTAGGTATCATGGCATACGCATAGCAATAGAGCGAGCAACTAGCAAGCAAAGATAGAAGTGATTTCGAGGGTATGGTCATCTTGCCTGAGATCCCGCAAGGGAGAAGGAGTCCATGAAGAAGACAAACGGACGTAGTCGAATGGATCCTCACAAACGTGACGTTATCGGAACTAACCCGAGAAGCAACACTGGAAAGAAGCAAACAACATACGAAACAACCATCACATAAACATGGCATGATGCACAACCAAGTATGATGCATGTCCGGTTTAAATATGCATGGCATGGCAAAGTTCACAAAGAACACTACAAATTAAGTGGAGCTCAATATGCAACGAGTTGCATATTGACGAAACACCAGAACAATTATTTAGTTCTCTCCCGTTTATGTACCCAACAATATTAAATGTTGTTAAACATGGCAAGAGATGAAGCAAAAGTAAACTACACAATCTAAGCAATTTAAATGGGGCCGGAAACATCAAACAACAATTCCGGTAAATCCCCATATGCATTTAGCAATTTAAAGCAAACAACTTTTAAACATTTTAGATGTTGTTATCATGATGCGGATGACATATGCAAGTTTATGCACGTTTTTTTGGAAAAGTTGACATGATAAGATATGAGGCATTTGTCATCGTGGCGGAAACAAAAGGGGTGCCACGGCGACAATAACGAAACGGTGCCACGGCAATGTTCCGGTTCCGACAACTCATTGAGACGTCGGTGCAAAAGAAAGTGTGGTGGGAGCGTGCAAAAGATGGTGGGGTGATCCCGGTTACCGGGTTCCCACGGGTCGACGACGGTGACAAGGCAAAAGAGGGGCAACATGCACCGACAATTCGAGCACGGAGCAAGCACGAGCATTTCATGCATCACACATGCATTCGTTCACTGGCGGTCATCTCGGGGTTATACCTTCGAAGCGTGCGTTATCGGAGGGGTTCGAGTTCGATGTGGTGTAGGGGAAGTAGGCGTTCTCGGGACGTTCGTAGTGGAAGTAGTCGTTCTCGCATGCTCTAGGGTCGAGGGTAGAGGTTCTCGCGATCTCAACGATGGTAGTGGTACATGTTTATCGTAGCACGAGTTTCCGTAGATGTTCATGTCATTTGGTGTCGTGGTTCTTGGGTTCTTCTGACTTTTCGGTCCCGTTCTTGCGACGGTAGTCGTTCACGTTCGTTCGGAGAGGTACTTGATGACTCCAACATATTCGGGGCGACGGTAGTGGTACACACGAAGGTAGTTGAACTTGATGGATCCGAGGGCTCCGGCCATCGTGGTACTTGGCACAACATCGGTCCCCGAGGTCATCGTGTACACGTTCACATAGTAGTCGTACACATCGACGGTGGTGGTACATGGCGAGGAACTTGACGTTCATGATGCCTTCGAGGGTTGATCGTAGGGGTAGTTGTCGCATCGCCGGGCGTAGTCGTACACTTGGTGTCCTCGGGGCATCAGTGGTAGTCGTACTCGAACCAGTATTTGGCGAACCCTGGACGGTCTTGGCGGTCTCCGGTGGAGGTGTTCGTTCATTTGACAGAGGAAAACAACGGCAGCAGTAGGCATCGCAGGAGTCTACGGGCACGGTCGCCTGCGGACGACAGGGACGGCCAGAGATGCAGCAATAAAAACAAAACAGCAGCAGCAGTGAATAAACCGACGGCGGCTGGAGCAAATCGGGCGCGGGGAAAGGGTGGCACCATGGACGGACTCCTATCAAAAGAGGGAAATGACGGCATCGACAGCTACGGGTTAGAGAAGCAGAGAGATAGCGAGAGCAGGGAAGAGAGATGGCAGGGCGACGGTGTTCGGGTGGTGCTCGCCGGAGCAGCGGTGGCGAGGAGGAGGACCTCGGGTGGTTGAAGATGCCAGCGAATGTGGGGTGATGCAGGGAGCAGCAAGGCGTCGCTATGGGTCCTGGATGGCAGCGGAGCATCTGCTGGCAAGCGGCTGCGGGCAAGAGCACGATGGGTCCTGGTCCTGGAGCTTGACGGCATTCAGAGGTGGGTGGCGCGGGTGAGGGCTCCATGGGAAGCTGATGGAGGTGCGAACGGAGAAGAGAAAGGGAGGTCGGGCGTTGCAGCGGACCGAGACGGCGGCGCGAGCGGGGGATGCGGTGTTGCTGGCAGGGGAGGCATGGCCTCGCCGGAGTCAGCGAGGCTTCGCGGCAGGGGCATCGGGCGCGGAGGAAGATGGGGAGCGAAGCGTTGACGTAGGGGAAAAAGAGAGCAAGAGGAGGGAGGCGGCGCTGCGGGATAGAGATGGGATCGAGCGAGGCAGCACTGGCTGGAGGCGTGCGGCTAGGGTTGAGAAGGCAGGGCCGGTTGGGCCTAAACAGTCGAATGGGCCGGAGGTGGTTGGGAGGCCCGGGTGGCCAGAGGCCTGACTAGGCTCTCTCTCCCTTATTTTTTTCATAGCAGAAAAAAAATAAAAGGAAAGAAAGGAAGGAGAGAAAAGAAAGGGTTAGAGGAAGGACTTGGGAATGCGGACTATATTCCCGGACTCGCAAAAATGTGCTTGTTCCGAGAAAATAGAAAAGGCCAAGATTGAGATATTTAAATTAAAACTCATTTGAATTTAATTCAAATGGGTTTGAACTAGGACGAGGTTTTTGGAGTGACCAAAAATGTTGAAATTCTAGGTGGAGCTCCGGAAAATGACAAAAGGATATAAGGCAAGGTTAGAGAGTCAACACTTGAAGAAGAAAAGGCCAAGGGAATTAATATGCAAGTGTGTTAAGGTGAATTCCAAAAGAATGGAAATATTTATAATAGCTCCCTAATATCGGGAGGATATGTTATAAAGAGAATCACCATGTGAATTCCCTCGGTTTAAATGGACCGAAGATCCATGCAATTTATTTAGTTGAGTTTTAAAACGGGTTGCATGATGACATGATGCAATGCACATGATGCAAAGATGAATGCAACAGACGAAACAAATCACACAAGAATCTCGGAAACCCTGGAAGGCATCTGAAGCTCTAGTCTTGGGGCGTCACAACACTCCACCACTACGAGAGGATCTCGTCCCGAGATCTAGGATGGCACACGAGAGAAACGGAAAAAAAAAGAGAAGAGATAAAACTAAGTTGCTTCTTTGACAAACGAGTGAAACCACAAACCTTGAGAGTTTAACAATTTCGAGAAAAGAATACAACAGAGATGAACAAAGTTGAAAACACTCCGTTAGAAAAAAGAGGAACAAGGAACATTACTAGACCTTGTAGGTTGAAAGGAATAAGCAAAGGGTGCAATGGACAAGAAGTACATGCAAGCAGTCCGGTAGAAACGAGATGCACAAGGAATGATAAGGATCAAAAACGACGACACGCCGGTTAAAACAAGATATAGAAGGAATAAGAATGATACAATTGGACAGCACTCCTCCTGTAAATGAAAAGAATTGAATATGAACTTGGGAAGATTGGATGATACTTGATGAAATCAACAACACACTGCCTCCGTAACTATTGAAAGAATTGTACAATGGGTAAGAACGATTTCAGATGGCACTCCGGTTGAGAAGGGAGCCAAACTTGATAGAATGGGGAGAACTTGAAAAGAGGGCATGACACTCCGGTTAAATGGATAAGAACGAAAAGAACATGATCTTTGACAAAACGAGATCATGGTTGAATATAGCAACAATACCATGCCTCCGGAATGAATGTTAGAATGGAATCAAAAGAACGGAGGGGAAAACGACATCTTCTACTTCAAATGAGCTTGACAAAGCATCTTTAGGAGAAGGGTCGAACGGAGTTGTTGGAAAACCAACAACAAAAAGAACAAGGTTGTAGTGGGCTTATGGAGAACATCTCAAAACTATGAGGTGAAATTCTGCCACTAACGGAAACAATAGATTGGATTGATATGAACAAGGAGACGAGAAACTTATTTCATTGGGAGGATAAATGAAGAAGTTGGATCATTTATAAGCACCACATATAGCAACAATCCTTAGGGAAAGCTTTAGGTGAAATATAAACCAAGATAACTCGAATGAAGAGATTGGTGGATTTAAAATATCTCATTCCTAACAACTTTTGAATCATGAAACATGAAGGGAAATTGTCAAGAAAGACATAACACCATCTCAAAAGCTAAGTTAGAAAGAATTGCACTCCGGATTGCAAGATGAAGAATGATTGAGCTCCCTTGAAAAGAATCTCAATGAACACTTCGAGAAGGAATTAAATCCTTGATGAACCAACATGTAGAGCCTCCATAAAGAACTCTGATAACAAACTGGGATGATTCTGAGATGATGGGCTCCGGAGAATCAAACTGAAAAGACTCCTGAATTGCTCCAGATGAGTGAAAAGAATTCCCACAATCAAAAACAATTTTTGAGAGGATGGCAGCAAGCTAGAATCACGAATCTTTGAGAAAATGGATAAGCTTTGGAGGAAAACTCTTCTTCGGTCTTCAAAATCCAAGAATGACGATGAGAAACACCACCAAGAATTGTTGAGATACTCCGGGATGATGAATAGAAAGGTTGAGCCAACGATGAAAAGAATTTGACAGATCTTGGAGAAAGAGATATGACTGATGAAAATTCATTCTTACGTCAAAATTTGGAATGAATTTTAGAATAGCGCTGGGAAAATAGAAGAGTCGGGTAAGATCCTGGAAAACCTATGGGTTAGGGCCCACTCAAAAGATACAACGTTGAACAATTTGAAAGAGAGATTGCACCGGTTGAATTAAATGGCTTGAATGAGATAAGACCTCGAAATATCTTGAATGGAATAGGAATGAAAACACGAATCTTCTGAGATATCTTCAGCACTCCGGAACGATTGAATAGCGAGAGGTGAATTATTATGAGGTGCACCGGTATGAGAAGGTATTTGAAACGAGGAAAAGGGATATGATCAACAAAGCTTGACTTGAATCCACCGGAGAAGAAAAAGAATGAAGAATATTGAACTTGTAGCTTCCTTAGCATCTTCATGAGAATCACCGGATACGAACATTGACAAAAAGGAATGAATAGACTTCTCATCAGTAACATGATAGTTGATTAAGAAATCTGAGTCCTTGAAGAAACAAGGGTGGGAGGGTGGGAAAAACAAAGACAACTTGGGGACGGATGAAACGAACAACGTTGGAAAAACCAAGAGGTGATCTTGCGGATGTTGAAATGATCGGATCCACTTGATGAGAAAAACACCGGTTCAGATGAAATTGACATGGCAAACTCGAAGATCAAGAGGGATTGGCATACACATAGGAGTAAGAGAACACCGCTTAGGGAAGGTATGGAATCAACACTTGACTTCGAAGCAACTCGAATACAACAACTCAAAACAAAAACAAGGATTGACTTGCAAATTAAGCCGGAAACAAACATATGATAGAGATTTCATCCGAAGTTTTCATGGTGGGGCCCACACGGCCTCGATCGTACAGCACCATCATGTATAAGGCAGTGCACATGACATACGAAGTGTCCCCGAGTCAGCATAGCCAAGGACTCTTTAAGACACAATGAGACCACTGTAAAACCAACCATGGATAGGCGGACCACTAGAAGTCGAACCCCAATTTCATATCATACATCTGTCAGAAAGATATCCTAGGGGCTACTTGAATTCCCACTTATAAACTCTCGAAACTTTCCAGTTATGCAATCAGGTGTTGGGGATACAGGGGAAGCATAATATCTCACCCAAACTAACAATACCTACATCCAGCTGTATCCATCCTTCAACACATAACCAAGAAACCTTCGGAAATCATTTACCTCAACCTTCGAAAAGCATCCGTTATACGAGTTATGGCAATATCCCCGAACTCCCGCCCCAGTACTGGGTGGCGTTGAGGTTATCTCACCAACAACTGCATAAAGGAGATTTTCGATGTCGGCGAAACTCAGGTATTCCAGAACTGCAATGATAAAATTGTGACGACAACACCTCGGAGCTCAACTCCCCAGGACACTGCCACAACCCCTAAATGTCAGGAGGCGCCAAGAACAATGTTCTCGTCACAAAACCATCGAAACGATTCCACGATACCCGCGTGATCCTAAAAAAATTTCAGTGAAATTTGAGAAGAGAAGAGTTAAAACTCTACGTCAGGAGGCCTCACCAGAGCGACGAAGGGACTGGGGAGTAAAAATAATCCTACTCTCCGATATATAATCCTAAAAGACTCAAAGCATTTTTCTAGATTCAACAATGCCAGCGATTCGATCAAGCAGGGGGCTCCTAAGTCGGGGAAGGCTCTGATACCAACTTGTAACACCCACGATGCGGCTATATCTCCCACGTGTCGGAGCACGAATTAGAGGCATAACCGCATTGTAGGCATGTCGCAAGAGGGGTATTCTTTACACATCCCGTGTACTAAATAAGAAAGAGGTACAGAGTTGGCTTACAATCGCCACTTCACACAATACATAAATATAGCATTACATCATCCAGAATACAATCAAGGTCCGACTACGGAACCAAAATAAAAGAAGACCCCCCCCCTAATGCAACAGATCCCCGATCGCCCCGATTGGGCTCCACTACTGATCAACTGGAAATGAAACAACACAATGAACAAGATCTTCATCGAGCCCCTCCTTGAGCTCGGTTGCGTCACCTGCACGGTAATCATCGGCACCTGCAACTGGTTTTGGAAGTAATCTGTGAGTCACGGGGACTCAGCAATCTCACACCCTCGCGATCAAGACTATTTAAGCTTATGGTAGGAAAAGGTAGTGAGGTGGGGCTGCAGCAAGCACTAGCATATATGGTGGCTAACTTACGCAAATGAGAGCAAGAAGAGAAGGCAAGGCACGGTCATGAACTAGAAGTGATCAAGAAGTGATCCTGTAACTACTTACGTTCAAGCATAACACAAGAACCGTGTTCACTTCCTGGACTCCATCGGAAAGGGACCATCACGGCTACACACTCGGTTGGTGCATTTTAATTAAGTTAAGTCTCAAGTTTTCTACAACCGGACATTAACAAATTCCCATCTGCCCATAACCGCAGGCACGGCTTTCGAAAGTTCAAAACCCTGCAGGGGTGTCCCAACTTAGCCCATCACAAGCTCTCAGGGTCAATGAAGGATATTCCTTCTCCCAGGACGACCCGATTAGACTCGGAATCCCAGTTACAAGACATTTCGACAATGGTAAAAGAAGACCAGCAAAGCCGCCCGATGCGCCGACATCCTGATAGGAGCTGCACATATCTCGTTCTCAGGGAAACACCGGATTGTCCAAGATTCCGGTAGGCCAGCCCAGAGTTTCCCCTGGTGGCCACCGGCTGCTGACAGGTTCGGACCAACACTTAGACAAGCACTGGCACGGGGGGTTAAAATAAAGATGACCCTTGAGTCTGCAGAACCCAAGGGAAAAAGGCTAGGTGGCAAATGGTAAAACCAAGGTTGGGCCTTGCTGGAGGGGTTTTATTTAGAGCAAACTGTCAAGGGGTTCCCATAACACCCAACCGCGTAAGGAACGCAAAATCAAGGAACATAACACCGGTAAGACGGAAACTAGGGCGGCAAGAGTGGAACAAAACACCAGGCATAAGGCCGAGCCTTCCACCCTTTACCAAGTATATAGATGCATTAATTAAATAAGATATATTGTGATATCCCAACAATAACCATGTTCCAACATGGAACAAACTCCATCTTCACCTACAACTAGCAACGCTATAAGAGGGGCTGAGCAAAGCGGTAACATAGCCAAACAACGGTTTGCTAGGAAAGGTGGGTTAGAGGCTTGACATGGCAATATGGGAGGCATGATATAGCATGTTGTAGGTATCACGGCATAGGCATAGCAATAGAGTGAGCAACTAGCAAGCAAAGATAGAAGTGATTTCGAGGGTATGGTCATCTTGCCTGAGATCCCGCAAGGAAGAAGAACGAGTCCATGAAGAAGATAAATGGACGTAGTCAAACAAATCCTCACAAACGTGACGTTATCGGAACTAACCCGAGAAGCAACACCGGAAAGAAGCAAACAACATAGTAAACAACCATCACATAAACATGGCATGATGCACAACCAAGTATGATGCATGTCCGGTTTAAATATGCATGGCATGGCAAAGTGCACAAACAACACTACAAATTAAGTGGAGCTCAATATGCAACGAGTTGCATATTGACGAAACACCACAACAATTATTTAGTTCTCTCCCGTTTATGTACCCAACTATGTTAAATGTTGTTAAACATGGCAAGAGATGAAGCAAAAGTAAACTACATAATCTAAGCAATTTAAATGGGGCCGGAAACATCAAACAACAATTCTGGTAAATGCCCATATGCATTTAGCAATTTAAAGCAAACAACAATTTTAAACATTTTAGATGTTGTTATCATGCTGCGGATGACATATGCAAGTTTTATGGAAAAGTTGACATGATAAGATATGAGGCATTTGTCATCGTGGCGGAAACAAAAGGGGTGTCAGGCGACGATAACAAAACGGTGCCACGGCAACGTTCCGGTTCCAACCACTCATTGAGACATCGGTGCAAAAGAAAGTGTGGCGGGAGCGTGCAAAAGATGGTGGGGTGATCTTGGTTACCGGGTTCCCATGGGTCGACGACGGTGACAAGGCAAAAGAGGGGCAACGTGCACCGACAATTCGAGCACAGAGCAAGCACGAGCATCTCATACATCACACATGCATTCGTTCACGGGCGGTCGTCTCGGGGTTATACCTTCGAAGCGTGCATTATCGGAGGGGTTCGAGTTCGATGCGGTGTAGGGGAAGTAGACATTCTCGGGACGTTCATAGTGGAAGTAGTCGTTCTCGCATGCTCTAGGGTCGAGGGTAGAGGTTCTCGCGATCTCGACGACGATAGTGGTACATGTTTATCGTAGCATGAGTTTCCGTAGATGTTCATGTCATCGGTGTCGTGGTACTTGGGTTCTTCTGACATTCCGGTCTCGTTCTTGCGATGGTAGTCGTTCACGTTCGTTCAGAGAGGTACTTGATGACTCCAACGTCTTCGGGGCGACGGTAGTGGTACACACGAAGGTAGTCGAACTTGATGGATCCGAGGGCTCCGGCCATCGTGGTACTTGGCGCATCATCGGTCCCCGAGGTCGTCGTGTACATGTTCACATAGTAGTCGTACACATCGACGGTAGTGGTACATGGCGAGGAACTTGACGTCCATGATGCCTTCGAGGGTTGACGGTTGGGGTAGGTGTCGCATTGCCGGGCGTAGTCGTACACTTGGTGTCCTCGGGGCATCGGCGGTAGTCATACTCGAACCGGTATTTGGCGAACCCTGGACGCTCTTGGCGGTCTCCGGTGGAGGTGTTCGTTCATTTGATAGAGGAAAACATCGGCAGCAGTAGGCATCGCAGGAGTCTATGAGCATGGTCGCCTGCGGACGATGGGGACGGCCAGAGATGTAGCAATAGAAACAAAACAGCAGCAGCAGTGAATAAACCGATGGCGGCTGGAGCAGATCGGGCGCGGGGAAAGGGCGGCGCCATGGATGGACTATTGTCAAAAGAGGGAAATGATGGCATCGACAGCTACGGGTTAGAGAAGCAGAGAGATAGCGAGAGCAGTGAAGAGAGATGGCAGTGCGACGGCGTTCGGGTGCTGCTCGCCGGAGCAACGGTGGCGAGGAGGAGGACCTCGGGTGGTTGAAGACGCCAGCGAACGTGGGGTGATGCACGGAGCAGCAAGGCGTCGCTATGGGTCCTGGACGGCAATGGAGCATCTGCTGGCAAGCGGCTGCGGGCAAGAGCACGGAGGGTCCTGGTGCTGGAGCTTGACGGTGTTCGGAGGTGGGTGGCGCGGGTGAGGGCGCCATGAGAAGCGGATGGAGGTGCGAACGGAGCAGAGAAAGGGAGGTCGGGCGTTGCAGCGGACCGAGACGACGGCATGAGCGGGGGATGTGGTGGTGCTGGCAGGGGAGGCATGGCCTCGCCGGAGTCAGTGAGGCTTCGCGGCAGGGGCATCGGGCGCAGAGGAAGATGAGGAGCGAGGCGTTGACGCAGGGGAAAAGAGAGTGAGAGGAGGGAGGCGGTGCCGCGGGAGGGAGATGGGATCGAGCGAGGCAGCACTGGATGGATGCGTGCAGCTAGGGTTGAGAAGGCAGGGCCGGCTGGGCCTAAACAGTCAAATGGGCCGGAGGTGGTTGGGAGGCCCGGGTGGCCAGAGGCCTGACTGGGCTCTCTCTCCCTTATTTTTTTCATAGCAGAAAAAAATAAAAGGAAAGAAAGGAAGGAGAGAAAAGAAAGGGTTAGAGGAAGGACTTGGGCACGCGGACTGTATTCCCGGACTCACAAAAATGTGCTTGTTCAGAGAAAATAGAAAAGGCCAAGATTGAGATATTTAAATTAGAACTCATTTGAATTTAATTCAAATGGGTTTGAACTAGGACGAGGTTTTTGGAGTGACCAAAAATGTTGAAATTTTAGGTGGAGCTCCGAAAAATGACAAAAGGATATAAGGCAAGGTTAGAGAGTCAACACTTGAAGAAGAAAAGGCCAAGGGAATTAATATGCAAGTGTGTTAAGGTGAATTCCAAAAGAATGGAAATATTTATAATAGCTCCCTAATATCGGGAGGATGTGTTATAAAGAGAATAACCATGTGAATTCCCTCGGTTTAAATGGACTGAAGATCCATGCAATTTATTTAGTTGAGTTTTAAAATAGGTTGCATGATGACATGATGCAATGCACATGATGCAAAGATGAATGCAATAGACGAAACAAATCACACAACGAATCTCGGAAACCCTGGAAGGCATCTGAAGCTCCGGTCTTGGGGCGTCACACCTATTTAACGTGAATGCAGCTATCTCTAATGCATGACCCCAAAACGATAGTGGCAAATCGGTAAGAGACATCATTGATCGCACCATATCCAATAAAGTATGGTTACGATGTTCGGACACACCATTACGCTATGGTGTTCTAGGTGGCGTGAGTTGTGAAACTATTCCACATTGTTTTAAATGAAGGCCAAACTCATAACTCAAATATTCGCCTCTGCGATCAGATCGTAGAAACTTTATTTTCTTATGGCGATGATTCTCCACTTTACTTTGAAATTCTTTGAATTTTTCAAATGTTTCAGACTTGTGTTTCATTAAGTAGATATACCCATATCTGCTCAAAGAATCTGTGAAGGTCAGAAAATAACGATACCCGCCGCGAGCCTCAACACTCATCGAAACGCATACATCGGTATGTATTATTTCCAACAAGTCAGTGGCTCGCTCCATTGTTCTGGAGAACGAAGTTTTAGTCATCTTGCCCATGAGGCATGGTTTCCAAGTATCAAATGATTCATAATCAAGTGTTTCCAAAAATCCATCCGTATGGAGTTTCTCCATGCGCTTTACACCAATATAACCTAAACGGCAGCGCCACAAATATGTTGCACTATCATTATCAACTTTGCATCTTTTGGCGTCAATATTATGAATATGTGTATCATTACGTTCGAGATTCAATAAACCATTTACATTGGGTGTATGACCATAGAAAGTTTTATTCATGTAAACAGAACAACAATTATTCTCTGAGTTCAATGAATAATCGTATCGCGATAAACATGATCTAGTCATATTTATGCTCAACGCAAACACCAAATAACATTTATTTTGGTCCAACACTAATCTTCTCGAAGGTAGAGGGAGTGTGTGATGGTGATCTTATCAACCTTGGAATCACTTCCAACACAGATCGTCACCTCGCCCTTCACTAGTCTCTGTTCATTTTGCAATTCCTGTTTCGAGTTACTAATCTTAGCAACTGAACCGGTATCAAATACCCTGGGGTTAATATGAACACTGGTAAAGTAATCATCAATAACATGTATATCAAATATACCTTTGTTCACTTTGCCATCCTTCTTATCCGCCAAGTATTTGGGGTAGTTTCGCTTCTAGTGACCATTCCCTTTGCAGTAGAAGCACTCAGTTTCAGGCTTAGGTCTAGCTTTGGGTTCTTCACGGGAATGGCAACTTGCTTGCCATTCTTTCTTGAAGCTCCCTTTCTTTTCCTTTGCCCCTTTTCTTGAAACTACTGGTCTTGTTAACCATCAACACTTGATGCTCTTTCTTGATTTCTACCTTCGCCGATTTTAGCATCACAAAGAGCTCGGGAATCATTTTTGCCATCCCTTGCATATTATAGTTCATCCTGAAGTTCTAGTAACTTGGTGATAGTGACTAGAGAACTCTGTCAATCACTATCTTATCTGGAAGATTGACTCCCACTTGATTCAAGCGATTGTAGTACTTAGACATTCTGAGCACATGCTCACTGGTTGAGCTATTCTCCTCCATCTTGTAGGCAAAGTACTTGTCAGAGGTCTCATACCTCTCGACTCGGGCATGAGTCTAAAATACCAATTTCAGCTCTCAGAACATTTCATATGCTCCATGGCATTCAAAACATTTTTGAAGTCCCGGTTCTAAGCCTTAAAGTATGGCACATTAAACTATCAAGTAGTCATCATACCGAGCTTTGCCAAACGTTCATAACATCTGCATCTGCTCCTGCAATAGGTCTGTCACCTAGTGGTGCATCAAGGACATAATTCTTCTATGTAGAAATGAGGATAATCCTCAGATCACGGACCCAGTCCGCATCATTGCTACTATTATTTTTTAACATAGTTTTCTCTAGGAACATATCAAAAATAAAATAGGGGAGCTTTACGCGAGCTATTGATCTACAACATAGATATGCAAATACTATCAGGACTAAGTTCATGATAAATTAAGTTCAATTAATCATATTACTTAAGAACTCCCACTTAGATAGACATCCCTCGAGTCATCTAAATGATCACGTGATCCATATCAACTAAACCATGTCTGATCATCATATGAGATGGAGTAGTTTTCAATGGTGAACGTATCTATGTTGATCATATCTACTATATGATTCATGTCCGGCCTTTTGGTCTCCAGTGTTTCGAGGCCATGTCCATACATGTTAGGCTCGTCAAGTTTAACCTGAGTATTCCGCATGTGCAAAACTATCTTGCACCCATTGTATGTGAACGTAGAGCTTATCACACCCGATCATCACGTGGTGTCTCGGCACGACGAACTGTCTGTAGCGACCCGGCCTCAGACGGTCAAGTCTCTGTGTTTAAGTGTCATCTCTAGATCGGTATTGCTGACACACACAGTACTCGAGGATTTATAACAGAGTTCAATCACACACTTATTACATTGAATGTCTCAAAAGAGAACTTAATACAATAATATGGCTGAACGCCATCAAAATAAGATAAGAGCGGAAGCTTCGAAGGTAGTAGCGTCCATCCAACTCCACGGCAAAACTGAGTGCATGACAACGACATAGCGCACCTTACTCTTCGTCTGAAAACTCTGCAACATAATACGTTGCAGCCTGTGTAGGTCAGCACATGGAATATGCTGGCAAGATAACACTATAGAGCAATGAACAAATAATAGCTATCACTACATGCATATATGGCTGGTGGAGGCTCTATGGTTATCATTTGCATAAAGCTAGTTTTTCCCTACAACAAAGGAATATATTCTATTTAACTGCCAAGTTGGTTAAAAATTATTGAGAAGGTTCCTCCAACTCAATCCCAAAATAACAATTATAACCCAACAAGTTAATTAAGTAAAGTGATGAGATCAAATCAATAATTCAAGAACCAGATACTCAAGATGTCCATAACCGGGGACACGGCTAATCATGATTAGTTTGTACGCTCTACAGAGGTTTGCGCACTTTTCCCCACAAGACTTGATCTCCTCTGTTGAATTTGTCGCACTACATGTTGTTTGAGAAACGGATGATCGAGACACAGTCTTTCCGAAGCATTAACTCTTTACTCTGGGTAGACAGTACCACCTACTTTCCCCCTACATCTGCTAGCCTACCATTGAAAGAGGTCACACAACATACTAAACTATGCCAGAGCCCATAATGGCTTGTGGCTGCACATGGAAGTTTCTAGCATGAATAATCTTATGATCCCTTGGAGCATGGGTGGCATTTCATAGCGTGATCACACGGGTACTCCAGGATCCCCTTGGGCAAGCACTGGGTTCTCTAGGTGCCCGGGCAAGTCACTAGGTTCTCCAGGTGCCCCAACCATTCCACCCAGATGTGTATTAAAGTAGCCACCTTAAGTTAAGCCTTAGTTAACAATAACTCTCACAACTTTCATGAATTCTCTCAAAACCAAACCACGTCTACGAGCATAGCATAGAAGTGCAAGCATAACGTAGTAACACCCATGGTTCGAAATAAAAGGCAATAGGTTCCAACCTCATCAACTATTTCCGAAATACCCACATGTTATCAAGTCCTAACCATGCAGTGTTTGAGGATTGAAACTAATGCATAAAAACTGGGTAATAAGGGGTATGATCAAAGTGTTACTTGCCTTGTACTATTGATGAGGATGATTCACACTCATAACTCCTGATAGTTCTACTCGTCACACTCCGGTCAATCTATCGTGAGCAAGCAATAGCATACATAAGCACGCAAGCATAAAATTCAAAGAAAAGATCTCGAAAAACTTCAAAAACAGGCAAATAACTCTTGCAACAGAAAAAAAATTCTAACAGTACCAAAATTGGGTGGATTTGGCCTTATTAGAAAGTTTAGGTCAGGAGCTTCAATTTGCAAAATGAATCAATTAAATCGGAGTTATAAAACTCGAGTTATGAACAAAAGAAGTTTGAATCCAAATCGGTTTGAAATCAAATTTTAAACTTTCAAAAATATGTTTAAGCTGTTTTACTCGGAAGAGGGGAACAAGACAAAGATTTTGGTGTTGGTTTCACTAGATTTGGACAAATGAGCAAAAAGTAACGAGGGTTTGAAATGCAGGGACTAATCTATCATAAAAGTATTCACGGATAGGTCCCTGGCCGAAAATTAAAATAAAGAGAAACACCTAACGAACGAACATTTGCTCACAGAAACTAACGAACAAAAACCCTTCGTTAAAACGATCTAACCAGTGAACGTTCAATAATTAACCTAATAAATAAATAAAAACTGATCTAATCTAAAACGAAAAAAAACAAAGAAAACCAAATGGTTTTTACTGGTCAACCGAGGCGGCGAGGCGGCAGGATCCGCCGGCATCGGCGGGGCGAGGTGGCGTCGGCGGCGAGCGGCGGCTAGCGGCGGCGGCTAAAGGCGGCGGCGGCAGTTAAAGGCGGCAGCGGCGGTGGCTAAAGGCGGTGGCGGCTGGCTCGGTGGGGAGGAGAGGGGTGGCGGGGTCGGCTTATAAAAGGGGCGGGGTGGCGGCCGGCTTGGAGGAGGGGTCGGCGGCGGCGGTGTCCTGCTCGGACTCTAGGAGGAGTCCGGCAGCGAGACGGCGACGAAAGGCGACAACGCTAGCTAGGCCAAGGCGCGGCTCGACTGGGCCGGCCCAGGAGAAAAGTTTTTCTAAAAAATAAAATAAATTCTGCCACAAAACAAAAATCCTAATAAAATATAAAAAAATCTAAAAATACCAGAAATAATTTTCGCCGTCTGAACCTAATATTTAGGACAAGATGAACATTTTTCTGGCCTAAAATGCAATTTTCAAAAATGCATATTTTTCTCTAATTCAAATAAAATAGCAAATAAAATACGAATAAAATAGAAATAGATTTTAAAATTTCTCCTCCAATATTTCTATCTTGTTGAAGAAGTCATTTTATCTTCTCTCATTTATTTTTGTTATTGAAAATAATTGGAGAAAAAATATTAAAACCAAATTGATCCTCATTTCAAATTTGAAAAAAAATCAAATATGAAAATTTGTGAAACCTCCAACTCTCTCCTTGGGTCCTTGAGTTGCTTAAGATTTATAGGATCACAACCAAATACAAAATAAAATATGATATGCATATGATGTCCTATATATAACATCCAAATTGAAAATCGGGATGTTACACTGTCGCAACGGTGCATACTCAGGGAGAACACTTATACCTTGAAATTTTAGTGGGGGATTATCTTATAATGCTACCGCCATACTAAGCAAAATAAGATGTATAAAAGATAAACATCACATGCAATCAAAATATGTGACATGATATGGCCATCATCATCTTGTGCCTTTGATCTCCATCTCCAAAGCATCGTCATGATCTCCATCGTCACTGGCTTGACACCTTGATCTCCATCATAGCGTCGTGATCATCTCACCAACTATTTCTTCTACAACTATCACTAATGCATAGTGATAAAGTAAAGCAATTACATGGCGTTTGCATTTCATACAATAAAGCGACAACCATAAGGCTCCTGCCAGTTGCCTATAACTTTTACAAAACATGATCATCTCATACAACAACGTATATCAGATCATGTCTTGACCATATCACATCACAACATGCCCTACAAAACAAGTTAGACGTCCTCTACTTTGTTGTTGCAAGTTTTACGTGGCTGCTACGGGCTTCTAGTAAGAACCGCTCTTACCTACGCATCAAAACCACAATGGTGATTTATCAAGTTTGTTGTTTTAACCTTCAACAAGGACCAGCCGCAGTCAAATCCGATTCAACTAAAGTTGGAGAAACAGACACCCGCCAGCCATCTTTATGCAAAACTAGTTGCATGTCTATCGGTGGAACCGGTCTCATGAACGTGGTTATGTAAGGTTGGTCTGGGCCACTTCATCCAACAATACCGCCGAATCAAAATAATACATTGGTGGTAAGCAATATGATGATCACCTCCCACAACTCTTTGTGTTCTACTCATGCATATCATCTACGCATAGACCTGGCTCTGATACCACTATTGGGGAACATAGCATGCAATTTCAACAAAAAAATCTACGCTCAAGCAAGATCATCTAGGAGATGCATAGCAACGAGAGGGGGAGAGTGTCCACGTACCCTCGTAGACCGAAAGTGGAAGCGTTTAACAACACGGTTGATGTAGTAGAACTTCTTCTCATTCTGACCGATCAAGTACCGAACGTACGAAACCTCCGAGTTCTACACATGTTCAGCTCGATGACGTCCCTCGAACTCTTGATCCAGCAAAGTGTCGAGGGAAAGTTCCGTCAGCACGAGGGAGTGGTGACGGTGATGGTGAAGTAATCCGTGCAGGGCTTTGCCTAAGCACTACGTGAATATGACCGAAGGCGTAAACTGTGGAGGTGGCGCCGCACACAGTTAGGAATCAATGTCATGTGTTCTAGCGGTGCCCCCCCCACACACACACATATATATGTATGTATATATATATATATAGGTGGGAGAGGGAGAGGGGCTACAAGGGGCCCCCCAAGTAGGAGTAATCCTACTTGGGCGCCTCCTCCTAGTCGGCCTCCCCCTTCCATATCCATCGGAGGGGGAAGGAAAGAGAGGGAGGAGGGGAAGGAAAGGGGGAGGCCGAATCTTCCCTTTCCTTCTCCCTTCCCTTCCTTTCGTTCTCCTCCTATTTGGCCTAGGGGGTGCACCAGCCCCTTTTGGGGCTGGTCTGTCCAACTCTTGGCCCATTAGGCCCATATAGCTTGTCGGGGGTTTCCCGGAACCCCTTCCGGTGACCCGATACGTACCCGGTACCCCTAGAACACTTCCGGTGTTCGAATACTATCATCCTATATATGAATCTTTACCTCTCGACCATTTCGAGACTCCTCGTCATGTCCGTGATCTCATCCGGGACTCCAAACAACATTCGGTCACCAAATCACATAACTCATATAATACAAAATCGTCATTGAACATTAAGCGTGCGGACCCTACGGGTTCGAGAACTATGTAGACATGAACGAGACACCTCTCCGGTCAATAACCAATAGCGGAACCTAGATGCTCATATTGATTCCCACATATTCTACGAAGATCTTTATCAGTCGTACCGTAATGACAAGTACGTTATTCCCTTTGTCATCGATATGTTACTTGCCCGAGATTCAATCGTCGCTATCTTCATACCTAGTTCAATCTCGTTACCCTCAAGTCTCGTTACTCGTTCCATAATGCATCATCCTACAACTAATTCATTAGTCACATTGCCTCCAAGGCATATTATGATGTGCATTACCATGAGGGCCCAGAGATACCTCTCTGATACTCGGAGTGACAAATCCTAATCTCAATCTATGCCAACCCAACAGACACCTTCAGAGATACCTGTAGAGCATCTTTATAATCACCCAGTTACGTTGTTACGTTTGATAGCACACAAGGTATTTCTCCGGTATTCGTGAGTTTCATAATCTCATAGTCAAAGGAATATGTACAAGTCATGAAGAAAGCAATAGCAATAAAACTTAATGATCATTATGCTAAGCTAACGGATGGGTCTTGTCCATCACATCATTCTCCTAATGATGTGATCCCGTTCATCAAATGATAACACATGTCTATGGTTAGGAAGCTTAACCATCTTTGATTAATAAGCTAGTCTAGTAGAGGCTTACTAGGCACATTCTGTTTTGTCTATGTATCCACACATGTATCTAGTTTCCGGTTAATACAATTCTAGAATGAATAATAAACATTTATCATGATATAAGGAAATATAAATAACAACTTTATTATTGCCTCTAGGGCATATTTCCTTCAGGTCACCATCACCACATTTTATCTATGGCGGGCACGAAAACTGCCCACCATCGCTAACTTCTGATATATTAAACTTGTTTTTTGCGCGGGTCAGCACAATTTATCTGTGCCGGGCATAGATATTGCCCGCAACTGATACCTTCCATACCTATGGCGGGTATTCCAAAGTGTCCGCCACTGCTCATTCTCAGTACGCATGCAAATTTTGAAAACTTCACCTATGGCGAGTGTTTATATACGCCTGCCACTGCTGTGGTGGAAATAATGGCGGACACTCTTTATTACCCGTCACCATTGCCTTTCCAAAATAGTAGTGGCGAGTGCCTACCTATGCCCACCACTAATTTGAGGCCACCTATAAGCCTTTTCCCAGTACTGAAGTTACCAAAGTGATCAAAGCCATTGATCATGGGACAACAATAAAATGTCATGAAGTACTAAGAGTACGAAAGATGACATGTTTCCCGCATACGGAAAAATGAAGAAACTGATGTAAAGAGTTACATCAACACAAGACTCGTTGTAAGTAGTTACACCAATGAAATCTTCATCAATTCTCAAAGCAATTTTTGATTAAAGGATATGTGTAATACATTAAATGGTGACGCGATAAGTTGGAATTGGTCCAAGTAGGTTATTGTGGCGAATTCTATTACAAAGGCTAAGTATGTTGTCACTTTAGAAGCAACAATGGAGGGTGATGGATCAAGTAGTTCATTTGTGAACTTGGTATGATTCCATGGCCCGGTCTAAGGAATCAAAGGTCCTACTAGTGATTCAAGACATGCAAAGCTAGTTCCACGTAAATTATGAATTTTGTGAAAGCATGAAAGATGTAAGGGGAATGCAAAGATACACTCAAGTCTGATCTTGTTAGATTTGAGAAGATGAAGGCTATACCACAAGCAAAGCATGCACTAATGTTGGATTGCCATAGGTGTAAAAGGAAAATATCTTAACTAGATTATTGACTTTACTGCAAGTGAGAGTCGGTTGTAAATTAGCCCTAGAGGTAATAATATTGTATTGTTTATTTCCATGTTTGTAATTAAGAGTTTATATTCTATGCTATAACTGCTATGATCCTGGAATATGTGATTTAGTGAAAAAACTCCTAGCATGTGTGGAATGATAAACGGTAAAACCTAATTCCTAGTCTCGCATCTAGGACTATCTCAAGTGTTGTTAGCGATCATGTTTTCCGGATCTTGGGATATTGTTAAGTGTAACGATAGACCCAAACCAACTTTCAAAACATGACGTTGGAAGAACGATCATATTGAATTGACCCAAACTTGTTTGTTATACTTGAGATACAATAGTCACAAGTCAATCATTATAACAGGGAGAGTTAATGTATGCTTTAGTTGCTTAGACCATGAGAGTATCATAGTCATTTCTTGTTGTAGGATGGACTTTGGGGTTGCTCAAATGTCATCTATAACATGGTGATCTAACAACTTACAGGTTCATTGGAAAGTTTGACAAGGGGCTAGATAGCTCAAGAGTGTGATTTGCTCCTCTGACGATGGAGAGATATTCTTAGGGTCCTCTCGATGTGACGGCATCCATCATTGTCTGGCAGACATAGATAACTAGATCACGAGTATGCCGAAACATGTCAAAGAGAAAGAAGAACAAAACTGGTAACGAGGTGACTGGTATAGTGAGCATGACAATGACTCAAGGCGATACCATTATATCTCACCTCGGATTTTGTAAAGTATCATGAAGCAAAGGTAATAGCACGTGATAACCAAAGGTTCTCGAATGTCATTCGTGTATTCATAAGGATTGATATGGATGTCCATAGTTCCGGTATCAATCATTAAACGAAAGGGCTTTTGTTCATGTCTATGTTTTGCCGAACCTATAGGGTCACAAGATTAAGGTAATCACGATCATCTGAGTGTTAGTGGAGTAATAGTTACGAGGAAATATTTATGAAATAGTTTCATTAATATTAGAAATTGTTTCGAGAGAAAGCGGAAGTGTTCTAGGGTTACCGGAAGGGTTTCGGGGTTTACCAGGTAATACAGGAAATTGATATATAGGTGGAAAATGTTCTTGGAGATGTTAAATTAATAATAAAAGGCTCTAATGATGATTAGGAGGCTTTTCTATTTAATTAAATATCAACGGGGCGAAGAAGATACAAAAAGGCCAAGTGGTGGAAAGTTATTGGGCCCTAGAGCCCAATAACACTTGGGACGCCCCTAGCTTGTAGGATAAGCTAGGGGATGCCGAATTGGAGGGGGGTTCCCTCTCCTCTTGGCCGAACAAGGTGGGAAGGAAACCTTCCCCTAGTGGCACCCCCTCCCTTTCCTCGAACCTATATATACTAGAGGTTTTGGCCCTTGCAATACACAAGTTTTTTAGCCTCCTCTAGTTCTCTAGTTCTAGTTCTAGTTGATCCAATTAGAGCTAGATCTAATCCTCTCAAGTACACATAATTATAAGCCCAGTGTGGTTCTAATACTCTCCCTTTGATTCTCCAGCATCGAATGGCTCTGGACGGCAAAGCGCTGCCGGATCATGAAGACCCTATGCTTGCAAACTTTGGAGATGTCATGCTTTTGGTCTTCCATTCGAGGGATCATTCATGAATGGTTCGAGGGACTTAAAGTACGATCTACACTGACTCTTCTTCCCTTATAACTCATAGTTGGTAATGATCCGATCCAAACCATTAATGCATCTTCACAGTGTTCCTGGTTTGATTGTAGGATGATTTTGTTTTGTTTTCTACTATGTTTCCCAATAGGAAGATAATATAGACATGGGCTCAGGAACTGATCCAGAGAGTTGAGACTCTTATCCCGGTTCTCCAAGTGATCATGGCCTCCCTCCTGCATTCACCTATGCATGGAGGAAGAGGAATTCGGATGAGGGGGACAGTGACTTCACTCCATCTTTAGAAGCTGAGTCAAGGAAAGAAAATATAGTTTCTTAGAAGGTGTCGGCCTCTACTACTACCAAAAGAGGCATTGCACCTACCATGAAGGAGGTAGCTCAGCTCAAGGGCAGTCAAAGCCCAAGAGGCAAAGGAAGAGGATTGTGCATGCTCAATCTTGAAAGGCCACTATGTTTGTGGATCCCCATGCCGGTGCAACTGAGAGCATCCTGGGGAGGATGAAGAAGTGGAGATCAGGTGTCCAAGCCCATGCTAAGAAGAAGAAGTTGATGGCAGATGCTATGGCTAAGTCAGCACCTCTTGTATCCAAGCCTAAGCCAGCTCCCAAGGGAAGGTAAGAACACTGTTGTTGCTGCCGCCAAGAAGAAGAAGAAGAAGAAGAAGAAGAAGAAGAAGAAGAAGAAGAAGAAGGTAGTTGTGCCTAAAGAGGAAGAAAAGGAAGCCCAAACTCATGTCAAGAAATTGAGACCATTCCTGCCTGCCCATAATGATGATCATCCTACGGTAGAGGACATGAGGAAGAGGAAGAACAAGGGTCATGGAAAAAGGAGAACGAATTATGCTTATCTTCCTAGGTCTAAGAAGACAGTTGCGGGTTATAGGTTCAGTACCATAGAGCAAGAAGACTTCTATGAGATAATGTTGCTATAGAAGAAGCCAGCTGTAAGTGAGGTGAAGTGGGTGGACTAGAAATTCATTGATAAGCATCCAAACAACTTCTCCAATGTGCAAGAGAACTTCAAGACTCTAAACATCGATAAGTTTGTGAGTGATGTGAAGTCTAACTGGTGTGAGGAGCTGATCATGCAGTTCTATTACACTACTCACTTCTATCCTGATAGGAAAATTAGGTGGGTGACTTGAGGTGAGAGGTTTGAGTCCTCAGTTAATGAATGGGCCAAGTTGTTTGGCTTGCCCCCGAAGAGAGAAGGCTTCATTGATGTGTATGTTGTTAGTCACATGAACCAAAACACAATGAAGAACATGCACTAGTCCATTCCTACTTTAGAGGTTGAGAAGCACAAGCTGGGATCTGTGTACTTCCTTCCAGTAGGACTTGCTACCATCAACACCATTGTTAGATATACACTAATGCCCAAGTCTAGAGATGATAGGACGATCAGAGGATATTCCATTGACATGTTGCACCACCTTGATGAACTTACCAGCTTCAGTGTAATGGATTTGATTATAGAGACTTTGAAGAGGACTACTACTGATCAAAAGCGCACATGTGGCTATGCTCCAAACATTCAGTTGCTCATCAACTCCAAGGTTGGTAGCAACATATATCTGCTTGAGAATAAGCACTTGCCACTTCAACTAGAGCTAGATTACTGCACTGTCACTATGGATCCAGCTAATCCTAGTCTTGCTGCTCCTCAGGAGAAAACAGAGGCTGCCAGAGCTATGGCATAGGCCAATGGGACAAGTTCAACTACTGTCAGGGCTGCCACCACTGAGATGCCTAAGTCCAGGGATGACCAACTGGCATATCTCTTCCAAGCTACCCAAAGGATTGAACAAGGCTTAGCTAACCTTGTGAAGTACCAAGAGAGCTTAGAGAAGATAGCTGAGACTAAGTTCCATGACCTCAACGTCAAAGTGACTGAGATGGCCACGGATCTTGGGAAGCTCAAGGAGGATTTTGAGGCACGAATCAAAAGTGATTCTATCGAGCAGACGGCCACTCAGTACCAGGCTCAGCCAAGGCCTGCTCCCTTATTTGCTCCAGCTACAGTTGTGCCACCTCCAGTGTCTACACCACCAGCACCTCAGACATCATCAGAGGCATTTGCAGACGTTCTCATCTCCACTCCATCAACCCACACCAGAGCTGCCAGCCAGAGGACTTTGTCATCACCTGCAGTTGTGGATCGAGCCTAGAGTGACACTTATATATATAGGTCATTCGAACTTTTTGGTAACTTGTTGCCCAAGAGGGAGAGTGTTATAGATCTTAAGACTTTGAGTGCGAGAGTGCCCTGCATTTGGTTTTCATTTGGCTTTGTTTTGAGATATTTTGATATGCTTGGTTTGTAAGACTTATGTTGTGTGCTTGATCGTACTTTGCTTGCTTACCATGCTACCTATCCTTTGTTGTGCATGTTATCGTGGTCATTCACATGTGTCTCACCGAATAAAATATTTTTCTGGTTCAATCACACTGTATGTAACATCCCAAATTTTCAATTTGGAATGTTTTACAATTATTAGCTAAGCATCTATGCATTTTGTTTGAATTGAGTGACATTTGGAAATTTCAGAGGCATTCAGGTTTCATTTGGATTTGGATTCAACTTGGCATTTGAATTTCATTTCAAAAATCCCTGACAAATACTTGTTCAAAAGTATGAGAGGATCTAAAATGAGCTAGGATTAATTTTTTTAGTGATTCTTTTTGCCACTGCTTTGTTTTGACCTTGCCTAGCAGTAGGATTAATTTGGGTATTTATAGATTTTATTAAAATTAGTTTTACACGAAAACAACCGTGTTTTAGTTTATTTCACCTTGTTGCTGGTTTCTGTTGTTTTAATTACTTTAAATTTATTTCCACCTCTATTGTATTTCATTTCAGATTTTTTTCTATAGTTTTAGAAGGTGAACTTTTATTTACAGAAAAATAAAAAAATATTTTATTTTATTGCTAGTTGTTGGCTTGGAGTAAAGGAAGCCTTTTTTGAGTTCAATTGGTTTTCTTTGGTTTTGGTTGATTGTCTATGTGTGAAGTATAATAGCTTGTTGTTATGTTACTATGTTGGTATAGTTGTATGCTTATGTGTTTATTGTTTGCTTCGAGTAGAATTCCCGGAGTGCGAGGCTTGCTATCACGAGTCACTAGCTTTCGAAGATTGTCAGCAAGGAAAGTCTTGATCATGAAATTATTTACCTATGTTTTTATTGCATTAGTAGTATTTCCTCCCCACCATGCATGCAGTAGGAGAAATTGAACAAGTCTTGAGTAGTATCATGTGGTAGGTTCACCCCAAATCCCTGTGTTACCATTGCCTGGGACGATGTAGTTTATTTTGCTATGCTCGTAGATGGGTTTGGTTGAGTGATTCATATGGGAGATGTGAGAGTCAAGATGATGACAACCCCATGATTTCAAGATGCTCAAGATGGACTCCAAACTCACTACTGGGTGGAGGACGGATTTGATGGGCACCCTGGAGCAACCAGCGGATGGCCGGGATGCATGGAGAAGCACCATGACATCTTGCGGAAAGCTTCACTCGGCTACGAAGAGACGGATGGATACCCCTTGACCAGAAGCTTACCTGTGCAGTCGCAAGACATTATGGGCTCTGGCTTGGTTGACCCTAGGCGTGACTCTAGACGAATGGTGCCAGCAGATGTAGAAGAACAGTACATTATGGATGGGCACCGGCAGTGGCCCAGAGGATCCCTACGGAAGACCTGTTTCGTTCGTCCTATCTTTAAACACCGGGAAGTGCGAGGACATAAAGGAGGGAACGATTCTTGCGGGTAAAGTGCACAAGACTCTACAGAGTGGAAACCTAATCGATTAGTCGTGTCTCCGGTTACGGACAACTGAGCCTCTGGATATGGAGTATTTCGGAAATCTCAACACCGAACTTAATTAATTAATTGATGGGTTATTAATGGTTTCGGGTATGAGACACTGGTTGGCAGAACCATCTCAATAACAACCAACATTTTGTAGTAATTGCAAGCAAGTCCTTTTGTTGTAGGGAAAAATTAGCTTTTTCGCAAAAACTTAAACTTAGAGCCCCACAGCCAAATTGCATATAGTGTTAGCATTATTATTATTGTCTATGACTTGCCGGCATATTCAAAATGTTGACCTACACGGCTGCAAGGTCTCATGTTGCAGAGGAGTTTTTCGACCAGGAGTGAGGCTACAATCTACGCTCGGTGATTTCCCTATGGAGTCGGATGGACTCGCTTATCGTCTATGCTTCCGCAGCATTTAGTTTTTCTTATGAGTTGGCCTTTGGCCGAATTTATTCTATTGTAATAAAGACTCTATATGAGAATTGTGTAATAAATCAGGTGTGATTGAACTTTGAATTTTTCATCAATGTACTGTGTGTGCCAGCATGATCTTGGGATGGTACAGCTACACAGAGACTTCACCAATTTAGGGTCAGGTTGTTACACTCTATGAAGCGGCAATATTTGTTGCAAGACGAACAAAACAACTGTAACACTATATGAAGCAAGAGTTTATGAAGAGCATATATAACATAAAAAAATTCTACCAAAATTTTGTGAATGATACAATTGATCCTACAATAGCCGAAGAACAAGTATGTGAAGGTTTGGAGATCTACCTTGAAGATCTGCCACGAGTGATTGGGTGAACTTTAAGTGATCTTAGCTCAAGAAGAATCGGATGAAGACTTGGTCTTCTGAGTTAAATCTCAGCCAACCAGGCGTAGAGTTGTCACAACAACTTGAACTAGTGCAACAAATTGATTGTCTTCACCGATCCCCTGGTCCCATATTCTCCACTTCTATTTACTTTGAGTATCTTGCATGTTTGGAAGAAAATGATCCCTCTCCTCTCTGAAGACTTTGCTATTCTGCTACATTTACTTATGCTCTATTTACTTTAGTGTCTTTTGTGATGAAATGTTTCCATCTTATGCCAGTCTAGTTTCTTGTTTCATTTTGTCACCTGCATGCTTTCACTGTCCCAAAGACTTTGATTGCATGCTTTTCTTACCTTTCTTGCCTGTTCTAAGTTCTCTTCGGTTTAGTTCACTATTCTTTGAAGAATTTCTTGAAAATATCTCATTCACCCCACCCCCCCCATCTAGTCGATTAAATACACTTTCACCCCCCGCACCCCACCACCGTGTCGTCGCCCCCTAAAAATCCCAAGCTCGAAACCATCGAGAATGCTTTGGAAGGGGATGATAGAGTAGGGAAGGGATGCGATGTTGCTTCACGGCAGTGTTGGTGAGGAGTAATGGGATCCGGTGATGCTGCCTGCCTTTGCCTCCTCCGCCAGCCTTTGGTGTTGCCAGAGAAATGAGGAGAGGAAGAGCGGTTTTTGCTATAGGCACCACCACCAACTTCGACGCCATGGGCTGGCCTGTGAGCCCGACGATTTGGATTCATGCGCTCGCTCGCAAAGAGAACAACTTGCTCCTAGCGCCCTGACCAGGTTGCACCTGGAGCTCCAAGTGGGATCGATTGACGATCGTGCGCTCGCGATGACAAAATCATGTAGTTGCATGACTGAGCATTCAGGTCAATCTAAATGTTATATAATTAACATTTTATTTATCAATTGAAGATCTCCAGGTACACTTTATGTCAAGACTAGCTACAAAATAGAAAAAATTTACGTCGATCACACGCAAAGAATTCAGTATGTGATCTCCCACTAGGCAAGAGGGCGGATGCTTTCGAAAAGGCATTGGGCAATTGGCTTGGTGAAGTTGTTAAAGTGGATGTTGACAAGGACGGAATGGCTAGAGGGAACCAGCTGCGTGTCAGAGAAAGGATCATGCTTTTTGAGCCTTTAGTGCGGGTGTTCTTCCTCAAAAACTCTCAGGAGGACAAAGTGGGTACTTGGTACGATTTTCACTATGAAAAGATCCCCCACTTCTGCTTTGAGTGTGGGCGTTTGGTGCATGAAAACGGACAGTGTGTCCCTCCTGTTGACAAAGCGGCGCAATGGGGGCTAGCTAAGAGCATCACCAGGGAGGAGCACTGAATCCAAGAACGAGGTGAAAGGAGGGAAAAACAACAATGCTAGCACCAGCAGCTTTATGAGTTCACAATCCGACGGAAACAACAGGGAGCAGGACAACCATGCTCGTGCTCGAGATGTCCCAGTGAAGCACAATCTAAATGCCGAGTTCGATCGTCTGGGGGATGCCCGCATTGGTGGGCAGAACCGGCGAGAGAAAGGGATAGTTATTTCCCCAAGCAAGGAGAAACTTAGGGGCGGATGGCCAGAAGACAGAGATCTGAGACATGAAATTGAGAGGAAGAAGGAGAGGGATCTAAGGGGACAGCTCAAGGCGCAACAGTGGTAAAGGGAGTATGAGCGGAAGCAATATGAAGAAAGGAGCCATTGGTAGAGGGGGTCTTCGAGCAGAGGAGGCGAGATCAGGCAGGGGTACCATTCATCCTACCCGCAGGAGAGGAAGAGGGGGTACTATGTACGAAAGCCTCGGCAAGAGTTCGATGAAAGGAGGAGGGGAGACAGCCCCCAAGGCACACCTAGCTCGAGGAAAAGAAGGCCACCTCAGATGTGGGTGCCAAAAGGGGATGGAGATAGGCATGAGTGGGATGAATCCTTTATTCGTGACACTAGACAGAAGACATCCTCGGTGTTTGATCGTATTGAAGAGACTGACAAGGCAACGGCGGACCCTGCCACGGGGCGGGGCCGCCGAGAGCAATGATTATCTTTGCCTGGAACTGCCGAGGCTTGGGGTTGGACTCGGCAGTTGGCGAGCTACGAGACCTGATTAGGTCATACAACCCAAATGGGGTATTTTTATCAGAAACTAAAAAAAGATCGGGAGTGATGGAGAGACTCAAGTGGAGTTTGGGGTTCACAAAAGGGGTGGTGGTGGACTGCAAAGGTAAGAGTGGAGGATTGGCGCTATGGTGGAGAGATCATATTGAGGTCACAGTTAAGCCATGGTGCCAATATTACATAGATGTTACGATCGCGTGTGATGGAGCCTGCTTTAGATTCACTGGAATCTATGGAGAGCCATGTGTGGATAAAAGATCGAGGACGTGGGATGCACTGCACTATCTTCGTACCCAGGATAACCTGCCATGGCTGTGCGCGGGCGACTTCAATGAGGCTCGAAGCCAGGATGAACAACTAGGTGGTAATCCGAGAAACAGAGGATAGATGGAACACTTTGAGGAATGCCTGACTGACTGTGGTTTGGCAGATCTTGGCTTCTCCGGGTACCCATTTACTTGGGACAACAAGAGAGAGGGTGCAGAGAATATACAGGTACGGCTGGACCAGGCGACGTGCAACGGGGATTTTGCTCAGCTTTTCCCGGCAACTGAAGTGATGCATGTCATGACGGAGGAATCAGACCATCAGCACTAGTCATAAAAGCATTGAAAACGACCGGGGAAAAGGCGAGTGCGGGCAGCGACCATTCATGTACGAGGCAGCGTGGGTGCGTCATGAGCAGTATGAGACAATGGTGGTCGCTGCATGGGAGGAGGCACATGCAGCCAATCAGGGAGGAGGCCGGCTAGCGACGACATGCAACAACCTGCGGGCTGCCACGAGATCCATGCAGGAGTGGAGCCGAAGGGTTTTTGGCTCTATCAGGAAGCAAATTGGGCATCTCAAAGTGCAACTAATCGAGGCAAAAGAGAGGGCTACGGGGACGGGCTACAGACAGGAGATCAAAGAGATCGAAGACCAACTACATGAGATGTATGAGAGAGAGGAGGTGTTTTACAAACAACGTTCACGCGTAGACTGGTTGCAGGAGGGCGATCAAAACACTAAGTATTTTTAAAACCGTGACTCACACCGAAAACATAAGAACACAGTCAAGGCACTTCGGTGTGAGGACGGGTCGAAGTGTTCGGATGATGAAGGGATGAGGAGGATGGCTGCCCAGTTCTATGCGCACTTATTTGCTTCTAAGGGCTCGCGGGATGGTGAAAACGTGCTGCAACACATTGAGGAATCTATGACAGAGGCGATGAATGCAAAACTTGATGCTCCGTTCACTGATGCGGAGATAGAGGTCTCTCTCTTCCAGATGGGGCCTACGAAGGCACCGGGCCCGGACGGCCTCCCGACCATGTTCTACCAACGCCACTGGCCGCTTGTTAAGGACGATGTGTGTGCTGCGGTTCGTGAGTTCCTCGCCGGAACTACGGAACTGCGGCCCCCGATGGATTCAATGACACGATAATTGTCATGATCCCAAAAGTAAAGCCACCTGAATTATTGGCGCAGTTCCGGCCTATCAGTTTATGTAACATACTGTATAAGATTGTGGCGAAGGCACTTGCCAATCGCTTGAAGGTTGTACTCCCTTTCATGATCTCTGAGGAGCAGAGCGCGTTTGTGCCGGGCAGACTTATAACTGATAATGTGATGGTTGCCTATGAGTTTGTCCATGCTATTAGGAAGAGGAAAAGGAGGAAACCTATCTGTGCGGTCAAGTTGGATATGATGAAGGCATATGACAGAGTGGAGTGGGATTTTCTTGAATAGATTGAAGGAAATATGCCCTAGAGGCAATAATAAAGTTATTATTTATTTCCTTATATCATGATAAATGTTTATTATTCATGCTAGAATTTTATTAACCGGAAACATAATACATGTGTGAATACATAGACAAACAGAGTGTCACTAGTATGCCTCTACTTGACTAGCTCGTTGATCAAAGATGGTTATATTTCCTAGCCATAGACATGAGTTGTCATTTGATTAACGGGATCACATCATTAGGAGAATGATGTGATTGACTTACCCATTCCATTAGCTTAGCACTTGATCGTTTAGTTTGTTGCTATTGCTTTCTTCATAACTTATACATGTTCCTATGACTATGAGATTATGCAACTCCCGTTTACCGGAGGAACACTTTGTGTACTACCAAACGTCACAACGTAACTGGGTGATTATAAAGGTGCTCTATAGGTGTCTCCAAAGGTACATGTTGGGTTGGCGTATTTCGAGATTAGGATTTGTCACTCCGATTGTCGGAGAGGTATCTCTGGGCCCTCTCGGTAATGCACATCACTTAAGCCTTGCAAGCATTGCAGCTAATGAGTTAGTTGCGGGATGATGTATTACAGAACGAGTAAAGAGACTTACCAGTAACGAGATTGAACTAGGTATTAAGATACCGACGATCGAATCTCGGGCAAGTAACATACCGATGACAAAGGGAACAACGTATGTTGTTATGCGGTCTGACTGATAAAGATCTTCGTAGAATATGTAGGAGCCAATATGAGCATCCAGGTTCCGCTATTGGTTATTGACCAGAGACGTGTCTCGGTCATGTCTACATTGTTCTCGAACCCGTAGGGTCCGCACGCTTAACGTTACGATGACAGTTTCATTATGAGTTTATATATTTTGATGTACTGAAGGTTGTTCGGAGTCCCGGATGTGATCACGGACATGACGAGGAGTCTCGAAATGGTCGAGACATGAAGATTGATATATTGGAAGCCTATGTTTGGACATCGGAAGAGTTTCGGGTGAAATCGGCATTTTACCGGAGTACCGGGAGGTTATCGGAACCCCCCGGTAATCTAATGGGCCTTAATGGGCCTAGTGGAGGAAGAGGAGAGGAGGCCAAGGGGCAGCCGTGCGCCCCTCCCCCCCCCCCAAGTCCGAATTGGATAATGAGGGGGCGACGCCCCCCCTTTCCTTCCCCCCCCCCTCTCTCTCTCTTTCCCCCCAAGTCCTAGTCCAACATGGAAAGGGGGAGTCCTACTCCCAGTAGGAGTAGGACTCCTCCTAGCATGCCCCTTGCCTGGCCGCACCTCCTCCCCCTTGCTCCTTTATATACGGGGGCAGGGGCACCCCAGACACACAACAATTGATCATTGATCTCTTAACCGTGTGCGGTGCCCCCTCCACCATAATCCTCGATAATATTGTAGCGGTGCTTAGGCGAAGCCCTGCGACGGTAGAACATCAAGATCGTCACCACGGCGTCGTGCTAACAGAACTCTTCCCCGACATTCTGCTGGTTCGGAGTCCGAGGATCGTCATCGAGCTGAACGTGTGCTAGAACTCGGAGGTGCCATAGTTTCCGTGCTTGATCGGTCAGGCCGTGAAAACGTACGACTACATCAACTGCGTTGTTATAACGCTTCCGCTTTCGGTCTATGAGGGTACGTGGACAACACTCTCCCCTCTCGTTGCTATGCATCACCATGCTCTTGTGTGTGCGTAGGAAATTTTTTGAAATTACTACGTTCCCCAACAGTGGTATCAGAGCCAGGTTTTATGCGTTGATGTTATATGCACGAGTAGAACACAAGTGAGTTGTGGGCGATACAAGTCATACTGATTACCAGCATGTCATACTTTGGTTCGGCGGTATTGTTGGATGAAGCGGCCCGGACCGACATTACGCGTACGCTTACGCGAGACTGGTTCTACCGACGTGCTTTGCACACAAGTGGCTGGCGGGTGTCAGTTTCTCCAACTTTAGTTGAACCGAGTGTGGCTACGCCCGGTCCTTGCGAAGGTTAAAACAGCACCAACTTGACAAACTATCATTGTGGTTTTGATGCGTAGGTAAGAACGGTTCTTGCTAAGCCCGTAGCAGCCACGTAAACTTGCAACAACAAAGTAGAGGACGTCTAACTTGTTTTTGCAGGGCATGTTGTGATGTGATATGGACAAAACGTGATGCTATATTTTATTGTATGAGATGATCATGTTTTGTAACCGAGTTATCGACAACTGCCAGGAGCCATATGGTTGTCGCTTTATTGTATGTAATGCTTTACTTTGTCACTAAGCGGTAGTGATAGTCGTGGAAGCATAAGATTGGCGAGACGACAACGATGCTACGATAGAGATCAAGGTGTCGCGCCGGTGACGATGGTAATCATGACGGTGCTTCGGAGAGGGAGATCACAAGCACAAGATGATGATGGCCATATCATATCACTTATTGATTGCATGTGATGTTTATCTTTTATGCATCTTATCTTTCTTTGATTGACGGTAGCATTATAAGATGATCTCTCACTAAATTTCAAGATAAAAGTGTTCTCCCTGAGTATGCACCGATGCCAAAGTTCGTCGTGCCCAGACACCACGTGATGATCGGGTGTGATAAGCTCTATGTCGATCTACAACGGGTGCAAGCCAGTTTTGCACACGCAGAATACTTAGGTTAAACTTGACGAGCCTAGCATATGCAGATATGGCCTCGGAACACTGAGACCGAAAGGTTGAGCGTGAACCATATAGTAGATATGATCAACATATTGATGTTCACCATTGAAAGCTACTCCATTTCATGTGATGATCGGTTATGGTTTAGTTGATTTGGATCACGTGATCACTTAGAAGATTAGGGGGATGTTTTTCTAAGTGGGAGTTCTTAAATAATATGATTAATTGAACTTAAATTTATCATGAACTTAGTACCTGATAGTATCTTGCTTGTCTATGTTTGATTGTAGATAGATGGCCCGTGTTGTTGTCCCGTTGAATTTTAATGCATTCCTTGAGAAAGCAAAGTTGAAAGATGATGGTAGCAATTACACGGACTGGGTCCGTAACTTGAGGATTATCCTCATTGTTGCACAGAAGAATTACGTCCTGGAAGCACCGCTGGGTGCCAGGCTTGCTACTGGAGCAACACTAGATGTTATGAACGTCTGGCAGAGCAAAGCTGATGACTACTCAATAGTTCAGTGTGCCATGCTTTACGGCTTAGAATCAGGACTTCAACGACGTTTTGAGCGTCATGGAGCATATGAGATGTTCCAGGAGTTGAAGTTAATATTTCAAGCAAATGCCCGGATTGAGAGATATGAAGTCTCCAATAAGTTCTATAGCTGCAAGATGGAGGAGAATAGTTCTGTCAATGAACATATACTCAAAATGTCTGGGTATCATAATCACTTGACTCAAGTGGGAGTTAATCTTCCTGTTGATAGTGTCATTGACAGAGTTCTTCAATCACTGCCACCAAGCTACAAGAGCTTCGTGATGAACTATAACATGCAAGGGATGGATAAGACGATTCCTGAGCTCTTCGCAATGCTAAAGGCTGCGGAGGTAGAAATCAAGAAGGAGCATCAAGTGTTGATGGTCAATAAGACCGCCAGTTTCAAGAAAAAGGGCAAAGGGAAAAAGAAGGGGAACTTCAAGAAGAACAGCAAACAAGTTGCTGCTCAGGAGAAGAAACCCAAGTCTGGACCTAAGCCTGAAACTGAGTGCTTCTACTGCAAGCAGACTGGTCACTGGAAGCGGAACTGCCCCAAGTATTTGGCGGATAAGAAGGATGGCAAGGTGAACAAAGGTATATGTGATATACATGTTATTGATGTGTACCTTACTAGAGCTCGCAGTAGCACCTGGGTATTTGATACCGGTTCCGTTGCTAACATTTGCAACTCGAAATAGGGACTACGAATTAAGAGAACACTGGCAAAGGACGAGGTGACGATGCGCATGGGAAATGGTTCCAAAGTCAATGTGATCGCGGTCGGCACGCTACCTCTACATCTACCTTCGGGATTAGTTTTAGACCTAAATAATTGTTATTTGGTGCCAGCGTTGAGCATGAACATTATATCTGGATCTTGTTTGATGTGAGACGGTTATTCATTTAAATCAGAGAATAATGGTTGTTCTATTTATATGAGTAATATCTTTTATGGTCATGCACCCTTGAAGAGTGGTCTATTTTTGATGAATCTCCATAGTAGTGATACACATATTCATAATGTTGAAGCCAAAAGATGTAGAGTTGATAATGATAGTGCAACTTATTTGTGGCACTGCCGTTTAGGTCATATCGGTGTAAAGCGCATGAAGAAACTCCATAATGATGGACTTTTGGAACCACTTGATTATGAATCACTTGGTACTTGCGAACCGTGCCTCATGGGCAAGATGACTAAAACACCGTTCTCCGGTACTATGGAGAGAGCAACAGATTTGTTGGAAATCATACATACAGATGTATGTGGTCCGATGAATGTTGAGGCTTGTGGTGGATATCGTTATTTTCTCACCTTCACAGATGATTTAAGCAGATATGGGTATATCTACTTAATGAAGCATAAGTCTGAAACATTTGAAAAGTTCAAAGAATTTCAGAGTGAAGTTGAAAATCATTGTAACAAGAAAATAAAGTTTCTACGATCTGATCGTGGAGGAGAATATTTGAGTTACGAGTTTGGTCTACATTTGAAACAATGCGGAATAGTTTCGCAACTCACGCCACCCGGAACACCACAGCGTAATGGTGTGTCCGAACGTCGTAATCGTACTTTACTAGATATGGTGCGATCTATGATGTCTCTTACAGATTTACCGCTATCGTTTTGGGGTTATGCTTTAGAGATGGCCGCATTCACGTTAAATAGGGCACCATCAAAATCCGTCGAGTCGACGCCTTATGAACTATGGTTTGACAGGAAACCAAAGTTGTCGTTTCTGAAAGTTTGGGGCTGCGATGCTTATGTGAAAAAGCTTCAACCTGATAAGCTCGAACCCAAATCGGAGAAATGTGTCTTCATAGGATACCCAAAGGAGACTGTTGGGTACACCTTCTCTCACAGATCTGAAGGCAAGATATTCATTGCTAACAATGGATCCTTTCTAGAGAATGAGTTTCTCTCGAAAGAAGTGAGTGTGAGGAAAGAAGAACTTGATGAGGTAACTGTACATGCTCCCTTATTGGAAAGTAGTACATCACAGAAACCGGTTTCTGTGACACCTACACCAATTAGTGAGGAAGCTAATGATAATGATCATGAAACTTTAGATCAAGTAACTACCGAACCTCGTAGATCAACCAGAGTAAGATCCGCACCAGAGTGGTACAGTAATCCTGTTCTGGAAGTCATGCTACTAGATCATGATGAACCTACGAACTATGAAGAAGCGATGGTGAGCCCAGATTCCGCAAAATGGCTACAAGCCATGAAATCTGAGATGGGATCCATGTATGAGAACAAAGTGTGGACTTTGGTTGACTTGCCCGTTGATCGGCAAGCAATTGAGAATAAATGGATCTTCAAGAAGAAGACTGACGCTGACGGTAATGTTACTGTCTACAAAGCTCGACTTGTTGCGAAAGGTTTTCGACAAGTTCACGGGATTGACTACGATGAGACCTTCTCACCCGTAGCGATGCATAAGTCTGTCCGAATCATGTTAGCGATTGCCGCATTTTATGATTATGAAATTTGGCAGATGGATGTCAAAACTGCATTCCTGAATGGATTTCTGGAAGAAGAGTTGTATATGATGCAACCGAAAGGTTTTGTCGATCCAAAGGGAGCTAACAAAGTGTGCAAGCTCCAGCGATCCATTTATGGACTTGTGCAAGCCTCTCGGAGTTGGAATAAATGCTTTGATAGTGTGATCAAAGCATTTGGTTTTGTACAAACTTTTGGAGAAGCCTGTATTTACAAGAAAGTGAGTGGGAGCTCCGTAGCATTTCTGATATTATATGTGGATGACATATTATTGATTGGAAATGATATAGAATTTCTAGATAGCATAAAGGGATACTTGAATAAGAGTTTTTCAATGAAAGACCTCGGTGAAGCTGCTTACATATTGGGCATTAAGATCTATAGAGATAGATCAAAATGCTTAATTGGACTTTCACAAAACACATACCTTGACAAAGTTTTGAAGAAGTTCAAAATGGATCAAGCAAAGAAAGGGTTCTTGCCTGTGTTACAAGGTGTGAAGTTGAGTAAGACTCAATGTCCGACCATCGCAGAAGATAGAGAGAAAATGAAAGATGTTCCATATGCTTCAGCCATAGGCTCAATCATGTATGCAATGCTATGTACCAGACCTAATGTGTGCCTTGCTATAAGTCTAGCAGGGAGGTACCAAAGTAATCTAGGAGTGGATCACTGGACAGCGGTCAAGAACATCTTGAAATACCTAAAAAGGACTAAGGATATGTTTCTCGTATATGGAGGTGACAAAGAGCTCATCGTAAATGGTTACGTTGATGCAAGCTTTGACACTGATCCGGACGATTCTAAATCGCAAACCGGGTACGTGTTTATATTGAACGGTGGAGCTGTCAGTTGGTGCAGTTCTAAACAAAGCATCGTGGCAGGATCTACATGTGAAGCGGAGTACATATCTGCTTCGGAAGCAGCAAATGAAGGAGTCTGGATGAAGGAGTTCATACCCGATCTAGGTGTCATACCTAGTGCATCGGGTCCAATGAAAATCTTTTGTGACAATACTGGTTCAATTGCCTTGGCGAAGGAATCCAGATTTCACAAGAGAACCAAGCACATCAAGAGACGCTTCAATTCCATTCAGGATTTAGTCCAAGTGGGAGACATAGAAATTTGCAAGATACATACAGATCTGAATGTTGCAGACCCGCTGACTAAGCCTCTTCCACGAGCAAAACATGATCAGCACCAAGGCTCCACGGGTGTTAGAATCATTATTGTGTAATCTAGATTATTGACTCTAGTGCAAGTGGGAGACTGAAGGAAATATGCCCTAGAGGCAATAATAAAGTTATTATTTATTTCCTTATATCATGATAAATGTTTATTATTCATGCTAGAATTGTATTAACCGGAAACATAATACATGTGTGAATACATAGACAAACAGAGTGTCACTAGTATGCCTCTACTTGACTAGCTCGTTGATCAAAGATGGTTATGTTTCCTAGCCATAGACATGAGTTGTCATTTGATTAACGGGATAACATCATTAGGAGAATGATGTGATTGACTTGACCCATTCCGTTAGCTTAGAACTTGATCGTTTAGTTTATTGCTATTGCTTTCTTCATAACTTATACATGTTCCTATAACTACGAGATTATGCAACTCATGTTTATCGGAGGAACACTTTGTGTGCTACCAAACGTCACAACATAACTGGGTGATTATAAAGGTGCTCTACAGGTGTCTCCAAAGGTACATGTTAGGTTGGCGTATTTTGAGATTAGGATTTGTCACTCCGATTGTCGGAGAGGTATCTCTGGGCCCTCTCGGTAATGCACATCACTTAAGCCTTGCAAGCATTGCAGCTAATGAGTTAGTTGTGGGATGATGTATTACAGAACAAGTAAAGAGACTTACCAGTAACGAGATTGAACTAGGTATTAAGATACCGACGATCGAATCTCGGGCAAGTAACATACCGGTGACAAAGGGAACAATGTATGTTGTTATGCGGTCTGACCGATAAAGATCTTCGTAGAATATGTAGGAGCCAATATGAGCATCCAGGTTCCGCTATTGGTTATTGACCAGAGACGTGTCTCGGTCATGTCTACATTGTTCTCGAACCCGTAGGGTCCGCACGCTTAACGTTACGATGACAGTTTCATTATGAGTTTATATATTTTGATGTACCGAAGGTTTTTCGGAGTCCCGGATGTGATCACGGACATGACGAGGAGTCTCGAAATGGTCGAGACATGAAGATTGATATATTGGAAGCCTATGTTTGGACATCGGAAGAGTTCCGGGTGAAATCGGCATTTTACCGGAGTACCGGGAGGTTACCGGAACCCCCCGGTAACCTAATGGGCCTTAATGGGCCTAGTGGAGGAAGAGGAGAGGAGGCCAAGGGGCAGCCGCGCGCCCCTCCCCCCCCCCCCCAAGTCCGAATTGGACAAGGAGGGGGGCGGCGCCCCCCTTTCCTTTCCCCCCCCCTCTCTCTCTCTCTTTCCCCCCAAGTCCTAGTCCAACATGGAAAGGGGGGAGTCCTACTCCCGGTAGGAGTAGGACTCCTCCTAGCGCGCCCCTTGCCTGGCGCACCTCCTCTCCCTTGCTCCTTTATATACGGGGGCAGGGGGCACCCCAGAGACACAACAATTGATCATTGATCTCTTAGCCGTGTGCGGTGCCCCCCTCCACCATAATCCTTAATAATATTGTAGCGGTGCTTAGGCAAAGCCCTGCGACGGTAGAACATCAAGATCGTCACCACGCTGTCGTGCTAACGGATCTCTTCCCCGACATTCTGCTGGATCGGAGTCCGGGGATCGTCATCGAGCTGAACGTGTGCTAGAACTCAGAGGTGCCGTAGTTTCGGTGCTTGATCGGTCGGGCCGTGAAGACGTACGACTACATCAACCGCATTGTTATAATGCTTCCGCTTTCGGTCTATGAGGGTACGTAGACAACACTCTCCCCTCTCATTGCTATGCATCACCATGATCTTGCGTGTGTGTAGGAATTTTTTTTGAAATTACTATGTTCCCCAACATAGATGTTGTTGAATTTTGGCTTCTCTGGTCACTGGACAGAGATGGTCATGAGATGTGTGAAGTCTGCAAAATTCTCGGTGAAACTTAACGGTGGGCTCTCTGAGAGTTTTGATCCCACCAGAGGGCTTCGACAGGGGGATCTGCTTTCTCCATACCTTTTCTTGTTTTGTGTGGAGGGCTTCTCTGCATTACTGAAGGAGGCTCGGAGAGAGGGAAACATCAAGGGGGTGTCATTTGGAGGTGGTGGCCCAACGGTTACCCACTTCTGTTTGCTGACAATAGCGTGGTCTTTGTGGAGGGTTCAAGGGCGAATTTCGAGACCATGCGCTCCATATTGCATGACTATGAAGCCGCATCGGGCCAGAAAGTGAACCTTCATAAATCAGCGATCTTTTTTGGTAAAGACACCTCGGATGAAGACAAGAATGAGCTCAAGCATGTGCTTGGAATTATGGAGGAGGCCCTGAGTGAACGATATTTAGGCCTCCCTACGGTAGTGGGGAGGGCTAAGGATGGTACGTTTAAGTACGTCAAGGATAGTGCTAAGGGCAAAGTATCAGGATGGAACGGTCAAGGCTTATCAAAAATGGCAAGGGAGGTTTTAGTAAAATCCGGACTGCAATCCACACCAACTTTTACCATGAGCTATTTTCAACTCACGAAGAAAATGTGCAGGAACCTGTCATCTATTGCTTCAAACTTCTGGTGGGGTAAAACAGATGGTCATAATAAGGTGCACTGGATTGGGTGGGACAAGATGTGCACGCGAAAGCATGAAGGAGGGCTGGGCTTTAGGGACCCGGAAGCGTTCAACCAAGCAATGCTCGCCAAAGCAGCTTGGCACTTGCTGCAAGTGCCAAACTCGCTGTGTGGACGAGTTCTAAAGGCACGGTATTTTCCCGATGGGTCGATTCTTAATGCAACGTGCCCTGCCGGCGGATCATACACTTTCAGAAGTATCTTGCATGGTCGCGACCTCCTTATTGACGGCTTGATCTGGCGTATTGGCGACGGTTCACGAGTATTCATTCATCATGATAATTGGCTCCCAAGGAGCGGTAGCCTCAAGCCACTGGGCCAAAGCTACATCGCAGGTATTGCTACGTCTTAAGCTTGCGTTGGTTTTCCCCGAAGAGGAAGGGATGATGCAGCAGAGTAGCGTAAGTATTTCCCTCAGTTTTTGAGAACCAAGGTATCAATCCAGTAGGAGGCCACGCTCAAGTCCCTCGTACCTGCACAAAACGATAGCTACTCGCAACCAACGCGATTAGGGGTTGTCAAGCCCTTCACGGTCACTTACAAGAGTGAGATCTCATAGATAGAATATTTTTGGTATTTTTGGTATAAAGATGCAAAGTAAAAAGTAAAGGAAAAGTAAATTGCAAAACAATATTAAAGTGATGGAGATTGATATGATGAGAATAGACCCGGGGGTCATAGGTTTCACTAGTGGCTTCTCTCAAGAGCATAAGTATTCTACGGTGGGTGAACAAATTACTGTTGAGCAATTGACAGAATTGAGCATAATTATGAGAATATCTAGGCATGATCATGTATATAGGCATCATGTCTGTGAGAAGTAGACCGAAACGATTCTGCATCTACTACTATTACTCCACTCATCGACCGCTATCCAGCATGCATCTAGAGTATTAAGTTAAAAACAGAGTAACGCCTTAAGCAAGATGACATGATGTCGAGAGATAAATTCATGCAATATGAAATAAACCCCATCTTGTTATCCTCGATGGCAATGATACAATACGTGCCTTGCTGCCCCTTCTGTCACTGGGTAAGGACACCGCAAGATCGAACCCAAAGCTAAGCACTTCTCCATGGCAAGAACTACCAATCTAGTTGGCCAAACCAAACGGATAGTTCGAATAGACTTGCAAAGATAACCAATCATACATAAAAGAATTCAGAGAAGATTCAAATATTATTCATAGATAGACTTGATCATAAACCCACAATTCATCGGTCTCAACAAACACACCGCAAAAAGAAGATTACATCGAATAGATCTCCACGAGAGAGGGGGAGAACTTTGTATTGAGATTCAAAGAGAGAGAAGAAGCCATCTAGCTACTAACTATGGACCCAAAGGTCTGAGGTAAACTACTCACACTTCATCGGAGAGGCTAGGATGATGTAGAAGCCCTCCGTGATGACGGCCCTCTTCCGGCGGAGCTCCGGAACAGGCCCCAAGATGGGATCTCGTGGATACAGAAAGTTGTGGCGGTGGAATTAGGTTTTTGGCTCCTGTTCTGATCGTTTGGGGGTACGTGTGTATATATAGGAGGAAGAAGTACGCCAGAGGAGCAACGAGGGGCCCACGAGGCAGGGGGGTGCGCCCCCCACCCTCGTGACTGCCTCTTTTGTTCCTTGGAGCAGGGTCCAAGTCTCCTGGATCACGTTCGGTGAGAAAATCACGTTCCCGAAGATTTTATTCCGTTTGGACTCCGTTTGATATTTCGTTTCTTCAAAACACTGAAATAGGCAAAAACAGCAATTCTGGGCTGGGCCGGTTAATAGGTTAGTCCCAAAAATAATATAAAAGTGGTAAATAAAGCCCAATATAGTCCAAAATAGTAGATAATATAGCATGGAGCAATCAAAAATTATAGATACGTTGGAGACGTATCAGGCATCCCCAAGCTTAATTCATGCTCGTCCTCGAGTAGGTAGATGATAAAAAGAGAATTTTTTATGCGGAGTGCTACTTGGCATAATTTCAATGCAAATCTTCTTAATTGTGGTATGAATATTCAGATTAGAAAGATTCAAGACAAAAGTTTATATTGACATAAGAAATAATAATACTTCAAGCATACTAACAAAGCAATTATGTCTTCTCAAAATAACATGGCCAAAGAAAGTTATCCCTACAAAATCATATAGTCTGGCTATGCTCCATTTTCCCCATACAAAGTATTTAAATCATGCACAACTCCGATGACAAGCCAAGCAATTATTTCATACTCTAACTTTTTCAAAACTTTTTCAATCTTCACGCAATACATGAGCGTGAGCCATGGATATAGCACTATAGGTGGAATAGAATGGTGGTTGTGGAGAAGACAAAAAGGAGAAGATAGTCTCACATCAACTAGGCGTATCAACGGGCTATGGAGATGCCCATCAATAGATATCAATGTGAGTGAGTAGGGATTGCCATGCAACAGATGCACTAGAGCTATAAGTATATGAAATCTCAAAAAGAAACTAAGTGGGTGTGCATCCAACTTGCTTGCTCATGAAGAACTAGGGCAATTTGAGGAAGCCCATCATTGGAATATACAAGCCAAGTTCTATAATGAAAGATTCCCACTAATATATGAAAGTGATAACATGAGAGACTCTCTACTATGAAGATCATGGTGCTACTTTGAAGCACAAGTGTGGTAAAAGGATAGTAGCATTGTCCCTTCTCTCTTTTTCTCTCATTTTTTTATTTTTATTTTGTATTTTTTATGGCCTTTCTCTTTTTTTCTTTGGGCTTCTTTGGCCTCTCTCTTTTTCGTCCGGAGTCTCATCCCGACTTGTGGGGGAATCATAGTCTCCATCATTCTTTCCTCACTGGGACAATGCTCCAATAATGATGATCATCACACTTTTATTTTTCTTACAACTCAACAATTACAACTCAATACTTAGAACAAAATATGACTCTATATGAATGCCTCTGGCGGTGTACCGGGATATGCAATATGACAATGATGGAGTGTGTCATAATAAACGGAACGGTGGAAAGTTGCATGGCAATATATCTCGGAATGGCTATGGAAATGCCATAATAGGTAGGTATGGTGGATTTTTTGAGGAAGGTATATGGTAGGTGTATGATACCAGCGAAAGGTGCGTTGTATTAGAGAGGCTAGCATGGGTGGAAGGGTGAGAGTGCGTATAATCCATGGACTCAACATTAGTCATAAAGAACTCATATACTTATTGCAAAAATCTAGAAGTTATCAAAGCAAAGTACTACGCGCATGCTCCTAGGGGGATAGATTGGTAGGAAAAGACCATCGCTCGTCCCCGACCTCCACTCATAAGGAAGACAATCAATAAGTAAATCATGCTCCGACTTCATCACATAACGGTTCACCATACGTGCATGCTACGGGAATCACAAACTTCAACACAATTATTATTTAAATTCACCACTACTCAACTAGCATGACTTTAATATTATCACCTCCATATCTCAAAACAATTATCATGCTTTAATCTTTTCTTAGTATTCAACACACTCAAAAGAAAGTTTCACAGATCTTGAATACCAAGCATATTATTATTAAGCAAATTACCATGCTATTAAGAGACTCTCAAAATAATTTAAGTGAAACATGAGAGATCAATAGTTTCTTTAAAACAAATCCACCACCGTGCTCTAAAAGATCTAAGTGAAGCACATAGAGAAAAATTACTTAGCTCAAAAGATCTAAGTGAAGCATATAGAGCAAAATTATAACGCTCAAAAGATATAAATGAAGCACATAGAGCAAAACTACTTAGCTCAAAAGATATAAGTGAAGCACATAGAGTATTCTATCAAATTTTAGTTCATGTATGGCTCTCTCAAAAGGTGTGTACATCAAGGATGATTGTGGCATACTAACAAACAAAGACACAAATAATACAAGACGCTCCAAGCAAAACACATATCATGTTGGTGAATAAAAATATAGCTCCAAGTAAATTACCGATGGAAGTGGACGAAAGAAGGGATGCCTTCCGGGGCATCCCCAAGCTTTGAATTTTTGGTGTCCTTGAATTATCTTGGGGGTTCCATGGGAATCCCCAAGCTTAGGCTCTTGCCACTCCTTGTTACATAATCCATCAAATTCTTACCTAAAACTTGAAAACTTCACAACACAAAACTCAAAATAGAAAACTCGTGAGCTCCGTTAGCGAAAGAAAACAAAAGACCACTTCAAGGAACTTTAATGAACTCATTATTTATTTATATTGGTGTTAAACCTACTGTATTTCAACTTCTCTATGTATTATAAACTATTTTACTAGCCATAGATTCATCAAAATAAGCAAACAACACACGAAAAACAGAATCTGTCAAAAACAGAACAGTCTGTAGTAATCTGTAGCTAGCACAAGATCTGGAACCCCAAAAATTCTAAAATAAATTTCTGGACGTTAGGAATTTATCTATTAATCATCTGCAAAAAGAATTAACTAAATAGCAGTCTTCAAATAAAAATGACAGCAGTTCTCGTGAGTGCTAAAGTTTATGTTTTTTACAGCAAGTTCAACAAGACTTTACCCAAGTCTTCCCAACGGTTCTACTTGGCACAAAAACTAATTAAACACAAAAAACACAACCAAAACAAAGGCTAAATAATTTATTTATTACTAAACAGGAGCAAAAAGCAAGGAATAAAAATAAAATTGGGTTGCCTCCCAACAAGCGCTATCGTTTAACGCCCCTAGCTAGGCATAACAAGCAAGAATAGATCTAGGTATTGCCATCTTTGGTAGGCAATTATTCAATTAGGCATATACCATCTTTAGGAATTTCTTTCTTTTTATTAATTATCAAACTTTTAGCCACAAGATCGAAAAATTCATTTGTAATAAATGGTTCCTTAATGATAGCAAAAAGATTGGGATGAATACTTATAGATTTAAGATCCGCAGTTTCCTTACTAGATGATTCACCCTTATTTTTAGAGACATACATAAGCTTGACAATTTTAGTAGGAGGACTAGGAGTATTCTTTACGGAAGAAAAAGCGGTTCCCAAATTTGTAATGATACCCTCAAGTTTATCAATTCTAGTAGAATCTAAGTTCATCTTCTCATGAACTATGGGTTCCTTTTCCTTCATATTTTTCAAAGTCATTCCTACCTTAGATCCATATTGAGTAATTTGATTTTGGATCTTTTTATCTAGATTTTCAATTGATTCAATAGTAGCAACTTTATTTTCAATAATTTCAATTCTTTGCATAACATGCTCCAGAGTTAACATGGTTCCATTAACCAAAAGAGGTGGTGAGCCAAATAAATCTAACATAGCATTATAAGAATCAAAAGTATGGCTACCCAAGAAGTTCCCTCCGGCAATGGTATCGAGGAAATATCTATTCCAAGGATTAATACCTACATAAAAATTGCGGAGAAGAACTAAGGTAGATTGCTTTCTGGTAGATCTATTTTGAGCATTGCAAATCCTATACCAAGCATCTTTTACATTTTCTCCCTCCCTTTGTTTAAAATTTAGAACTTCACTCTTGGGAGACAATGAAGAAGATATGAGACTAGCCATGACGACAAGCAAACAAACTAGCACACGAGCAAACAAAAGGGCAAACAGAGAGGGAGGATAGAGAGAGAGGGCGAATAAAACGGCAAGGGTGAAGTGGGGGAGAGGAAAACGAGAGGCAAATGACAAATAATGTAATGCGAGAGATAGGGATTGTGATGGGTACTTGGTATGTTGACTTTTGCGCAGACTCCCCGGCAACGGCGCCAGAAATCCTTCTTGCTACGTCTTGAGCTTGCGTTGGTTTTCCCCAAAGAGGAAGGGATGATGCAGCAGAGTAGCGTAAGTATTTCCCTCAGTTTTTGAGAACCAAGGTATCAATCTAGTAGGAGGCCACGCTCAAGTCCCTCGTACCTGCACAAAACGATAGCTATTCGCAACCAACGCGATTAGGGGTTGTCAAGCCCTTCACGGTCACTTACGAGAGTGAGATCTCATAGATAGAATATTTTTGGTATTTTTGGTATAAATATGCAAAGTAAAAAGTAAAGGAAAAGTAAATTGCAAAACAATATTAAAGTGATGGAGATTGATATGATGAGAATAGACCCGGGGGCCATAGGTTTCACTAGTGGCTTCTCTCAAGAGCATAAGTATTCTACGGTGGGTGAACAAATTACTGTTGAGCAATTGACAGAATTGAGCATAATTATGAGAATATCTAGGCATGATCATGTATATAGGCATCATGTCCGTGACAAGTAGACCGAAACGATTCTGCATCTACTACTATTACTCCACTCATCGACCGCTATCCAGCATGCATCTAGAGTATTAAGTTAAAAACAGAGTAACGCCTTAAGCAAGATGACATGATGTAGAGAGATAAATTCATGCAATATGAAATAAACCCCATCTTGTTATCCTCGATGGCAATGATACAATACGTGCCTTGCTACCCCTTCCGTCACTGGGTAAGGACACCGCAAGATCGAACCCAAAGCTAAGCACTTATCCCATGGCAAGAACTACCAATCTAGTTGGCCAAACCAAACGGATAATTCGAATAGACTTGCAAAGATAACCAATCATACATAAAAGAATTCAGAGAAGATTCAAATATTATTCATAGATAGACTTGATCATAAACCCACAATTCATCGGTCTCAACAAACACACCGCAAAAAGAAGATTACATCGAATAGATCTCCACGAGAGAGGGGGAGAACTTTGTATTGAGATTCAAAGAGAGAGAAGAAGCCATCTAGCTACTAACTATGGACCCGAAGGTCTGAGGTAAACTACTCACACTTCATCGGAGAGGCTAGGATGATGTAGAAGCCCTCCGTGATGACGGCCCTCTTCTGGCGGAGCTCCGGAATAGGCCCCAAGATGGGATCTCGTGGATACAGAAAGTTGCGGTGGTGGAATTAGGTTTTTGGCTCCTGTTCTGATCGTTTGGGGGTACGTGTGTATATATAGGAGGAAGAAGTATGCCGGAGGAGCAACGAGGGGCCCACGAGGCAGGGGGCGCGCCCTAGGGGGGGTGCCCCCCACCCTCGTGACCGCATCTTTTGTTCCTTGGAGCAGGGTCCAAGTCTCCTGGATCACGTTCGGTGTGAAAATCACGTTCCCAAAGATTTTATTCCGTTTGGACTCCATTTGATATTCCGTTTCTTCGAAGCACTGAAATAGGCAAAGAAAGCAATTCTGGGTTGGGCCTCCGATTAATAGGTTAGTCCCAAAAATAATATAAAAGTGGTAAATAAAGCCCAATATAGTCCAAAACAATAGATAATATAGCATGGAGCAATCAAAAATTATAGATACGTTGGAGACGTATCAGGTATCACACGTGTTGGGGATCTGCTCGAAGCCGATGGCTTCTCATGGGACAAATGGAAAGTGCAGGAAATGTTCGCCCTGGATGAAGCTCAAGAGATTCTTTAAATACCAGTTTGGGGACCGGGGGTGCAAGACTACCAAGTTTGGAACTACACCAAGAATGGTATCTTCACGGTCCGCTCGGCATACCATCTACGCATGAGCCAGAAGAGCGTAAGATCCGGACGGCCGGAGTCTTCATCCTCGGTGGCGGATCACAAGTCTTGGCTGAACCTTTGGGACACGATCGCGCCGGGCAAAGTTAAAATCCATATGTGGAGGTTGATTCGGAACGGGCTTGCTGTGGGAGCGGAACTATTAAGGAGGAAGATCAAGCAGGGTGTTTTTTGCATTGTGTGTGGGTGGGAAGAAACAAACTACCATAGATTCTGGGGTTGCGATTATTCTGCTAAGTTCTGGAAGATAATGCAGTCGGAATTGGGGGTATCGGTGGCGATCCCGCCGGAGTCAGCTTACTCCTAGAGTGCGTTGTCGAGATGGTTGATGTCGTGGTTCGCGGAGGCTACGGATGGCGAGCGAGCGGTCATGGTTCAGGGTGCATATGCGCTCTGGCTCGCGAGGAATAATGCCCGCGATGGGCAGTGGATCGAGGAGGCAGAGATGATAGTAAAAAGAGTCTTCCATCTAATGGGCGAGTGGCAATCGATACATGGCCGAAAGAGCAAGGAAAACACACCGGCTGTGGAGGAGAAATGGAGGCCCCTGGAGGAGGGGTGTGTGAAGGTAAACGTCGACGGAGCCACATCGAAAGGGGGGGGGACAGTGGTGGAGCCGGGCTGGTATTTCGAAACCATGATGGTGCTTTCTTGGGAGGCTTTTGCCATGTCCTTCCACTGGGAAGTGACCCCGCAAGGACTGAACTCCTGACGTGCAGAAGGGCCGCACAGGTGGCTGAGGAGCGGAACATTGCCAACCTACATATCGAGATGGACTGCAAGGAGGTCGTAAGGAGGTGGTATGTAAACTTCAAGGCACGCAAAAGGACTTCTCACTGCTGGGGTCTGTGGTGGAGGAGGTCAAGCGCCTGCTAGCCTCAAGGAAGAGCTGGAAGATTTCGTGGGTTAGGCGTGATGCTAATAAAGGTGCCCACTTGTTAGCTAGGGAAGCAGTTTCAACTAAGTTAAGCAAGGTGTGGCTGCATGTGCCCCCAGATTTTATTTTACAGATTATTTCAGACGAAATCCCCGTATGAGGTGCTTAAATAAAGATGTGACTGAATTTCAAAAAAAAAAATCAGTACCCTGAAAAAGTTCCAGTAGACACAAAAGAAAAGGAAGAGGCAAACACAGTATCCCCGCAAAAAAGAAAAAAAAACAATCACACGACATTAACCGCGAAATGCGTCCGGACCGAGTGCGCGCCATCTGACCAGGTGACGGCGCCGTAAGCGTACCCCTTGCTGGCCCGAGCGCTCGCAAAACTCACCTCGTACGCCGCCGTCGTCCACCGCCTCGAGAACACCAGCCGCTCGGGCAACACCTTCAAAGACAGGCCCGCCGGCGCCTCGACGGTCGCCGTGTACGTGGCGTTGGGGGGGCCCACGTTCATGGCGGTGCGCGACACGGTGACCGCCTTCCCGGCCGCGAGCCTCGGCACGGAGATGGACGGGTAGTTGATGCCCGTGGCGATGAGATCCGGCGAGGGCGTGCCACGCGGGCAGGCGAACCCGGCGTCGCCGGAGACCATGCGAACGAGCTTGGCCTTGTAGCCGTAGTAGCAGAGGAAGTTGAGGTAGTCCTTTGCGGTGGTGTCGAACACCAGGCCCGGGCTGAGCGCCCGCAGCGGGCTGATCTCGCCGGCGCCCATGTCGTGTCCGGTCGCCACCGCGCCGGTGTTGCTCGCAACCGGCTGCCCGAGGTTGTTTCTCGTCGTCGCTGCAGCCACGATCGATCGCTTTGGTTAGAAATGCCAATCTACTTTGCTTAAATTTGTCGAGACTACTAAGCTTTGCTTAAACCTGTGGTCATGAGAGCTGATCTGATCATGGACGGGGACCAGCCCGGGTGGGCCGACTTGACGAAGGCGCCGGCGCCTGCGACGTGCGGGCAGGCCATGGAAGTGCCGGACTTGATGGCGAATGCCGAGGCCTTGTTGCCGTCGGGGACGTCCGCCTTGTCTGTGGACGGCATCGCGGCGGCGAGGATGGTGACCCCGGGCGCCATTAGATCAGGCTGTCACCAAGAAAAAGAAACATCCTGTCAGAATGCAAGCTACTACAGTACTACAAATTAAATGCCAGATTGGATCTTTCTCTTCTGACCCATGCTGATTAATCATGTGAATTAATACTATTACTGACCTTGAGGATGGATTCGGTGAGACCACCAGGGCCGCGCGCTGAGAAGGACGCCACCATGGGCGCGGGCTTGAACAGCTTCACGTCCTCGGTCGGGAGGATCACGGCCGTCGGATTCCTGAACCAACCAGGGAAACATCCATACTTCCTTTCTGGTCAGTGGTCACTACTAGGCGTAACACGGAAGGAAAAACTCCGGTTGGGTTGGGTTGGGTGACTCACTTGGTGGAGTTGATGTAGTCGAGGATCTGCGCGCCCAAGTCGGCGCCCACACCTGGGAGAAGGCGAAGCTGCCGGCATCGAACGGCACGTCCTTCTCCGTGTCGTCGATCAACACCAGCCCACTCGCCCCGGACCCCTCCGCCACCAGCTTCTTCACCCGCCGCGACACCATCGAGTTCGTGCCCACACACACTACGATCTTTCCGGCTACCTTCTGCACGTCCAACGATCCCGGATAACAGTTGCTGCAATGCAAATATGCAATACAAATTCGTGACCGACACGCTCAAAATTCATCCGTCTGCACACGTGACGTTGAGAGACGGACGCTTCAAAATGGTCTTGCTGTACCTTGCCTCGGACACCGGCGTGTACCGGCCTGCCGCTTGTGCTCCGGACACCAGAGGGAACCGGTCTCCGCTGAGGCTTTGGTTGGAGAAGTTGATGGCGACTCCCTGACATGGCGCCTCACGTTCAGGACGTCAGTCAGGTTGCAAGAACAAGAAGCATGGCAATGGCGACGCGTACCTTGACGACGTTCCCGTTGCCGAGGACGACGCTGGACTGGAAGGTGCGGTCGATGCTGGAAGCGGCGACGGTGAGGATCCACGGAGCGGAGTTGACGACCGTGTAGGGATTAGGGCCGTCGTTGCCGCCGGAGCAGACCACCAGGACGCCCCTCTGGTGCGCGTGGAACGCGCCCAGCGCGATGGGGTCGCTGAGGAAGTCGGACGCGAAGGCGGAGCTCATGCCGATGGAGATGGAGATCACGTCCACGCCATCGCTCACCGCGTCGTCGATGGCCTTGAGCAATGCAGAGCTAGAGCACCCGCCCATGGTGCACACCTTGTACGTGGCCACGCGGCTCGCGGGCGCGCCGCCCTTGGCCGCGCCCCGGGCCAGGCCGTAGTAGTCCGCGTCCGCCACGACCGTGCCCGCGGCCGTCGACGCGCAGTGCGTGCCGTGACCGACGGTGTCTCGCGGCGAGCCGGTCATCGCGGCCGTTACCGCGCCAAGGGAGGCGTTAGACGACGTGGGCGCCGCCGAGCCGGGCTGGATGCCGTAGTACCGAGCCCCGATGAGCTTCCTGCGGCACACAATGCACGGTCGCAGAATTTAAGCCGTTGTGCACAACATGGCAAGTGTTGTTTTGCTAGTACATACTTGTTGCAGTTGCTCTTCTTGAAGTCCGGGCCTTCCATGCACAGGCCTCGCCACCTCGCCGGCACGTCCCCCATCCCGGCGTCGTTGAAGCTCTGCGACTCCGGCCAGACACCTGACGACGTACGACACCAAATCAAAAAGGGTTGCAGGCAATGCCGATGTCATAAGTCGCGCACGTACCGGTGTCGATGACGCCGATGATGACATCGCCGGAGGCACGGCGGCCGAGGCGGTCGGTGCGGAGGCCGGACTGCGTGTCGAGGAAGTCCCACGAGCGCGTGGTGTGCAGCTGCAGAGCGCGGTCCCGGAACACGGACACCACCCTCTCGTGGTCTGGTGGTGCAACAACCAAACAAAACAAAATTACCATCAACTCACTGGCGCACGATCATCATCACAACAAACAAAACCGCGACGAATGGACGGGAGGCCAGTCCGAACCGGACAGCGCGGCGGCCTCCTCCTCGGTGAGCTCGGCGGCGAAGCCCTCGAACGCGTGGTGGTAGCTATGCGTCAGCGACGGCGTGGATGGCCATGGCTCCTGCTCGCCGCTCGCCACGACGGACGACAGCATCTCAAGGTGGGCGGCGCGCACCGCCTCCACGTCGCCGGCTCCCGAGGAAGCGGAAGGACTCCCCATGTAGACGACATACGACTGAAACGATGATGCCCGTCAAACAAACCATGGCAACAATCGATCAACTCCTACCACTTCAGATATCGCATTTCAGGGTTCAGAGTTCAGACACATGCATGCATGGCCGGGTGCGATCTACGTACTATAACAGGAATAAGTCTACTGCTAGAGCTACCTCTTTGGTGTGCTGTGCTTCAGCTGAGAGGGATACCAGGAGGCGGTAGGCGAGGACAAGGATGACGAAGTGCGCGCGGTTCACCATTGATCCCTGCTCACTCCTAGTTTCCTGCTAGAAATGGAGTGACCGATATGATGCCTGCAGCATGCGCGCTGGGCGGGCCCAATTTGTAGCCTCCTTCCTTCCTTCCTTTTGGTTTGTTTATCGGAATCCGATTCATCTCAACTCTGACTGCTCTCTCTTTATCTTCCTTTTCTCTGGTGCTGCTGCTTTACCTCGCTTTTCTTTTCTTGTTGGGTCTAGTACATATATAGAAGCTTCTCATGGAAACTGCTTTCTCCTCGTCGTCGTCGCTGATCGACCACATGGCCGTCTGAGATGATACCCAAATGCTGACAGATCGTTCTTCTTTTTCTTCTTCTGAAGAGATTGCTTGACACTGAGGGATGGAATATATGCGCTATGACACTCAGCCAGCCCTACTGTTGCAGCGATTCTCTCGGATGTAAAAGAAGGTTTCGATGCTTATATCTCAAGCTTTACTTAGTGCTTCTGCCCATGATTAGAGCTGACGAGTGAGCATTTGGACTCTACTGTTTCTTCACCAGTGGTTGCTGATCAGGAAGATAACTACTACTATATCACAAGGAAAGTGATGGATCGTAATGTCGGCCAAGAATCTTTTGCCGTGTCGTCGTGGTATTTAACCGCACATGTCGTTAAAGCCGCGCGGCAGTGCTAACCATGTCGGTGCTGCCTAGTGTTGGACAATACAAAGACACATTGTCTATGGTCTCAGTCGAGTGAGACTTAACCACATTGTCTATGGTCTCAGTCGACTGAGACTTAACCGTCAAGTGACATTAGTAGTATATAAGAAGAAAAAAAACTGAAAATAACTTTTTTGTACAAATCTCCATGCAAGATCAAAGGAATATAGCATCGACTGAGACATAACGAAGTCATGTGTTTCTTCTTTTCTCAGCACTGCTTCTCTTTTTCTCTCTCTTATTAAGGATTTGTTTCATACTAGTATTATTTTCAGAGCACTGCCTATTTTTCCTTCTTGCTTTCAGATCATCAGGATGATCTGATGATGACTGTTTAATTTTATACTGGGGTGGAGATCCGAGACGGGATCACAGTCAGAAATTCATTGCCACTGGAGATGAGATGGTGGGGAGCAAAGGGAGGGATGTGAGGTTTAAGAGTGTCAAGTGCCAGCACATAGCAAAAGCTTTTTTGCTCCATGACAATGGCGCATCCAGTTCTCGCTATTCGGCCTGCCTGCCATTCTGTTTCAGGCCTGCCTACTGACTGACCAAGCAGACCCAGAATCAACTTAAGTGATGGTGTTCCTGTTCTTCAGTTATCATTTCAGTGGGAACTTGATGCATCGGAAGCTCCAGACGGTGAGTGTTATAAATAGACAGATAAAAAAATTGTTTCAGTTAAAATTGAACTGAGAAGTAGTAGATGACTGTAAAGAGTTTGAGGGGGGCGTACATTGTTGTTCTTGTTGTTCCTTCCTTGAGCATCAAGGGCCACAAAGGAGAGGGCTGGGTGCAGTATTCACATACTGGGCAGCGTAACCAACTGAGCAAGCAAACGGAGATTCGTTTGAGCTATCAAAGCCAGTGGAAACTCGTTTGAAAGTGCAGACTTTCAGCAAGCACGAAACCTGTCTGAAAACTGATGTTTTTGTTACCGAAGAAGGACCGATGTTCCTTTCAAGTTTTAAGCCACTGCATATTTGAGGGAAGATGGTGTCCAAGGACTAGTCGGCATTCCAATAGCATATTTGAAATAAATTAAAATTTTACAGAATAACAAACGGCAAAAAAAACATCCCAAAACTTGCTTCAGACAGACAGTTGTACAACATAGACTAACCACAGATAACAGCACATCAATCTGCTGCTATGGACACGCAAAAAGGTTTCATTATGGTAAAAAATTAATTGCATTATAACCGATTGCGTGTTTCAGAACAGAAAAATTGTACAAACGAAACAAACACCAATGCATTAGAGGAACGCAACACGTAGGTTTACAGAGGAATGGTACGGACCAGCTGTCCGACATCATGTGCCGGTCACACGTTCTTGAGCTTCTTCATCTTGGACGGTGGCCACCTGCCCTTCTTCCTCAGCCGCCTCTTTTGGACGAGCCGCTTGCGCCGCTGCCTCAGCTTCTTGGCCACCTTCATCCGTGCCCTCTGCTCCAGGATCATCCGCTGCTTGGACTCGAACGGCATGTCCTCGATCGAAGCCACTGGTTTTGGCTTCTCTGGTTGCTCTGCCGCATCAGTTGGACCAGCCTCTGCAGAAGCGTGGACAACCACGGGCATCTTCTTGGCAAGAGAAACATGGCTGACTGAGGCGCCAGTCTTGCACTGAAGTCTCGAGGCTACAAAGAAGAGCAATGACAAACGACACTTAGTAGGATCTTTGCTTACACCGATGTAAACATTGAAATTCTGAGCTTATGTATGTCACATGATTCGTAGCATATGTAATGTGCACCAGCAAAATTTATTGTGCTGTCTACTATCATTAGATGGAATTGCTACAGAAAAGATATGGCCTGTCTATGCTTACCTGATGTACACATTGACATACTGAGCTCATGTATGTCACATTGCTCATAGCATATGTAATGCGCAGTAGCTAATTTTAGTGTGCTCGCTACATCATTAGATGGAGCTGGTAAAGAAAACATATGGCATGTAAACTCAATGACTCGTCTGTAGCAACTTGCAAACCGCGAGCTGCCACGGTGTGCTTACGGATTTCATAAGACATCAAGTGTCCGTAGCGGTGGCCTATGCTCATAACAATTTATAGTAGCACTAAGTTTGAAAGGAGCAACCTTCTGAGGTAGTAAATGTAGGCTAGCAGAGAAAAATGAACATTCTTCCAAGAGACTGGTGCAGACAGATTGTTTGAATAAATTCCCGGGCGAGCCATTCCCATCGAGGACAAGCTGAAACGCCGCGACTAAAATTACGCACGCCCGGACTAATTCCTCCACCGATTTCGTTATCATATTTCGCGACAAGGGATCACCCAGTAAGTACTTGGCCATGGAACATCAACGAACGTACGGGACAATGGCGGGATGAGGCATAACGGCAGCTTACCGAGGTAAGGGAAGGCATTATTGCTGGCGGCGGTGGCGGTGGCGGTGGAGCTGGAGAGAGCTCGGGCACGAGGAGCGGAGGAGGGGGAGGGGGCGAGGAAGGAGACGGTGGGGGACAGGAGGAGCGCCATGGCTGTGGATTTGGGTTCCGGCCTATCCTATGCGGAGGAAGGCCACCTCTGCTGGAGGGATAAGCCTGTACAGGGAGAGTGCGCTGCGGTCTGATCAGAAATCAACGGACAGAGTTAGTCGCGCTTGAAAAGGGCTGAGATGCTCCTCACGTAAGAAAACAATAAAGCACAGCATTTCATATATATATATTCAACTTAATATCACAGCATTTGATTTCATTTTACAGTGGACGTATTATTTTTCAACTATTCTATGCGAGCGCACATGTTGTAACATGTTGCATGGCTATTGTTTTAGGGTTTCTCGGTTGCACAAATATCACCAAAGGTGGCCACTTGATATGCATTTTAAATAGTGCAAGAGCATACCAAAATGTTTCTGACCGCTAAGAGCAACTCTAACATAGACCCATATCTGCCAGCTAGCCTTCATATTTGATGGTTGGACGAGACGATATAACAAGCCCTCCATCCATTCAAGTATTGGTACCACAGACATTTCAGGAGACACACTTTCTTTAGCCGCCGCCGTTTGGTGTCACCCCTGCTGGCCGGACTGCTATGAGTCGTTCCTAGACTTCCCATACTTCGCTGCAGCCCCACAACTGTTTCTCGCCATCTGGTCGTGCCACTCCTTCCACCGCTCGATCTCAAGGTGTTCGACGACTTAGGGCATCTCCAGCCGTTGGCCCCCCAGGAGGGGCAAAAAATTGCCCCCGGGGACGCACCGGCGCTAAACCGCGCATTGGGGACGTGATGCTCCCCAGTCGCGGCCCCCGACGGGTTTTTAAAATGTTCAAATTCGGCGCAAACACAACGCAAACACGGGCGAGTTCGTTCAAATTTAAACATATTTTACAAAAAAAAGAAAAAAACTACCGCGGGCTACCCCCGCCGTCTCCCTCGCCGCCCGCCTCGCCGCCCGCCCACGCGGTTCTACATGCCGAGGGGGCTGTAGAACCGCGTGTAGTCACCGCCGCCGTCGTCGTCGTCGCCCCGGCCTACGCCTTCGCCGTTCCTGCTGCATCCCTTCCCCGGTTGGCGCGGCGGGTTGGACGGTCCGGGGGCGTCGTCGTCGTCGCTATCGAGGACGACGACACCGTCCTCGTCCTCGCGGCCACGTTTGCGGGCGGCGATCTCCTCCAGGGCCCGGCGCTGCCGGATCATCTCCTCGCGTAGGTAGTCGTCGCGCGACCACCGCATGGCGTCCTCGTCGGAGAAGCCGCGCCGGGCTATCTCCTCGTACTCCGGAGGGAGGCTGGACTCCACCTTGGGCTCGACGAGGGCGCCGGAGCTGCGGGTACGCGCGCTGACAGGCGTGTCCTGGGGCTCCGGCTTGACGGGGCGGAGGTGGAGGCAGGGAGAGCCGTCGGACGAGGAGGAGGACACCCCGGTCTCCATGCGCCTCGGCGTCCAGGAGCTTCCCCGGCGGCGTGAGAAGGACGGGGGAGCGGGGTACTCGAGGCGCGGCGTGTTGCCGCCATCGATGTACTCGAGGACAGACTCCAACGTGCGCCCGAGCACGCACCACCACCGACGCCGGTCGGCGGCGTTGAACCTGCCGGAGGGCACGACGTTGTTGGTGGCCTCGAACTGCTCGTCGTGCCGGCGACGGAAGTACGACTCCCAGATTGGGCTGTCGGGGACGTACCGGGGCCCCTCCCTCGCCGCACGCGACAGGGACGAGCGGATGCGTGCGATCTCCGCAGGCCGCGCCGCCGGCGCTGATCCTCCACGCCCCGGGCACCCGCATGTCCGGCGGGACCGGGTACTCGGCCTTGAAAAGGAGGCGAGCCTCGTCCTCGTGCAGATGACGGCGCCCGAAACCCTTCGCCGCCGCGCCATCGCCTGAGAAACGCTCGGCCATGCTTTCTCAACTGGTGACAGCATGAGGAGGAAAGGGGGAGAAATGAGCGCGTCGCCGGTGGATGATCGGGGTGAGTCTCTCCGGCGCGCTTGCAGTCGGCTTTTATAGGCAGAGACGCCGCGTGGTAGGCTTGGCCGGCGCGTTACGTGTGGCGGCCAAGGGACGCGTCGCCCAACCTTCACTGCGCCAGCCGTGAGGCATCAATGGAGGCTGACCGGCGCGGCAGCACGCGGCAGCTTTGGCATTGATTCGCCGCGGGAAACGAGGCGATGAGGACGACGAAGGGGCGAGAAGAGAGTAGAGTCGCTGACGCGGCGGGCCCACGGCTCTTCGCGCCAAAAACGATTCGCCCGGCGCCCCCGAGCGACCCCCAGCGCGCCGGGTTCGGGTTGGGTCCGCCGGCGCCAATTTCGGCCCGAGCCGGCGAAAATTGGGCTCTTGGGGGCGCGACTGGGCCGATTTTTTGGTGCCGGCGAACGAAAAAACGCCTGGAGGGCCTTCTTGGGGGCGCGGCTGGAGATGGCCTTACCCCGAGGTAGATTGCGCCAACTTTTCTTGTAAATTTAGTTTAGCGGCTCATAGCTCATGTAGACGGCATAGGATTCACATTCTGTGTAGATGGATCCATCAGTAGAGCTATTTTTGTACAATTCATCATTGGATTCGAGCTTCGAGTCTTGATAGTGAAATCATGGATGCCGAAGATGATATGTTCTCTTGATGGTTGCTGACTGGATAGCGGCAACCGGCACAAAGAGGGAGCATGCAAGATCACAGGTTGGTCGACCGACATTTCACCAAAACAGAACAGAAGGCCACGAGAAGTTCATGCGCAAACTACTTTCTGTCGGGTTGTTCCACGGATGTTCCGTCGGATCGACGACATGGAAGCTAATGAACCATTCTTACAGCAACAGAGAAATACCACCGGTCTCCTGGGTTTTCCCCTTATCATAAAGTGAATGCGGCACTTCTGATGAGTGCATATGGCATGCCTGCAGCTCCATTGGATGATTATCTTCAAATGGCTGAAGATAAAATCATAAAGTGCACAAAAATGTTGGCTGAAACAATCATGAAGGTTTACGGAGAGCAATATCTACGAGCACCCAATGTCAAGGATACGGCCAGGCTTCTATCAATGAATGCAGCAAGACGCTGTCCTAGGATATGAAGATTATTGGTTCCTCATATCCCTTGAATACAAATAAAATCAGAGCTCAAATACAGGTACTTTCGTCCTGCATTTTGTGTCAAAGAAAAAAAAGAGGGAGTATATCCAAGTACAGGCATGTAGACAGATTATTTGTTCAATATCACAAAAGATAATCATAACGTAAAATACAGGGTTACAGATGCATGATGTCTGAACATCTCTTCAGGAAATTAACAGATTTTGTGCAAGCCGACAGTGCAATCATAAACATAGGTGTTAAGTAATAGTATGTCACGGTATACTAACTGATAAATGTAAACTGAATGAATCATATGAACAAATGGAGAGATCAAACGGACAGCTGGAGTATATGATACTGCAAAGATATCTTCATCTTCATTTTACCATCGCGTACCTAAGAGTACCGATATTTATTGCATTGCAAATTCAGATCCGGTTGCCACCATTGGCTAATGCCATGGGCATATTTGAAGTCCAGTGAAGGGCTCACGTTTACAATCAAGTCTGCAGATGGAAGAAGGTGCAGCGGTTCTGATTCCCATCCTAATGCCTTGTAAAACAGGTCTCCGATTGAGTTTTGGGTCGCAAGCTTCTCAATAAATCCAGCACCGAGATCCTCCATGTTCCTACGATGCTGGAAGTACCCAATGTACTCTGAACATACATGGTCTCCTGGATTAACAAACAGATATGGCGTCCATGATGACAAAATGTTGAATGATTCTTCCGCAACAGACCTCTGATTGTTCCCCTCGGTTTTTGCTTTCATTGCAATAGTTAGTCCCGCGGTAATAACACTTCTTGCAATGCGGAAACCATGCTTTACCCTCTCATCCCTGATTCCCTCTATCGGAGCAGCGACAAACGGTGGATTGAAGAGAAAGCTATCCAAAAGAGCACCCTTCTTAACCATGTTTCTGCCAGTAAGGATGGCCGTACCTGCACCCAGTGAATGACCAGCTAGCCAAATTGGGGATCCAGGGAAAGCTGAGGCTACATTTTGAACAGCTTGCATCGCAATTGCAAATCTTGAGGTCTTATGGAGACCATTTTGAACGAGCTGGAGGTCAAGGGAAAGATCTCTAGAAATAGTTTCCTTCTCAGTTATGGTGCCTCTGAAGGCAATGACAAATCTAGGGGCATCCCGGGCAGAAGCTTCTTTACTTGAAGGAGGGTTGAATTCAAATATTGCACCGAATATAGACAAGTCAACATCATCGACAAGCTTGCGGATCATCTCAAAACCAAAGAACTCCCACCAAGGAGGTGCTGCGGCGTCAATAGATTGACGGTTTAGTTGCCGGTCTCTCTCCAAAACATACACAGCCTGAACTAAACATGCAGCCACAGATCTCCTATTATTCTCGCAGTTCCTTTTGTGGGTCCAAAGAAAAGAGAGAAAGTTACTACCTTATGAGAACAGGACATAAAGTGCAAGCTGAGAACAGGACAACATAGGGCCAGTTCTTTTGGGGCTTATGGCTGGCTGTGGAAATACCCATAGTCATGTATCCCCTCCATTGCATATTAGTTGTCGCTGATTTAGTACAGTTGTACTAAATCAGCGACAAATTGTACTCAATCAGTAATCAGCAACATCTTTCCTGAAAGGGTAACTTACTTTATGCCATCCAAACGAACAATGCTTTTGAATCTTTTTATAACCCAACAATAAAATAACTAAATAAGTTTGAAAATACTTTCTCACTTTTCCAGTACTATTCGTATTGCTCAATTCTACTTCTATTTGGTTACAGTAGTTTTCCCCATCTTGTAATCCTTTTTTGGGTCGAGGTACATGATGTTATTGGTAGATGACCCATCCATCGCTAGATGTACGGCTAGGAGTTGCTAAGCTGCCAATGGGGGCCAACAGTTAGGTACAATTTTTTGGGGCTCACCAACCCCCAGCAGCGTAATAATATCTATGGCCCCTTACTTGACAGTAGTGGCATCGAGTTAGGTTGGGAAGATGGTAGAGGCACTGAGGCACCCAGCGATTACATTGGGTGGCGATTTGCTGGGCGGAGGTGGAGAAGGTAGGCAGATGCGAACGCAGAAGAAAACAATGGGACAACAAGATTGCGTCAATTAGGAATGAGGTGTGTGTTGGACTGTTGGTGCAGTGGTTAGTTGTTGCAAATCATGTTCTCATGTAGTGCACCCAGTTAACCCATACACACCCATAGAGATGAAATGCAACTGAAGTAACAAAACATAACTAGTCTGTTCTAGCACTCTAAATTAAGCTAAACTTAACATACTTTTTGAAGTTAAGCTAAACTTAATTTTCACAGTGCTTTTGGCAATCTTTTCCTCTCTCCTCCAAGGAGGCAGCATTATTGAATGAAACAATAACCCTTCCTTGTATTCAGCAAATTCCATCCAGATGGGGAATGTTTTAGTGGAACCTAATTCAACAACTACTGCCCTGACAAACAAAAATTGCTTATTCCTGAAGCATGCGCTGTGATGAATGTGTAGAGTCGTATTTGTTTTGACCGGTAAACGTCAATGCACAACTGCATATAGTAACATAAGAAATGATAATGAGGATTGCAACTGATTTTAATTGAAAAGGGGCAATCTCGAGGTTATAAGTATGCTGTCTACCAAGACCATGTCAAATGCTTTTCAACAAAAATGAGAGTTATTTCATTAGAAAAAATATCCTACATAAAAGATGAATAATCCAAAGCCAATACTGATGAAGCTTCAGGCCACTTCGGGTTAGGCCATAACCGGTGTGGAGTTGGCTGGAGATTGATTGCGTAGGATAGCAAAAATTAAGCAACTAATGCCTGGCCCATTACAGCCATAGTTATGTCCTGGTGTGGATGCCATGTTAAGAACCAGCTGGTGACTTGGGGTTCATTAGTGCCTCCTACCATAAAATTAATTACTTAAAATCCTATGGTCTTCATTGAAATATAAGAGATGAATATAGGTCTTGCAAAATTCTTCAAAATCTTTTGCATAGTCAAATTTAGGATTAGCTGGAATAGAATGAAGAACATAATTACATAGAGATCTAAGGTGAAAATATACATGAGAAGGAGAGAGGAGTTTACATCACACATTCTGTTTTCTATCATATGCCCAAAGTTTACTAACTTGCACTCCTTTCTATGTTTCTAGAGGAATCGTTGGCAAGAAAATAAACACCATAAACTTGAATATATCACATTGTGTTATCTACCAATTATGACTGATGACTATGATAAGTTCCGTAAACATCACTGGTTTGGTGGGATTATTTACCCGAGCAAATGCTAAATTTATGTAATCAGGAAAAACAACATGAGATATACAGCTATTGGGATTAAATTAAGCAACACATAGCAACAGAACCTCATAAAAGTACACAGGTCTTTGCACCTGGACTTGAATCGGCATTTAACATAGCAAACATATTGGATTCAAATGTAAGCTCTATGCAAGTGCTATCTATCAAACACTTGCAAAACATTATAGGAAATGTTATGTAACATACCAATTAACAGGATTAAGATATGTCGGCCCTGAGATACCAAAGATGTCTCTCTCCACAGCCATCAGGCTATACAAAGCTGCTCTTCAGTTGATTGGCTTGGTAGTGAAGAAAAACATAGCACTGAAATAAGTAGAAAAGGTCAGTACATAAAAGTACAAATCTTCAAATTGTTGAACTCTTCAAGCAAAACATATATAAATGCAACATCAGGGGGGCATTGCAATCAAATACTAAAGAAAGGGGTAACTCTAGTCCTTAGTGTACGAAGTCTAAAACTTCTGGCTCAGTTCAGCAGAAAGGCTAAACGCACGAACATCAGTGTTCGTTCCAACTATGGATAGCAACTGACAGCTGTGACACAAGGTAACTAGCAGTCGAGCATTTCAGCCTTTCAGGGCCAATCAAGCAAGAAAAGGTATCAAAGGAGAGGAAGTTGGGAACAAATAAGGTTTTTATAGAAGGTTCAAGGGCGGTCATCAGATAGATGTAAGCACACAACAATGTCATTCTCAGAGAGATTCATGCAACCAAATAAAATAGAAGGTTCAGATGAAAAAGGTCGATTATTAACAAAATCATTAGAAATTTTGATAGAATAAAAATGGAACATGGTATCAACTCCTTGGTTTAGCAGGTGTGTGTTCTTCTAAGTTGACAATGATACTAGCAGCTTCAGCTTGATTGGCATGAAACTAGGGCAGTTGTGGATCAAAATCTGAATCAACCCACCTTGTAATCTTCTGACATTTTCCATTAAGGGGTATTTAAGTATCTGCACTCCGTCCATTGCCATGTTAGACACAACCATTGCTAACTTCTAAAGTACTAAACGTTCTTATATTTCGGGACGGAGGGAGTATATGTTATCCTTGATTATTTGCCGCTTTAATTATTCATAGTTTAATTGTTTCATATAAATCAGCTATTTTTCCGACGTGCAAAAGTCAATATTGCCTGTTAGATTCGTTGCGTCATTGAAGACAGTGACTACATGATCGAACAGTGCAGGTTATATGGTTACCAGAGCATCTTTAGTGGATCCAATCTACAGCCAGGCTGGTTGTTGTCGCAGAAAACTTGATCAGCTGGTGACAGTAGGCCGTTGAAGCCACCCCGCCTGTGTTGCGCAAGTGGATCTGGAAGCACCGCAATGGCGCCATCGTCGACAAAGCGCAGCCCAACATCCCGGTTTGCTCTCACGTTGTAAATTAGTGTGTTGGCTAGTCTCGAGCTTGTACATAGCTCAAAGCTTTTTGTGTTTTCTCGAGAGAGAAAATTGGTTACCAAAAGCATGAACTAATACAATGCACAAATACCAGATGAACATTTAGCAGAGAAAATGGGCGACCATCCAAAGGAGTAGAGTAATTAAGCAATCATAAAAGGAATTTATCTTGTCTTGTTGGCGAGGAAGGAGAGAAAGGTAGTTGAAGCAGAGCAGAGGAGCAAGGTAGGAGCCGGCTGAGATGTTCGATGTGGAGGTGCTCACGGACGGCTGTAGTTAGGGAAGTGAAGAAGTTAAGAAGAGGCCGAAGACAAAAACGGAAGGCAGCAGAGTCACCGGTTCTGCTGCTCAACGGCAGGGCGTAGCAGTACTGGAGAAAGGGCTCAACGGCGTGCAGTTGCGGTGGAGGATCGGGGCTCCGGCAACTAGGCGTGTGGCGGTTGAGAGGAAAATCGGTAGCGGCGGCACGAGTCTGGAAGAATGATCTTGAACAAGCATTGGAGAGAAAATAGCAACGACATTTTCGCCTAAATTGGGTCCCCGCCTGAGAAATCCAATCAAAATCGCGCGAATGGGATGAAAAGAAGAGGCAACGGATAGATCTTGCGGGGGGTGGGGATCAAACGAATCTGGGACAGAGGAAGAAGAGTGTTACCTTGACGAACAGCGATGAGGACGGGACTGGAGGGGGAGGGGACGAGAGCCGAAACTGAGGGCGGGGGCGCAGACAAGATCTCACGGCAACAGCGTCTCTCCCCCAAACCACCTCCTTGAATGACAAGATGACAGTACTAGTGTGGGTATATTAGCGCTTGCGTTTGTATTGTGTTTAAAAAGTTATGGGACAGTAGTGACTAAACGGGTCTCAAAAGGATTGTATTTGATTGGATTCGATTACATCAAATTCACCAATTTGATCTACCAAATTCATTTGCTCTCTTCTTTGTTCTTCGCGCCGATTCGATTACATCAAATTCACCAATTTGACCTACCAAATTCATTTGATCTCTTCTTTGTCCTTCGCGCTGGACGTCTCGTAGCTTCACCGTCACCCTTGCTCCGCAGTTGTTTCGAGCCTCAGCGCTGCCAGCACCGGCACAACAATCCTCTTTACTGTGCTCGCCGCCCCCGACATTATCGTCGGCCCCGATACCACTGCAGTACGTCCGGCAACTATCGGGTTGCCCCTTGCGCTCTATGTGTTCGACACATTGTCCGACCCAGTTTTTGTGATTTATTCATAAGGAAAACGATGGATTCTGATGCTTCGTCGGACTTGGAGTATGGACCAACGAAGCTTGATAAAATGATTGAAGATGAGTTTTTCGATTCGTCGGATTCGAACGAAGAAGTGGACATGAGCATGCAAGAGGAAATGGACCGGCGGATGGAGCAGATTCTCAACTTTAAGGGCTAGATCAAAGGGAGAAGAGTGATCAATCGGGATAGGGTCTCCAGAGCATGGCTACTGCACAAGAACTACTTTGTTCCAGACCCAACTTTTTCGGATGATCCATGGTTTCTTCCTCGTTCCTGTATGCGCAAACCATTGTTTTTGCACACTGTGGGGGACTGGAGGCACATGATGACTATTTCAAACTCACAAGGGATTGTTGCGGACTCACCCTACTCCCTTAGACAATGCAATGCTCTGAACACAAGTTTGCAGTTCAGCCCTCTTCTCCCATGCAGAGTGACAGGCAACGCCTCGGATAAAAGCACGAACGAGAACTTTCTTTCTCTGCTATGCAGAAATGCACGGCTGCTCTGAGGATGCTTGCACTTGGTACTGTTGTCAATGACATTGGTGAGATGGTCCAGATGGGGTGCACATGCCTAAAGACTACTGTCAGGTTTGCCCGCGTCGTGCTGCAGGTATTTGGAGCAGAATATATGAGAGAACCAAATGTGTAGGACACGAAAAAGTTGTTGCCTATTAGGGAGGCGAGAGGGTTTCCGGGAATGCTCGGATCAATTATTGCATGCATTGGCAATGGAATAACTACCCCAAAGGTTTGCGGGAATGTATCAAGGTCACACCAAAGAGGCCACCATCATACTAGAAGCAGTGGCATAACATGATTTGTGGCCTTGGCATGCTTTCTTTGGAATGTCGGGTTCTCACAACGACATCAACGTGCTTCAACAATCTACCGTGTTCAGGAGGCTTTGTAATGGGGAATCGACGCCGTGCAACTGCACTGTCAATTATCGTGACTACAACATGGGATACTATCTTGTCGATGGCATCTTCCTTAATGGGCAGCGTTTGTGAACACCATATCCAAATCACAAGGCAACAAACAAAGCCACTTTACAATAATGCGGGAAGCAGCTAGGAAGGGTGTGGAGAGGGTATTCGGAGTGCTCCAAGCTTGTTGGGGAATTTTTAGTGGAGCTGCAATGATGTGGGCATTAGAAACATTGTGGCAGCTGATGACATTTTGCGTCATTTTGCACAATATGATTGTCGAGGACGAGGGTGATAGTGTAGCCCAAACCAATGATTTCGAAGCACCTGGAGACCAAGTTCAAATCTTGAATGTTCAAGATGCAAATCAGCTTATAAACTTTCTACAGATGCATCAGATTCTTCATGATCATCAAGTGCACGTGCAACTACTAAGTAATCTTGTGGAGCATATGTGGACCCACAATGGAAACCAAAGAGCTAATGCTTGAGTTCTGCACTTAAAATAAATTTTATGTAAGAATTATGTATTTTCGCTACCAACATTTGTTATTTACGTGTGATATTGACATGTATGATGGGCGTGCGTGATTTGCATGTATTTGAGAGTCTGGATTTGAAGTATGTGATTGTTGGGCAGGGCATATGAGGGGTGGTCCAGCTGCACCCACGGGCGTGCCTGGGCACGTCCGTGGACATATAGAGGACATGATTTGCCAAGTCCGGCTGTAGATGCTCTAAGTCGGCCATCTAATCTTGTTCCCTAAATGTTCGTCTAGGGTTTTTTTATTCGTGATGAGCTCAAAATAATTGCAAACCAAATCTTCGCTGGGTGAAAATATTTAAATATGATAATAGTTCTCATATAAATATTACAATCCAAGTAAGTTTTGAAATAAAATAGTTCAAACTTGAATTTAAATCGCATGTATGTTCTAATTGTCCCATTTAACTACTCAAAGATGCTTAATCGGATCTTACTCGAACTGCTCATGACGGAACAAAATACCGTTAGGTCACTCGGTAGGGGGTCCAAGCACGGCTAGAAGTCTGAGATCAAAGATCACACAAGGGTTTTACCCAGGTTTAGGCCTCTGTATAGTAATACCCTACAACCTGCTTGCTTTGATTATTCATGGTAGAGAGATACCTCGTGTGAGGGGTTACAATGGTGTTTGATGTTGCTATCGAGAGTTTCTAACTGAGATTAGATGATCATGAAGGTTCCCTAGCCTCCCCCTATATAGATGATGGAGGCCTAGGGTTTACAGGGGTGTAGATGCGATATCCTCTGTTGCCGCCCTTGTCTTGGAGGGCAAGAAGGTCTTCGACGCCCTCCTAGGGTTTCTGTTGGGGATATTACTACTAAATATAAACCGGCCATGAGGGGCCGGGTTATGCCCACAGTGAGTTAGTCATGTTTGAAGCCCATAAAGACAAGAAGATATGGCGCTTTACAGAGGAGATCTAACATGAAGGCCCGGGACCCTAAGGTGGATTAGGACCCGTAGACATAAACCGCCATATGATATGTAACTTATGTTGTAAGGCAAGGAAAAGTAGAAACCGAGCCGGGCACGTGTATGAGCCGGCCTCAGGATTCTGTAAACCGTCGGACGTTAACCTGTGTATATAAAGGGACAACCCGACAGTGGTTTAGGGACAAAAAAATAACTCGAGAGCCAGGCAAAGCGGATTCGCTCCCTAGTCATTGAAACCCTAGCAATTCCATCACAACTGGAGTAGGCTTTTACCTTCACCGTAAGGGGCCGAACCTGTATAATTCCTTGCGTCCCTTGTCCGCTTTAACCCCTTCAAGCTAACCTGTCGTGATGGCTCCACGACTAAGTCCTTTCACGAGGACATCTGCCGTGACAAAACCACGACAGTTGGCGCCCACCGTGGGGCTATCGCACGATGGTTTCGAGTTCTTGAAGGGCAGCTTCGAAGGACTCAAGGGATACGCTGTGGGTCGGATGACCAAGAGTCATCGCGGCAAGCTCTACATTGACGATGCGGGCTGGGGCCCCGATGCTGGCTCGATTGAGTATGGGTACCGGGTCCCCTTTGGCGGAATACACGTCTTCATTGGCAAGATCGGCGAACCGGGCCCTGAGCCGGACATCTGCACCAACATCGTCGAGACAGATCAGCGTGCAAGACCTGCCCGAGTTCAGCCTGGCGTAAAAGTGTGCCTTCGTGGGAGTCATCCACGGAGCGGAATCTAAGGATAGATCAGTATCTGGTGGCGAAACCGTCGTTTACTTTGATGACGAGTCTTCAACCGGAGAGACCGAGTCGTTGTATCAGCTGCATGATGGCCGGATTAGTGGCGGTTCCGATGGTGATAGTATTCCGGACCTCTCTGATCCGCCGAGCCGAGTTGCGATTTTTATGGCTGGTACGTAGTCGATGCAGCATTCTTCTACTGCAGCGGCAATGATTTCCGGTTCAGTAGCTGCAACACCCGCTGGGACAGGAGGCTTTGCGCCAGCACCGGTTCAGGTTTTGTCTGATTTATTCGATGCTTTGGCAACATTGCTGGCGGCTGAGGTTAACGCAGCGAATCAGGATCATCATAACACGGAAATTGCAAAGGTGAAGGATCAGATAGCTCAAGCTAAGGTAGATCTGGCAGCAGAGAACACCAGGATGGCCACAGAGCGGGCCGAGTTAGAGGCACATGCTTATCGGCTTATGCTGGATCAAAGTGCATGAAATGATGTCATGAGGAGAAGGTACCAGTCTCACCTGAGGGAAGGAATCTCTTCAACACGCCAGGAGCAGGAACCAGCAACCAGCCAGTGGTAAACCGGGCAGAGGCACCTGGAACGGGAGCACCGGTTCAGCCGCGCGCGACGGATCCGCCTCGTCAGAACAATATCCTATCACAACACGTCTCAACACCTCCAGTCATTACTCTAACCCGTTGGATAACATTGTCACCGCCGCTTCACGATTGGCAGCCCTCCCGATCGAAGGCGAGTCTCCAGTAGCAATGGAAACACGACGGGCTAGAGAGCTCCTTCTGACGGCTTTGACCCAATAGCAGGCTTATTCGCACAGTCGTGAGAGGATTCATTCCACCCCCCGCCCAAGTCGGAGCTACAGCAGGCATATTGATGAACCGGCTGTATCAAGCAGTGCGCGAAACCGTAACCCGCAGCAAGGGCATAACCCGGCGGGTGGCAGTGCTAATGCCTAGGATGTGGTGGATCACGGTCGAGCACGTCGAGAAGCCGAGTTAGCAGCGCAATACGCGGCTCGTCAACTTACTCCGGTTCGTCTGACCACTTCAGTGGAACCAGGTGTGGTTTTTAGTTCTTTGGGGGTGTCGTGTCTCACCCCGGCCTTACGCAACGTGTGGCTGCCCAAGGATTTCAAAGGTCCTCGTAAGGTGCCCAATTACACTGTCGATTTACCCCCCGAATCATGGGTCGAGAGCTATGAGATGGCGATGGAGATGCTGGACGTGGATGATGCGGAATGTGCCAAGTATTTCACCATGATGCTGGAAGGAACAACCCGTACCTGGCTAAAAAGTTTACCAACTAACTCCATTGGATCATGGGCTGAGTTAAAAAGCCAGTTTATCCAGAATTTCAAAGATACATGTAAGAAGTCCATGTCAATTGTGGACCTAGCCGCCTGTGTTCAAGAGGATGGGGAGTCTACAACCCATTGGGTAAAGCGAGTCTCAGCTATTTTGGATTCATCGGACCGCATCAATGCTGATATAGCAATCTTGACGTTGGAATGCAATTGTCGGTTTACGCCGTTGAAACTGAAGTTGGGAAGGCTCAAGCGTCACTGCAATGACATGGCAACGCTTATGGCAGCTTTGGTTAAGTATGCAGATTCAGACAGTACCAAGGACCCTGAGTCTGAGGATGAAAAGCCGGGGAAGGGAAAGAAGAATGGCGGTGCCAAGGGGCAGCAGCATAACCCGGCAGGTCCTGGGAACAATGGTAAGCGCAAGGCGGATAATAGCTTGGACTTTGTGGCTAACACCAACACCCAGGATAATGGTCAGCGCCACAAGGGTAAACCGCCCCAGCGGGGTGGAGGATCAGGTCCCAATCTTGAGCGCCTGTTAAATCAACCTTGCCCAAAGCACGGGTTGAAAGAAAGGCCAGCTACGCACCTTTGGAAGGATTGCTTCATTATGTGGGAGTTCAAAAATTCAAATCTCTTTCAATACGACCATGGACCGCCCGGCGGTTCGGGAGGCGGTTTTCATGGGCCGAGTTATGGTGGAGGCGGCTCCGGTTCAGGATTTCAAGGCAATCAAACTGGACATGGAAATCAAGGCAGTCAGGGTAACCAGGGCGGTTATAATCATCAGGGGGGTCAGCAGCAACAACAATTGAGTTATCAGAGTAATCCGAAGTAGTTGAATAGTGGGCAGTACCATGTTTTCACCACTAGACTATGTGTCTTTGGTGTACTAGCAGGCAAGCTCTTGGGTTTTCTGGTGTCTAACAGGGGCGTTGAAGCTAATCCGGAGAAGATCACATCTATTACGTCTCTGGCTAAATCGGCGTGTATTAACGATGTTCAGTGGTTGGCGGGTCGTATTGCAGCATTGAGCCGGTTTATTAGCTGTTTGGGAGAAAAGGCAATCCCTCTGTATCAAATGATGAAGAAGACAGACTATTTCATCTGGAGTGATCCTACTAATGAAGCCTTTGAGAGTTTAAAGCGACAGTTAGCTGAACCGCCTATCCTTGATGCTCCTGTTGATAAAGAGCCCTTGTTGCTATATGTGGCTGCTAATGCCCGAGCTGTTAGTGTGGCTATTGTTGTGGAGTGCAAGGAGGCCGGAAAGGAGTATCCGGTTCAACGGCCGGTTTATTACATCAGTGAGGTGCTTATTGAGTCCAAGCAAAGGTACCCACATTGGCAGAAGCTGGTGTATGGGGTTTTCATGGCAAGCCGGAAGCTCAAGCATTATTTTCAGGGTCATCCTATCACGATGGTCAGTTCTGCCCCCTTGGGGGATATCATCCAAAATAGGGAAGCAATTGGCCGGGTCGCCAAGTGGGCTATTGAGTTTGGGCCTCACGGGTTAAAATATATACCTCATACAGCAATCAAGTCCCAAGCACTTGTGGATTTCATCAACGACTGGACAGAATTGCAGGCACTGGAGGAAAAGCCAGATAACACTTATTGGACTATTCATTTTGATGGGTCCAGACAATTGGAGGGCTCGGGGGGCTGGAGTCATATTAACTTCCCCACGAGGTGATAAGTTTTGTTATGTTCTCCGTTTATTGTTCCCTTGCACTAACAATGCAGCTGAATATGAGGCCTTGCTCCATGGTCTTCGGATGGCTAAGGAGATGAATTTAAGCCGGGTTAAGTGCTTTGGTGACTCGGACCTGGTAGCTCAACAGGTGTCTGGCACTTGGGATTCCAAGGATCCACTCATGGCAGCGTATCGACGAGAGGTAGACATAGTGGCGGGTTATTTCAAGGGTTATCAGGTTGACCATATAGACCGGCGAAAGAATGAAGCGGTGGATGCTTTAAGTTGCTTAGGCTCTCAACGTAAACCGGTGCCGCCCAATGTCTTTTTGGATGTGCTACATAATCCGTTGGTCAAGTTACCTACGGAGGAGGATTTGGCTGTTCCTGACCCAGAGGCTCAGTTAGTGGCAGCTCTTCATGTTATCCCGGATTGGACGGTCCCATACTTGGCGTATATGAACCGGGGTGAGTTACCGTAGGATGAAACTTTAGCCCGACAGATAATCCGGCGATCCAAGTCAATGACCATTATCAATGGGGAGTTCCATCATTGCAGCGTAACAGGGGCGTTTCAGCATTGTGTGTCTCCTCAGGAAGGCTGTGAGATTTTGTGTGAGATACACGAAGGAGATTATGGTCACCACGCTGGTTCAAAATCCTTGGTAGCTAAGGCTTTTCGGCACGGCTTCTATTGGTTGACGGCTCATGCTGATGCGGAGGATTTAGTAAAGCGGTGTGATGGTTGTCAGAAGTTTGCACGCCGCGCTCATGTTCCGGCTCAAGAATTAAGGATGATTCCAATCACTTGGCCGTTTGTAGCTTGGGGGGCGGATATGGTTGGGCCCTTTAAGAGGTCCAAGGATAAGAAGACCCACCTTTTGGTGGCGGTTGATAAGTTCACCAAGTAGGTGGAGGCAGAGCCAGTCAGTAAGTGTGATGCAGCTACGGCGGTTAAATTCATCAAAAAGGTGATATTCCGTTTTGGTTTTCCACACAACATCATAACCGATAATGGTACTAATCTATCCAAAGGTGCTATGGAAGAATTTTGTCAACGTGAGCACATTCGACTTGACGTGTCATCAGTGGCTCACCCCCAATCTAATGGTCAAGCAGAGAGAGCCAATCAAGAGATTTTGAGAGGCATCAAGCCCCGGCTTATGGTTCCTTTAAAGCGGACGCCGGGTTGTTGGGTGGAGGAGTTACCTTCTGTGTTATGGAGCATCAATACCACACCAAACAGATCTACGGGTTACACACCTTTTTTCATGGTCTACGGAGCAGAGGCGGTTCTCCCTAGTGACATACGTCATGACTCGCCCCGTGTGGCGGCTTATGTTGAAGCTGATAATGAGAAAGCACGTTAGGACTCAGTGGACCTATTAGATGAGGAGCGTGATCTTGCAGCAGCTCGTTCGGCGATTTATCAGCAAGACTTGCGTCGTTATCACAGCCTCGTCGGGTTAAAATCAGAACTTTTCAAGAAGGCGGTCTGGTTCTCCGGCTCATCCAGGATTAGACTGATATGCACAAGTTGTCCCCACCTTGGGAAGGACATTTTGTGGTCAGCAAAAATCTACACAATGGGTCATACTACCTTATCGATGTTCGAGAGCACAAAGACTCACGTAAATCGGAGGAGGAGACCCAACGGCAGTGGAATATAGCTCATCTTCGGCCTTACTATACTTGAGCCACAGGCTCTTCTTATGTACATAATTATGACAATGTATATATTATGATCAATATAATAAACCGGAGCCTCAGCTAAAGCAGGGTCTCTGTTGTTTTTCTTACATCATGTGTGGTTACATAGGGGCTTCTGTTTATAAAGCGGAGTCCTATTGATCTAGCTTATAAAGCCATATATATAGTCACTTGGGGGCTTGGTCGTATTTGAACCATAGCTACACCTCTTGATCGACATAAGGCCACCAGGGAAATCACTTGGGGGGCTTGGTTGTGTTTGAACATAGCTTCACCTCTTGATCGGCTTAAGGCCAAAAGGAAATCACGTGTGGCCAAAGAGAGTGTTGCAAAGGCACAACTCAAACATAGGCACCCACTGAGCACAACTCAAAATATTGCTCGGGGGCTCTTTGCTTCTCAAAGAACAAAGAAGTCTACACCCTTGTAATAGGCTATCAAGCCAGGCTTGGAAGCCAAGTGTATTCACCTAAAACCCCGGTTTATCCTGCCTTTTTAAGTAAGCCACTCCGTCCAGGTAATCCTGGTATGACCCGCCGAACGTTTGACAAGTAAATCTCATAGACCCTGAACTTGTCAAAGTTAAAACGATGATTGGTTAATGTGAGGTCCATCTTAAAAGGCTTCGAAAGATGGTTTAACTCAGTGGCCTGGCAGCCCATGAAAAGCCTCGATTTTGGGCTTGGCAGCCCATGAAAAGCCTTGCATGTTCTTTTTATGTTTTTTATTTGCCAAGTTTTTTCTCCTTTAGTGAGATTCATAACATCTTATGGTAAACCGGCGTTTATTGACCCGGGTTGGCTTTCAACAATAAGTTGTAAGTACATAATCAGTTATAATCCGGCGTTTATTGACCCGGTCTGGTTTCGACTACAAGTCGCCAACATTCTATATGGATACACCGGTGTTTATTATAACCCGGCACGGTTTTATCATAAACCGGCAAAACATGGAAGGAGTTATCAATACTCAAGATTGGGGTTATCACCCTAAACATACAAAAGTTGGTCAACCAACAGTGTGATTCAATATCACAGGTATCATCTTTTTCATCTTTGATTATTTTCAAAGTACAGCCGTGGTTATAAACCCCGGCTAGATATTTGGGCATCATGACTCGTCCAGCGGTAAAACGCTAGGGCACTTTCAAATTTCTTGTATGCAGGAACAGTTTGCATAACACCACTACGGATTATGAACATAATATATCCTAAAGCAGGATGGATTAACAGTATCAGGCAACATAAATATGCACGATGGCATAGCAGACCAAGTATTTTGAACTAGCCTATTACAAGGCGTTTTAAGGCCCAAAAAGAATAATTGTTTTCAGCAAGTGTGGCAGTACGCAGAAGGCTAAACCGGCCTCCGGATCATGACTCGTCACCAGGCTGACTTGAAGGCTGTGGATCATCTTGTGCTGGTGCATCTTCCTCCTCTCTACCCAGTGGCTGGAAGTCAATGATTGACCAATCGATTCCAGTTAAGGCTTGGAACACAGCTTCATCACTTATAAGGTTGGAGGGGTCAACATCAGAGGCATAGGTGTGCTTACGAATTGGCGGAATAAGATCTTCTATATCATGTGTTGGCGCAGGATATCTTTTATGATCAGAATCATAAACCGGTTGATAGTGAGAGATATCTGTTTCCTCAGCCAATTTCCTCGCTAAGGGGTGCATTTCCTTTGTCAACCTTCGAAGATCATCATTGTTAAACTCTGAACGGCCTCCTTTATGCCAGGGTAGCTGCTGCCTATATCTGAGGATTCAAGATCAGGTATCCATGCCTTAGCCCGGATTAGCGTAGTCAGTGCACCTGATCTTGCAGCTGGCCTTTTTAACTCGTCCAACCGGGCAGGCAGCATGGACAGCTTCTCAAGGGTTTCCTTTATCAAAGTTGGAGGCAGTTTGTTATAAGAAGCAGTGCAAATGGCCCGTTGGGCTCCGGAATATAACTGCTCTATAAGAGTATAGACAGCCTTCAGCTTCATCCGCATGTCAGAGCCCAGATGGGTAATGCGAGTTCCTATGTCATTGTGAGCGTCAGTAAAATGGTAACTGATGAAATAATATATGTTGACAACTTCAGGTGAGGAGACTTACCAAAAATAGCAGCGGTCATGGAATTTATCTGCTGCTTTAAACCGGCCAGGTCTTCGACCACCAGTTTAAGGGCTGCTTTTGCGTCTTCAGCTTTCTTTTGCAATGCGGTTTTCTCTATGCCCCAATCATCCCATTCCTTCTTAAAAGTTTCCTTCAGCTTCTCCATGGCTGCTAAGGCACTAGTCAGTTCCTCTCTTGCTTTGGAGGTTTCTGCTTACTGGGATTTAATATTTTCTTGAAGATCAACGGTTTGGGCTTCCTTTTTGCTCAGCTCAGCCTATAAGAGAAAGACATATTATGGGATGGCAGTCAATATTTGAAGTACCAAGCACATAACAAGTTATACACTTGGCACTTGGGGGCTAATGTCTATTTGCTGGATTATCAGAATTTTTTTACAAAGTCCCAAGCGCAATACAAGTATTATTCTTGGCACTTGGGGGCTAATGTACATTTGCTCAAAGTAACATTGGTCAAAGTCCCGATTCAGCTTGGAAAGATAAACCGGCCCTTGGGGACTACACAGGCGAAGTTAAAAGATTACAATTCTAAAGTACCGGTTCATCTTAAAAAGATCAACCGGCCCTTGGAGGCTAAGCATGCAAAGTTGAGATATTGCAAATCCCGGTTTAGATTGGCATCATAAATCGGCCCTTGGGGGCTACTGGAGTTGGTACTTGAAATTGGACATAAGAGAGAAAAGGTTATGTAGTTACCTCATAACGCTCCTTCATCAGATTCACTAAACCGGCTTCGTAGTCACGGTTTGTGTACAGACGGTTTAAAAAACCAGAATGAAGCTCTTGGGCGTTAAGGTGGGCGTAGCTTGACAAGTCTGTGCTCCACTTGCCTTTGCCCATAGCAGAAAGATCTTCCTTGGCACTATGCTTTGATAACGCAACAGGATTGCCAGGGGTGGTGTGGCCAACGCTAGTAATCATAATGTCATTTTCCTTGTCATCAGCAGCCTTTACTGGAGTTGATGATTTATCAGTAGCCTTAGCTGGGCTTGACGGTTTATCATCAGTTCGGACCGGGTTGGTCGGCTTGTCAACATGGTCTGTTGTGTCAACGTCTGCTTGTTCAACAAAAAAGTCATGATCTTGGGGGGGCGGATCATCAAGCACAGCGTCAGCATTTGTTCCTTCTTGTTCTGGAGTTCTCTCCGGTTCAATAACCACATTGTCATCAGACGGTTTATCTACCCGAGCTTTCTTGCTGGGTCTAGCCTTGGCTCTGAAAGGAAAAGGTATAAAGGTTAGTATAGCACGCAAGTATAAAGCGTCAAAGGATTAAGTTTAAAGTGTTTACCCAGGAACAATTTTAAGAGGAGGGAGTTGTGTGGCTGTTGACTCGCCAGATAATGAATGAGGCATTCCTTGATAATTTGAATCAGATGGATTAAGAGGTTGTCGGAAATAACCCGCCTTGGGATAAGAAGTATCGGAAGTGTGTGAGACCTCAGATCGACGTTTCCGAACCGGAGTGTTCGGTAAACCAGCGGGAGTGACTACTTGGCCGCTGTGCCGGGTGGTGCGGCGAGCTTCGTGTTGCTGCTTCTTCAAAAGAAAGTGTGGGTCCAAGTGAGCTAGGGGGTGAGAAAATCTTACTTTCCGGACTGCTTGACGGATTTTTTGTGTTGGCAGAAGGTCTGAACCGGAGGAAAGGATAATTACCTATGCATCATCGGCTTGGCTGCCTTCAGCGTCATCCTGATAATAATCATTGTCAATGAGGTGTATGAAAAATGAACCAAGAGAGTCAAGTTCTACCTCTGAGGCCGGATTATCAAGATCATCATCGAGGTTCAACCCAGTGGATTCAGCTGCCTTCTTCTTGGCAGATTTCTTGACAACCTTCGTTTTAGGACGAGGGGTCTTGGCCGGTTTATCTTGAGGTTTCTTCTTCCAAAATGGGTCGTCACCCTGTTAAAAGATTAACAGAGGATATAAAAGATTACACAGTTAAGAATATCAAGTATAAGCAGGAGTGAGGCAATTCTTACAGCTAGCGGTTTATTCAAGGTATAGAAGGGACTTAACCCAGTCTTGCTGCAGACAGCCTCCGATTCATTCAGTATTTTCTTAACAGACTCAGTAACTTCAGCCTCTGTTAGCTGAATATCAATATGTCATTGAGGATCTTTTGAGTCCCCTGTGTACTCACACATTAAACCGGGGCGACAGCTTAACAGTAAAGTACTCCAAGATATCCAGCAACGAACAAAGTCAACTCCTGTCAAACCATTAGCCATGAAAGCTCTGAGCTTGGTGAGTTGTGGTGCATATGTGGCCCGTTCCTTGGCAGTCAGCTGTTGTGGAAATGGATGTGTGTTGGTAAGCCAGTTAGCATGATAACCCGGCAGAGGGTTGTCATCTTCAGGGGAAGTATCCTTACAGTAGAACCAAGTCTGGTTCCAATCCTTAGGATAACTATGAAGTTTGGCGTGAGGGAAGCTAACGTCCTTCCTTTTCTGAATGGAGACGCCGCCAAGTTCAGTGTTGGGCCCGTCTACAAATTCAGTACGACGGTTCAAATAGAAAAAATCCCAGAACAATTCAATGGTTGGCTCTTCTTGCAGATAGGCCTCACAAAACACTTGAAAGTCGCAAATATTGGACACAGAGTTGGGTCCAATATATTGAGGGTGGATCTGGAAGCTGGCAAGCACATCACGAAAAACTTGGATCTGGGCGGTTTAAAACCACGGCTCATGTGATCAACAAATACCACTACCTCGCCGTCCTTAGGGGTAGGAGGATTTTCTGGACTGGGAATGCGCCAGTGGATTTCGCTTGGTTTTGGTAAAGCGCCAGTTCTGACGCATCCATCTAGCTGCTCTCGAGTAACCCAGGAAGGGACCCAGTTACAAGCATAAAATTGTTTGGCCATTTCGAATGAAGAGCTGGAAAAGATTGATGCTGGTTTAAGACTCATGGTTAGCAAGCATAAAGCGTAGCAGGTTAAGGAAAAGGTATTCAAGCATGCAAAATCGTTCAAACCGGAGGTTGATGCTATTATAAATGGTAAAACGATTGGCGGTTTACAAGGGGACTAATGGCATATGACATATTATTTTCTATAGGATAAACCACCTACGCAGACAATGAAAGTACAGATCTGAAGCAAAGATGACTAAGTGAGGAAAAACAAGTTTCACAGATCAATATGATAATTTCATATTTGCAGTGTATCAATAAATCGAAACATATTCAGACTAAAAATACAGGTGTTTAAGCAGTTCGTCAGGTCCGGATGAGTTTTTCTATATGGAAGAAGATATTCTAAGGATGAAAAAGGGGATTACAACTACGACTGCGCAATAAGGTGTCAGAATCTGAGCTCGCTGCTTACACTATGGAGATGAATGGAGAAGAACAGCTGCGAGTTTTGATGAACACCGAAACCCTAATGGGGAATCTAGAGCAAGGGAAAGGGAAAACTTACGGTTGCTGACGGAGCAGTGAAGGCACGCCGCGTTTCTCTGGTACGTTCAGGTTGATGCAGCGGCCGGAGATGAGGTCGAGGGCGGAGCTTGACGACGGCGGCCGCGCGCAAGGAACAGGTTGGCGCAAGGAAGAAGAGGACGCGAGGAGGCACGGAGGGGAAAAAAATGAAAAGGACCCCCGGTCTTATTTATAAGGCGAAAGGATAAGTGACAGGCGCAAAAATTGAGGAGCCCAAAATATTGGATCTGTGACAGAGCGGTCGCCTCGATTGTGGAAGGATCATTAATGAAGGTGAGGCATACAATTTTTAATAATAACAGGTGACGTCATGGCGGTTTATTACAATCTTGGAGGATGATGTCATGGCAATTTACAAAATTTATGCGAAGGTGCTAAAGGAGGAATTTTCTAAGTGCTAAAGATTGACATGAACAAGTTCAAATCAATCTGGGGCCTAATGTTGGGGATATTACTACTAAATATAAACCGGCCATGAGGGGCCGGGTTATGCCCATAGTGAGTTAGTCATGTTTGAAGCCCATAAAGACAAGAAGATATGGCGCTTTACAGAGGAGATATAACATGAAGGCCCGGGGCCCGAAGGCGGATTAGGGCCCATAGACATAAACCGCCATATGATATGTAACTTATGTTGTAAGGCAAGGAAAAGTAGAAACCGAGTCGGGCATGTGTATGAGCCGGCCTCGGGATTCTGTAAACTGCCGGGCGTTAACCTGTGTATATAAAGGGACGACCCGGAGGTGGTTTAGGGACAAAAAAACAATAACTCGAGAGCCAGGCAAAGCGGATTCACTCCCTAGTCATCGAAACCCTAGCAATTCCATCACAACTAGAGTAGGCTTTTACCTTCACTGTAAGGGGCCGAACCAGTATAATTCCTTGCGTCCCTTGTCCAATTTAACCCCTTCAAGCTAACCCGCCGCGATGGCTCCACGACTAAGTCCTTTCACGAGGACATATGCCGTGACAAAACCATGACAGTTTCCCTTTAGCCTTGGGCCTGGTGGGCCCTTGGTTGGTCGAGATGTCGGGCACCTATGGATGAGCCACCCCCGATGTATGACACCCTCAGTAGCCCCCGAGCGCGTCGAGGTCACAGGAGAGGTCTTCGAGAGCTTCGGCAGATTCTTGAACTTTGTTGAACCCCCCTTCTTCTTGGAGCCTAGCTGGGATCTTCAAGTAATCCTTTCGCCCAACCCCTCGAGGCACAACACCCATGTGATTCTCTGATTTCTAACCACATCCAGGAGGTCTCCTCAAGAGTGGCGCGGTAGGTCTTCACGAGCCTTTATGGCGTTCTATCCTGTAGAATGTGCTTATGGAGCTCAGGGGGAGGCCCCAGCCTATATCCGCGTCTTCGAAGGGTCGTGCGTGTTGGTCGTCCCATAAGTGCCAGGCGGGCGTTCGTTAAGTCTTTTCTTCATGATGGAAAACTTGCCTGGATTCCCGCGCCCCGATTAGAGGTGTGGTAACTACATCAGAAGGTGGGAAATGTGGCGCGTCGTGATGCCTCAATTACGGCGTATGTTGTGGTTGGCCATAAGAGAGGCGAAGAGAGGGAGAGGTTTTCACTCTGCCCCGGCCTTCTTCCCTGCTCTCTAGCCAAGCCGCACACCTGCAATGTTCATGGTCTTCGGTCCTATAGACTCCTCCCCCGAGAGAGAGACAATGGCGAGTGACGATGTCATGTACCTAGGGTAGGGTCTTAGGCCTGACCTAGACACTATCCTAGAGTCAAAGGCCTACAAGGTTCAATAGAAGATGCCGACTGAAATCCTCATGAAGTGCAATCCACTCGACAGAAGATTCCACTCGGATATCCCAATTCCACTCGACCATGATAACTTCACTCGACCATACAAGAACCCACTCGGAGTACAGAAGACCTAAAGTCACCCCAGGATGGCAACAGTCGGGCATTCAGTCCGCCGTCATAAAGATCATTTATAGTGGGTGTTAGCAGTAACGTTCTAGTCGTAACTCACATTGAACCCATGTGTAACTGAGGGTTGGAAGGGGCCGAGCGCACTCTATATAAGCCACCCCTCCCCTCTGGCACACGGGTTCGCACCCCCTATAACTATTACACACATCCAGTCGACAAGCCTCCGCGGCACCAAGACGTAGGGTTGTTACCTCCTCTGAGAGGGGCCCGAACTCATAAATTTGTGCGTACGACCTCGCCGTAGCTAGGACACTGCCTCCTCCTACATACCCCCTACTCTTACTGTCAGATTCATTCCCATGACAATTGGCGCCCATCACGGGGCAGGCGTCTGCGTGACTTCCGGTGAGGTTGCAAATTTCGATGTCCATCAACATGGTTTCCAACGGTGGTTTGGCCTTAGGCCACGAGATCCGTCTTGGCGTGCTTGTCTTCGTCGCCGATGACTCCGCCTGGCTCCAAGAAACCCCCCTTGACGTCGAGGCTCTCCCCATCCACGAGGCGGTGCACTTCCGTGCGAGTGCTTGCGGCGTCCTTCTGTGACAGCCATCGACCCAGTATCGGTCGGCTCCCGTGGCGTCTTCGCTGTTAGGGAACGTAGTATTTCAAAAAATTTGCATACAATCACGCAAGATCTATCTAGGAGAAGCATAGCAACGAGCGGGGAGAGTGTGTCCACGTGCCCTAGTAGACCGAAAGCGGAAGTGTTTGGTAACACGGTTGATGTAGTCGAACGTCTTCGCGATCCAACCGATTCAAGTAATGAACATACGACACCTCCGCGATCTGCACACGTTCAGCTCGATGACGTCCCTCGAACTCTAGATCCAGCTGAGGCCGAGGGAGAGTTTCATCAGCACAACGGCGTGTTGACGGTGATGATGAAGTTACCGACGCGGGGCTTCGCCTAAGCACTACGACAATATGATCGAGGTGGATATATGTGGAGGGGGGCACCACACACGGCTAAGATCAACTTGTGTGTCTATGGGGTGCCCCCTCCCCCGTATATAAAGTATGGGAGGAGTAGGAGGGCCGGCCACAAGGGGCACTCCCAAAGGGGGATTCCTACTACTAGTAAGAGTAGGTTTCCCCCATTCCTAGTCCAAGTAGGAGAAGAAGGAAGGAGAGGAGAGGGAGAAGGAAAGAGGGGTCGCCGCCCCCTCCATGCCAACGTCGGACTTGCTATCTGTGGGAGTACGATCTGGCCAAGCACCAGACGCTACTAGAGCTCTTCGGTATGACGCACGAAGAAATCTGGAAAGTGCTCTTCAAGGCCGGCGAGACGCCACCGCCCACGACGGAAGATCGCGGGCTTAGCTTAAAACGCCAGGCTAACCTGGTAAGTTATTTTAATGTTTTCAAGGCGTACCCTTTACTAGCATATTTTGAGAAAAAGCCTAAGCTTTCCAACCCGTGTTTTCAGGCCTGGATCAAGATAGCGGAGGGGATTAACTGTCCGGCTCCACTGCCCGAAGACCAAGAATTCTCATTACTGACAAAAATGCTTTTTCCAGCACCTTATGAGGTGCCGGAGAAGACAACCAAGAAAGCGGGCAAAGGGGCCAAGAAGGGCCCTCACCGAAAAGGCGCTCCAGACATGATGTCCGAAGACGAGACTTCCTATTCGTCCGCTGACGATGACGACAAAGAGGAAGAAGAAAGTGACTCCCCACCTGAAGTGGGGAGGAAGAAGAGAGCGGCCTCCACAAACCCGGAGGTGAAAGCGCCTAAGAGGGTTAGAGGCTCCCTCGCGGATAACTCCGTGTGCGATGTTGATAGCAGTCCGGAGCGACCTTGCCGGACCAAGCCTCGAGCCGCCTCGTAAGTACCAAAATCCGAAAACGTCTGGCCTTCCCGGTTTGTGATATTGATATACCTTAAACCTTGTTATTGCAGCCCGACATGCGATGGCTCCCCGCGATCCTTGATAGAGGGGTCACTAGACTCAAAGGAGATGGCTAGCATGTCTCCGCCACCTGCTCATTCTGTCTCTCCCAAGGGTGACAACGAGGTGGTGTCGCAAAAGACCTTCCCCGACCGGGGGGGGGGGGGCTTTCGGAGATCGTCAGTGTGGCTCCCCAGATACATGGGAAAAAATCCCCTATGGGGAGTAGTGACGGGGGCCGGGTTCCCTTCGGACCTGAGCCGGATACCATTTCGGAGATCTATGCGGCTCCGGAGTCCAGCGAACGGCATGCCCCAAAAGGAGGGAATGTGCCTGTTCTGCCGGTGACCTCTATCCAACTAGAGGCACCGGATATGGAGGCGCTACGAGGCGCCTCTATTGTGGATGAACACCGCGCCCTTATGGGCACGGTAATAGAGAAGGTCCAGTTCGTAAAAACGGATTGACCGAAGCCTGCACTAGCCTTCTATCGGGCTTTGAGGTAAGTAGTGTGTTTGTAGGAAAAATATTACACTATAGACAGTAGCCCCCGATGTTCTGTTTGGTGTTCGGAAGGAAAAAGGCGAACGGAGGATCGAGAAGAAATATCGCAGGAGTCTAACATAAGTTGTCTGTGTGAATAAGCAGGTATCGCTGCAGGATGCCACCGCTCATGTTGCAGAGGTCTCCGGACTGAAGCGAAAACTGGAGCGGGCCAAGGAAGAGCTCGGCCTCGTAAAGAAGCAGCTGGAGGATAGCCAAGGTATGTATTATCCCGTGGGTACCTTTTAAGAAAAAAATGAATAGTCCGTCCAGACTGAGTTTTCATGAACTTTATTAGGGGCCACGACCGAGGTGGCAGCCCTCAAGAAGGCGTTAGACGAGGCCGGACAAAGCGTCCAAGGAACACACCGCGCGCGAGAAGCACGAGGCCCAGGTTGGCGAGGCGCAGCAACAGCTCCAGGGAGCGATCGAGAGATTTGAGTCCTTAGAGCGCGATTGTAAGGCGGAAGAGTCCGAACTGGCGAAGGCCTGCCGGAGCGCACAGGATGCACGAGCCGAAGCCCAGAACGCCCTCCAGGAAATTCAGGCGGCCAAGGAGATTGCGACAGGTAATTCTTTCACCATGCAAAGCAAGTATGTAGAAGAAACATTCCCTGTACTTATCTGAATTTGGGTTTTCTAGGGGCGTTTACGGATCTGACGTGCAGTATATTAGATGCTACTGAGAAGTATAGAGATGAAGAAGGGATGTCTATGGAGAAGCTATTCTAGTCCCAATATCTTGGACCCGAACATCCGTTGTCCTTCAGCGACCAGCTGAAGTAGTTGGTCGAGCTGCATAGGTCGACAGAGCTAGCCATGAAGGACCTGATAGTTTGGCTATGGCCTGCCGAATCTATACCTAGCAGCTACTTCGAACTTGTTAAGCGGCTTGTAAGTGCCTGTCCACGGCTCGAAGCCGTGAAGCGGTCGGTATGTATTGAAGGTGCTCGTATGGCATTTGCCCGCGTCAAGACGCATTGGGAAAAGCTGGATGCCAAGAAGCTGAAGACCAAGGGGACACTGCAGGGCAAGGAGCATCATTGACCCAAGCACTATTTGGATGGCGTCCTGGAGGGGTCCCGCCTTGCGGTGGAGCAATGTTCGAAGGATGTCATATTCCCGTGAGAACGTTTGTATTTATCCTGTCCTATAATATGGAACAATGATGTTATGCATTATAATGCTTGCGATTTACTTTTTACCTTATGTGCGGCCATTTATGAAATCTGAGGGTTGGCCAGTCGCCGGCTTCTGCCCCCATGTTGATAGTACGGGGGTGTTCGGGATAAGTCTAAACACTCTTTACTCCACATTCTAGTCCTTAAAGGAGGTGTTTAGCGCAACGAACAAGGCAATCAGACTATGCGGCCTTTACTGCCCTCACTTAGCCATAGGAGTTTGACAATTAAGAAAGTTGGTGAAGCCCCTGGTATTCGAAAGGCCGAACTAGGGGCGTTATACATGCCTAATTGGAGGGACCAATTCTTCGCAAGAAGCAGAAAAAATCTCTAACGATTTGGAACCTCTCGAAAAGCTGACCGGCTCTCGCCGCATCATGACAGTCAGTTTTCGGCTTTCTCTACCGAGGTGCTCGTCCCGAAGAACCGGGACACAATCGCAATAGTTCTCACTTTACTACCCTAGCTGATATAGCGGAACGTAAGGTAGTAAGCACAGGAGCCGGGCAACCCAACTATTGACCGAAGACATGATTCGGAGCCGATGCATATAATGCTATAAGTTCGGGGTGCAGAACTGTACTGAAAAAGTGTTCGGACTAGCCCCTGGCGAAGTAATACGTACCATGGTGTACGTGTGCAATAAGTAATATATACAAAGGTGAGGAAACAAGAAAATTAAGTAATAAGCTGACGCCACCATTTATTCACCATTGTTATATAATTAGTACATCGAGGCGTACTTTGTGCAGGTAATGCGATAAGCAAGTAAAGCTATTTAACATGCCGCAACCAAGGGCGAGCTGCGTGCGGGTATGTAAAACAAGTGTAGCAATCGTTTAATAGAGACCACCTGGTGATTCCCTTGTATGCCAGAGCTCCTTGCCTCCTTGGTGTGTTCTGCAAATGGGTCGTCCACATAGACCTCAAAAAGAGAAAAAACATAATAAAAAGAAAAAAATAAAGGCGTGCGAATCCTAGGGTCGGTCAAGCCGCACTGTGGATCGCGAACGAGTTACGCCTTCGTCAGTACCCGTGGGATTTTGAGTGCATAGTTGTGTACGCGCGGTACGGATGTCGTTTCCTCATCGGGGCTGGGATGGAGGACAGATTTACTAATTCAGTTCTTGACGAACGAAGCTTCCCTATTGCAGTCTAGTACGGACCTTCTTAATGATGTCCAGGGGCTCGGCGGCCGGATTATGGTGCCGCTTGAGAAGGCCGCTCTGTACTTCTGCTGCTAGGGCGGCGGTATGCTCCTCTGTACACAGGGAATGTTCCGTGTTTCCATTTACTGTAATGACGCCACGTGGACCGAGCATCTTGAGCTTGAGATAAGCGTAATGTGGCACCGTGTTGAATCTAGAGAACGCGGTTCGTCCGAGCAGTGCGTGGTAGCCGCTACGAAAGGGGGCGATATCGAAGAGTAGCTCTTCGCTTCGGAAGTTATCCGGGAAACCGAAGACCACCTCCAGCGTGATTGAGCCCGTACAACAGGCCTCTATGCCTGGTATAACTCCTTTAAAGGTAGTTATCGTGGGCTTGATTCGTGAGGGATTAATGCCCATTTTCCGTACTGTATCCTGATAGAGCAGGTTGAGGCTGCTACCACCATCCATTAGGACTCGTTTCATGTGAAATCCGTCGATGATTGGGTCGAGTACCAATGCTGCCGACCCGCTGCTAGCTCTTGAGCACTTGCGTTGGTTTTCCCTTGAAGAGGAAAGGGTGGTGCAGCAAAGTAGCTTAAGTATTTCCGTCAGTTTTTGAGAACCAAGGTATCAATCCAGTAGGAGGCTACGCGCGAGTCCCTCGCACCTACACAAAACAAATAAATCCTCGCAACCAACACGATAAGGGGTTGTCAATCCCTACACGGTCACTTACGAGAGTGAGATCTGATAGATATGGTAAGATAATATTTTTGGTATTTTTATGATAAATATGCAAAGTAAAATAAAAGCAATGAAAATAACTAAGTATTGGAAGATTAATATGATGAAGATAGACTCGGGGGCCATAGGTTTCACTAGTGGCTTCTCTCAAGAGCATAGGTATTTTACGGTGGGTGAACGAATTACTATTGAGCAATTGACAGAATTGAGCATAGTTATGAGAATATCTAGGTATGATCATGTATATAGGCATCACGTCCAATACAAGTAGACCGACTCCTGCCTGCATCTACTACTATTACTCCACACATCGACCGCTATCCAACATGCATCTAGAGTATTAAGTTCATAAGAACAGAGTAACACCTTAAGCAAGATGACATGATGTAGAGGGATAAATTCATGCAATATGATAAAAAAACCATCTTGTTATCCTCGATGGCAACAATACAATACGTGCCTTGCTGCCCCTACTGTCACTGGGAAAGGACACCGCAAGATTGAACCCAAAGCTAAGCACTTCTCCCATTGCAAGAAAGATCAATCTAGTAGGCCAAACCAAACTGATAATTCGAAGAGACTTGCAAAGATAATCAATCATACATAAAAGAATTTAGAGAAGATTCAAATATTGTTCATAGATAAACTTGATCATAAACCCACAATTCATCGGTCTCAACAAACACACCGCAAAAGAAGATTACATCGAATAGATCTCCACAGAGATCGTGGAGAACTTTGTATTGAGATCCAAAAAGAGAGAAGAAGCCATCTAGCTAATAACTATGGACCCGAAGGTCTGAGGTAAACTACTCACACATCATCGGAGAGGCTATGGTGTTGATGTAGAAGCCCTCCGTGATCGATGCCCCCTCTGATGGAGCTCCGAAAAAGGCCCCAAGATGGGATCTCCGTGATACAGAAGGTTGCGGCGGTGGAATTAGGTTTTTGACTCCGTCTCTGGTAGTTTGGGGGTACGTAGGTATATATAGGAGGAAGAAGTACATCGGTGGAGCAACAGGGGGCCCACGAAGGTGGAGGGCGCGCCTTGGGGGGGGGGGAGGGGTAGCTGCGCCCCCTACCTCGTGGCCTCCTTGTTGGTTGTTTGACGTAGGGTCCAAGTCTCTTGGATCATGTTCGGTGAGATAATCACGCCCCCGAAGGTTTCATTCCGTTTGGATTCCTTTTGATATTCCTTTTCTTCGAAACCCTAAAATAGGCAAAAAAACAGCAATTCTGGGCTGGGCCGCCGGTTAATAGGTTAGTCCCAAAAATAATATAAAAGTGGATAATAAAGCCCAATAATGTCCAAAACAGTAGATAATACAACATGGAGCAATCAAAAATTATAGATACGTTGGAGACGTATCAAGCATCCCCAAGCTTAATTCCTGCTCGTCCTTGAGTAGGTAAATGATAAAAACAGAATTTTTGATGTGGAATGCTACTTGGCATAATTTCAATGTAATTCTTCTTAATTGTGGCATGAATATTCAGATCCGAAATATTCAAGACAAAAGTTTAATATTGACATAAAAATAATAATACTTCAAGCATACTGCAATTATGTCTCTTCAAAATAACATGGCCAAAGAAAGTTATCGCTACAAAATCATATAGTCTGGCTATGGTCTATCTTCACCACACAAAGTATTTAAATCATGCACAACTCCGATGACAAGCCAAGCAATTGTTTCATACTTTTGACATTCTCAAAAAAATTTCAATCTTCACGCAATACATGAGCGTGAGCCATGGACATAACACTTTAGGTGGAATAGAATGGTGGTTGTGTAGGAGACAAAAAGGGAAGATAGTCTCACATCAACTAGGCGTATCAACGGGCTATGGAGATGCCCATCAATAGATATTAATGTGAGTGAGTAGGGATTGCCATGCAACGGATGCACTAGAGCTATAAGTATATGAAAGCTCAAAAAAAGAAACTAAGTGGGTGTGCATCCAACTCGCTTGCTCACGAAGACCTAGGGCATTTTGAGGAAGCCCATCATTGGAATATACAAGCCAAGTTCTATAATGAAATATTCCCACTAGTATATGAAAGTGACAACATAGGAGACTCTCTATCATGAAGATCATGGTGCTACTTTGAAGCACAAGTGTGATAAAAGGATAGTAGCATTGTCCCTTCTCTCTTTTTCTCTCATTGTTTTATTTGGGACTTTTCTCTTTTTTTATGGCCTCTTTTTTTATTTGGGCTTCTTTGGCCTCATTTTATTTTATTTTATTTTTCGTTCGGAGTCTCATCCCGACTTGTGGGGGAATCATAGTCTCCATCATCCTTTCCTCACTTGGGACAATGCTCTAATAATGATGATCATCACACTTTTATTTTCTTACAACTCAAGAATTACAACTCGATACTTAGAACAAAATATGACTCTATGTGAATGCCTCCGGCGGTGTACCGGGATATGCAATGACTCATGAGTGACATGTATGAGATAATTATGAACGGTGGCTTTGCCAAAAATACGATGTCAACTACATGATCATGCAAAGCAATATGACAATGATGGAGTGTGTCATAATAAACGGAATGGTGGAAAGTTGCATGGCAATATATCTCGGAATGGCTATGGAAATGCCATGATAGGTAGGTATGGTGGCTGTTTTGAGGAAGGTATATGGTGGGTGTATGATATCGGCGAAAGGTGCGCGATATTAGAGAGGCTAGCAATGATGGAAGGGTGAGAGTGCGTATAATCCATGGACTCAACATTAGTCATAAAGAACTCATATATTTATTGCAAAGGTCTACAAGTTATCAAAGCAAAGTATTACACGCATTCTCCTAGGGGGATAGATTGGTAGGAAAAGACCATCGCTTGTCCCCGACCGCCATCATAAGGAAGACAATCAATAAATAAATCATGCTCCGACTTCATCACATAACGGTTCACCATACGTGCATGCTACGGGAATCACAAACTTTAACACAAGTATTTCTCAAATTCACAACTGCTCAACTAGCATGACTCTAATATCACCATCTCCATATCTCAAAACAATTATCAAGCATCAAACTTCTCATAGTATTCAACACACTCATAAGAGAATTTTATTATTAATCTTGTATACCTAGCATATAGGATTATTTAAGCAAATTACCATGCTATTTAAGACTCTCAAAATAATCTAAGTGAAGCATGAGAGATCAATAGTTTCTATAAAAAAATCCACCACCGTGCTCTAAAATATATAAGTGAAGCACTAGAGCAAAACTATATAACTCAAAAGATATAAGTGAAGCACATAGAGTATTCTAATAATTTCTGAATTGTGAGTGTTTATATCAAAAGGTGTGTACAGAAAGGATGATTGTGGTAAATTAACAAATAAAGACTCAAATCATACAAGATGCTCCAAGCAAAACACATATCATGTGGTGAATAAAAATATAGCTCCAAGTAAAGTTACCGATAGAAGTAGACGAAAGAGGGGATGCCTTCCGGGGCATCCCCAAGTTTTTTCTTTTAGGTGTCCTTAGATTATATTGGGGGTGCCATGGGCATCCCCAAGCTTAGGCTCTTGCCACTCCTTTTTCCATAATCCATCAAATCTTTACCCAAAACTTGAAAACTTCACAACACAAAACTTAAAGTAGAAAATCTCGTGAGCTCTGTTAGCGAAAGAAAACAAAAGACCACTTCAAGGTACTGTAATGAACTCATTCTTTATTTATATAGGTGTTAAACCTACTGTATTCCAACTTCTCTATGGTTTATAAACTATTTTACTAGCCATAGATTCATCAAAATAAGCAAACAACACACGAAAAACAGAATCTGTCAAAAACAGAACAGTCTGTAGTAATCTGTAGCTAGAGAAAGATCTGGAGCCCCAAAAATTCTAAAATAAATTTCTGGACATGAGGAATTTATCTATTAATCATCTGCAAAAATAATTAAATAAATATCACTTTCGAAATAAAAATGGCAGCAGTTCTCGTGAGCGCTAAAGTTTGTGTTTTTTACATCAAGATTAACAAGACTTTCCCCAAGTCTTCCCAACGGTTATACTTGGCACAAACACTAATTAAACACAAAAAACACAACCAAAACAGAGGCTGGATAAATTATTTATTACTAAGCAGGAGCAAAAAGCAAGGAATAAAAATAAAATTGGGTTGCCTCCCAATAAGCGCTAATGTTTGACGCCCCTAGCTAGGCATAAAAAATAAGGATAGATCTAGGTATTGCCATATTTGGTAGGCAATCCATAAGTGGCTCTCATAATAGATTCATAAGGTAATTTAATTTTATTTCTAGGAAAGTGTTCCATGCCTTTCCTTAATGGAAATTGGAATCTAATATTTCCTTCCTTCATATCAATAATTGCACCAATCGTTCTAAGGAAAGGTCTACCAAGAATAATAGGACATGAAGGATTGCAATCTATATGAAGAACGGTAAAATATGCGGGCACATAATTACTATTTGCAACAATAAGAACACCATTAATTCTTCCCATAGGTTTCTTAATAGTGGAATCTGCAAGGTGCAAGTTTAGAGAGCAATCATCAAAATCACGGAAACCTAACAAATCACACAAAGTCTTTGGAATCGTGGAAACACTAGCACCAAAATCACACAAAGCATAGCATTCATGATCTTTAATTTTAATTTTAATAGTAGGTTCCCACTCTTCATAAAGTTTTCTAGGGATAGAAACTTCCAATTCAAGTTTTTCTTCATAAGATTGCATCAAAGCATCAATGATATGTTTGGTAAAAGCTTTATGTTGGCTAAAGCATGAGGAGAATTTAGCACGGATTGCAACAAGGAAATAAAGTATATCAAAGAGCAATTATCATAATTAAATTCCTTGAAACCCAAAATAGTGAGTTCATCAATATTTTAAGTTTTGATCTCTTCAATCCCACTTTTATCAATTTTAGCATCAAGATCTAAAAACTCCGAATTCTTGGAACGTCTTCTAGGTAAAGGTGGATCATATTCAGTCCCATCAATATCAAGATTCATATTGCAAAACAAAGATTTAATAGGGGACACATCAATAACTTTTAGATCTTCATCTTTAATATCATGGAAACTAGAAGAACACACTCTTATAAAGGAATCTTTCTTGGCACGAATCCTAGCGGTTCTTTCTTTGCACCCATCAATGGAAATTCTCATGGATTTGAGAGACTCATTGATATCATGCTTAGGTGGAATAGATCTAAGTTTCAAAGAATCAACATCAAGAGAAATTATGTCAACGTTCCTAGCCAACTCATCAATCTTAAGCAATTTTTCTTCAATCAAAGCATTGAAATTCTTTTGCGAAGCAATAAATTCTTTAATATTAGATTCAAAATCAGAGGGCATCTTATTATAATGTCCATAAGAATTGTTGTAGGAATTACCATAATTATTAGAGGGATTACTAGGATACGACCTAGGATTAAAGTTTCCTCTATACACGTTGTTACCAAAATTGTTCCTACCAACAAAATTCACATCCATAGATTCACAATTATTCTCAATCAAAGTAGACAAAGGCATATCATTAGGGTTGGAAGAAACACTTTCATTAGAAAATAATTTCATAAGTTCATCCATCTTTCCACTCAAAACATTAATTTCTTCTATCGCATGCACTTTCTTATTAGTAGATCTTTAAGTGTGCCATTGAGAATAATTAACCATAATATTATCTAGGAGTTTAGTAGCTTCTCCTAAAGTGATTTCCATAAAAGTGCCTCCCGCGGCCGAATCTAAAAGATTTCTAGAAGCAAAATTCAATCTGGCATAAAATTTTTGTATAATCATCCACAAATTCAAACCATGAGTAGGGCAATTATGTATCATTAATTTCATCCTGTCCCAAGCTTGTGCAACATGTTCATGATCAAGTTGCTTAAAATTCATAATATCGTTTCTAAGAGAGATGATCTTAGCGGGAGGAAAATACTTAGAGATAAAAGCATCTTTGCACTTATTCCATGAATCAATACTATTTTTAGGCAAAGACGAAAACCAAGCTTTAGCACGATCTCTAAGTGAAAAAGGAAATAGCTTCAATTTAAAAATATCATTATCCACATCTTTTTTCTTTTGCATATCACACAAATCAACGAAGCTATTTAGATGGGTAGCGACATCTTCACTAGGAAGGCCGGAAAACGGATCTTTCATGACAAGATTCAGCAAGGCAACATTAATTTCACAAGATTCAGCATCGGTAAGAGGAGCAATCGGCGTGCTAATAAAATCATTGTTGTTGGTATTGGTAAAGTCACACAATTTAGTACTATCTTGAGCCATCGAGACAAGCAAGCAATCCAACACACAAGCAAACAAGAAACGGGCAAAAAGAGGCAAATAGAGAAAGAGAGGGAGGATTGAGAGAGAGGGCGAATAAAACGACAAGGGTGAAGTGGGGGAGAGGAAAACGAGAGGAAAATGGCAAATAATGTAATGCGGGAGATAAGGGTTTGTGATGGGTACTTGGTATGTTGACTTTTGCGTAGACCTCCCCGGCAACGGCGGCAGAAATCCTTCTTGCTACCTCTTGAGCACTTGCGTTGGTTTTCCCTTGAAGAGGAAAGGGTGGTGCAACAACATAGCGTAAGTATTTCCCTCAGTTTTTGAGAACCAAGGTATCAATCCAGTAGGAGGCTACGTGCGACTCAATCGCACCTACAAAAAATCCTCGCAACCAACGCGATAAGGGGTTGTCAATCCCTACACGGTTGATAACCCACAAGTATAGGGGATCGCAACAATTTTCGAGGGTAGAGTATTCAACCAAATTTATTGATTCGACACAAGGGGAGCCAAAGAATATTCTCAAGCACTAGAAGCTGAGTTGTCAATTCAACCACACCTGGAAACTTAATATCTGCAGCAAAGTGTTTAGTAGCAAAGTAATATGATAGTAGTGGTAATGGTAGCAAAAGGTAATGATAGCAAAAGTTATGTTTTTGGTATTTTGTAGTGATGATAGAAATAACAACGGAAAAGTAAATAAGCGAGGAATTATGCCAGATGTGGTTCATAATGTAATAGTCATAACCTAGGGTGACACAGAACTAGCTCCAGTTCATTGATATATTGTAGGCATGTATTCCTAATATAGTCATACGTGCTTATGGAAAAGAACTTGCATGACATCTTTTGTCCTACCCTCCCGTGGCAGCGGGGTCCTTACGGAAACTAAGGGATATTAAGGCCTCCTTTTAATAGAGTACCGGAACAAAGCATTAACACATAGTGAATACATGAACTCCTCAAACTATGGTCATCACCGGTAAGTATCCCGATTATTGTCACTTCGGGGTTAACGGATCATAACACATAATAGGTGACTATAGACTTGCAAGATAGGATCAAGAACTCTCATATATTGATGAAAACATAATAGGTTCAGATCTGAAATCATGGCACTCGGGCCCTAGTGACAAGCATTAAGCATAGCAAAGTCATAGCAACATCAATCTCAGAACATAATGGATACTAGGGATCAAACCCTAACAAAACTAACTTGATTACATGATAGATCCCATCCAACCCATCACCGTCCAACAAGCCTACGATGGAATTACTCACGCATGGCGGTGAGCATCATAAAATTGGTGATGGAGGATGGTTGATGATGACGATGGCGATGGATTCCCCTCTCCGGAGCCCCGAACGGACTCCAGATCAGCCCCCCCGAGAGGTTTTAGGGCTTGGCGGCGGCTCCGTATCATAAAACATGATGATTTCTTCTCTCTGATATTTTTCTCCCCGAAAGCAAATATATAGAGTTGGTCTCGAGGTCGGAGGAGCTCCAGGGGGCCCATGAGGTAGGGGGCGCGCCCTAGGGGGCAGGCGCTCCCCCCACCCTCGTGGACAGGTGGTGGGCCCCCTGGCCTTCATCTTTTGCAAGGATTTTTTATATTTTTCGAAAAGGTGTTCCGTGAAGTTTCAGGTCATTCCGAGAACTTTTGTTTCTGCACATAAATAATACCATGGTAATTCTGCTGAAAACAGCGTCGGTCCGAGTTAGTTCCATTCAAATCATGCAAGTTAGAGTCCAAAACAAGGGCAAAAAGTGTTTGGAAAAGTAGATACGACGGATACGTATCAACTCCCCCAAGCTTAAACCTTTGCTTGTCCTCAAGCAATTCAGTTGACAAACTGAAAGTGGTAAAGAAAAAACTTTTACAAACTCTGTTTGCTCTTGTTGTTGTAAATATGTAAAGCCAGCATTCAAGTTTTCAGCAAAGATTATGACTAACCACATTCACAGTAACGCTTAGGTCTCAAGTTTACTCATATCAATGGCATAATCAACTAGCGAGCAATAATAATAAATCTCGGATGACAACACTTTCTCAAAACAATCATAATATGATATAACAAGATGGTATCTCGCTATCCCTTTCCGAGACCGCAAAACATAAATGTAGAGCACCTTTAAAGATCAAGGAATGACTAGACATTGTAATTCATGGTAAAAAGAGATCCAGTCAAGTCATACTCAATGTAAGCTAACAGTAATGAATGCAAATGACAGTGGTGCTCTCCAACTGGTGCTTTTTAATAAGAAGATGATGACTCAACATGAAAGTAAATAGGCCCTTCGTAGAGGGAAGTAGGGATTTGTAGAGGTGCCAGAGCTCGGTTTTGAAATAGAGATGAATAATATTTTGAGCGGTATACTTTCATTGTCAACATAACAACCAAGAGATGGCGATATCTTCCATGCTACACACATTATAGGCGGTTCCCAAACAGAATGGTAAAGTTTATACTCCCCCTCCACCAACAAGCATCAATCCATGGCTTGCTCGAAACAACGAGTGCCTCCAACTAACAAGAGTCCCAGGGGGAGTTTTGTTTGCAATAATTTTGATTTAGTTTGCATAAAGCATGGGACTGGGCATCCCGGTGACTAGCCATTTTTCTCGTGAGTGAGAAGCAGAGTCCACTCCTCTTGAGAATAACCCGCCTAACATGGAAGTTACAGACAACCCTAGTTGATACATGAGCTATTCGAGCATACAAAACAGGATATTTATTTGAAGGTTTAGAGTTTGGCACATACAAATTTACTTGGAACAATAGGTAGATACCGTAAATAGGTAGGTATGGTGGACTCATATGGAATAACTTTGGGGTTTATGGAGTTGGATGCACAAGCAGTATTCCCGCTTTGTACAGGTGAAGGCTAGCAAAATACTGGGAAGCGACCAGCTAGAGAGCGACAACAGTCATGAACATGCATTAAAATTAATCAAAACCGAATGCAAGCATGAGTAGGATATAATCCACCATGAACATAAATATCATGATGGCTATGTTGATTTTGTTTCAACTACATGCTTGAACATGCGCCAAGTCGAGTCACTTAAATCATTCAGAGGAGGATACCACCCTATCATACCACATCACAACCATTTTAATAGCAAGTTGGCACGCAAGGTAAACCATTATAACTCATAGCTAATCAAGCATGGCACAAGAAACTATGATCTCTAGTTGTCATTGCAAACATGTTTATTCATAATAGGCTGAATCAGGAATGATGAACTAATCATATTTACAAAAACAAAAGAGGCCGAGTTCATACCAGCTTTTCTCATCTCAGTCAGTCCATCATATATCGTCATAACTGCCTTTCACTTGCACGACCGAATGATGTGAATAATAATAATAGTGCGCGTGCATTGGTCTAAGCTGGAATCTGCAAGCATTCAATAAACAGGAGAAGGCAAGGCAATATGGGCTCTTTTGTCAGATCAACAATTATGCAAATAAGAGCCACTACAACAATTTAATCATGGTCTTCTCCTATCGACCCCCAAAGAAAAGAAATAAAACTATTTACACGGGAAAGCTCCCAACAAGCAAAAGAAGAACATGAAATCTTTTTGGGTTTTCTTTTTAATTACTACTACAAGCATGGAAAGTAAACTAATTAAAAGCTACAACTATTTTTTTTGGTTTTTCTTAAGGTTTATTAAACACACAAGAAGAAAGCACAAAAAGGAAATAAACTAGCATGGATGATACAATGAAAAAGTATGACCACCGACATCTAGCAATGAGTGTGTGAACATAAATGTAATGTCGGTGGGAAATACGTACTCCCCCAAGCTTAGGCTTTTGGCCTAAGTTGGTCTATGGCCACGGCTGGCCTGGCGGATATCCATAATAATAGTTGGGGTTGTACTGCGATGAAGAAGACTCTGCCTGCCACTGGTTGGCAATCATCTCCGGATCCCACTAGTAATTAGACTGTCATGGAGGATCAACTTGTGGTTCCGACTCTGGATCTGTGGCTGGTGCAGGGTTCCGGTAGGCGTGAATGTCCTCCGACGAGACGAGGTACTGGCCTGCAGATAAATCAAACAAGGAAGGAGCAGACAAGGTAATAGTCTCCGGATGATGTTTATCAAAGAACAATTTGTATTTAAGCTCCCCTTCCCTATTCTTTATAATGAAATCATGTGCTACCATAATCTTATAATCTAAATAAACATGAGGCAACAATTTTTCTTCCTTCTCATAATGCCTAACAGGTATGTTAAAATGTGCAGCTAGGCGTGAAGCATAGATACCCCCAAATGTGGGGCCCTTTGTATGGTTCAGACTCAACCGTTTAGCAATAGTACCGCCCATACTCACAGAGTTATCACAGAATAAACCATGGAACAAAATAATAATATCAGGAACACTAAGGTTTCCATAGTTTCCGCGAGCAATTAAGCAACGACTAGCAAATATTGCAAAGTAGCGTAAAACAGGAAAATGTATGCTAGTGATTCGTGCATCGGAAACCTTCCTCGTTTCCCCTACGGTGATGGTATCAATAAACCCATCCACATCGTCACGATGTGGTTCCTCTATTTTGCCCTTGAAAGGGATCAAACAAACCCGACAAAAATCATAAAGTGACATCTTCTTAACCACATCATATAAAGGAAACTCTACTGAAGGAGGTGATTCCGTAGGATAATAGTAGAAGTTTTGCACAAAAGTATTGGTGAGTAAGAGATACTGTTCGCGTTGGTCGTGGAGGAAGTCGGTGAGGCCTGCATTATTAGCCAGTTCATAAAAATCCTCATAAATCCCTGTGGCTCTCAAGAAATCATCGGAGGGCCATTCACACAGCCTGACCTCCGCGGAGCGAGGCAAATTATATTTGGGCTTCTGTGCCTCTTCATTTTGCTTTTCCCTTGAGCTTCGGCTCGATGAGCCCCTCAAAAATCTCTTCATAATTTTTAGTAGCTTCAAATAAAAGTGAACCAAACTCAATAATATTGATAGCAACTACTCATGCAAGTTCCTAGAGCCTATATCATGCATCAAAACTACTTGGAACCATATAAATTTGACATGCAAGCTCAAGAACATGGTCACCTAGGCAGCACAAATTTGCAATGAATAAAGCACTAGAACAAAAACTAATTGGACCAATGGAGGAGTCACATACCAAGGAACAATCTCCCCAAGCAATTTTGTGAGAGGTGCTTTGAGCAAGGAGATCGAAAATCGCAGCAAAATGAGCTAGAACTCGTGCTTGAGCTGGATATTCGTGCTTGTGGGAGGAAGAAGGAGTGTATGGGTGAAAGGATAAGTGGAGGAGGGCCACCGCGGGCCCACGAGGCAGGGGGGCGCACCCAGGGGGTAGGGCGTGCCCCTGACCCTCGTGGCCAGGTGCCAGCTCCTCCTGCTATGTTCTTAGTGCCAAATATTCCAGAAAAAATCATATTTAAATTTCAGGGCATTTGGAGAACTTTTATTTTCGGGGTATTTTTATATTGCACGGATAATTCAGATAACAGACATAAAAATACTATTTTTATTTTATTTAATATAAGTAACAAAAAGTAAAAGTGGGGTACTGAAGGTTGTGCCTTCTAGTTTCATCCATCTCATGCTCATCAAAAGGAATCCACTAACAAGGTTTATCAAGTCTTGTTAACAACCTCATTCCGTATAACATGGAACCGTAGAAATTTCGAATAACACTATGTTACCTCAACGGGGATATGCACATCCCCAATAATAAGAATATCATATTTCTTCTTAACAGTAGGAAGAGGAAATTCAAAACCTCCAAATATAATCGATGGAATTTTTCCAATAGATTTGATACTATGAACTTGAGGTTGTTTCCTCGGAAAGTGTACCGTATGCTCATTACCATTAACATGAAAAGTGACATTGCCTTTAGTGCAATCAATAACAGCCCCTGCAGTATTCAAAAAGGGTCTTCCAAGAGTAATAAACATACTATCATCGTTGGGAATATCAAGAATAACAAAGTCTGTTAAAATAGTAACGTTTGCAACTACAACAGGCACATCCTCACAAATACCGATAGGTATAGCAGTTGATTTATCAGCCATTTGCAAAGATATTTCAGTAGGTGTCAACTTATTCAAATCAAGTCTACGATATAAAGAGAGAGGCATAACACTAACACCGGCTCCAAGATCACATAAAGCAGTTTTAACATAGTTTCTTTTAATGGAGCATGGTATAGTTGGTACACCGGGATCTCCTAGTTTCTTAGGTATTCCACCCTCAAAAGTATAATTAGCAAGCATGGTGGAAATTTTAGCTTGCAGTATCTTTCTTTTATTTGTAACAATATCTTTCATATACTTAGCATAAGTATTCATTTTGAGCATATCAGTTAATTGCATACGCAAAAGGATAGGTCTAATCATTTCAGCAAAGCGCTCAAAATCCTCATCATCCTTTTTCTTGGATGGTTTGGGAGGCAAAGGCATGGGTTTCCGAACCCAAGGCTCTCTTTCTTTACCATGTTTCCTAGCAACAAAGTCTTTCTTATCATAACGTTGATTCTTTGATTCTGGGTTATCAAGATCAATAGCATGTTCAATTTCTATATCATTATCATTACTAGGTTGAGCATCATCATGAACATTATCGTTAACATTATCACTAGTTTTAGGTTCATTACCAGATTGTGTTTCAGCATCAGAGATAGAAATATCATTTGGATTCTCAGGTGTTTCAGTAATAGGTTTACTAGAAGCATGCAAAGTCCTATCATTTTCTTTTTCTTTCTATTAGAGGGACTAGGTGCATCTATATTATTTCTCTGAGAAAATCTTGCTCAATCCTTTTAGGATGGCATTCAGGATACAAAGGTTCCTGAGTCATTCTACCAGTTCTAGTAGCCACTCGAACACCATTATCATTATTATTACTATTCAATTCATTGAGCAAATCATTTTGAGCTTTAAGTACTTGTTCTACTTGAGTGGTAACCATAGAAGCATGTTTGCTAATAAGTTTAATTTCACCTTTGACATTAGCCATATAATCACCCAAGTGCTCAAGCATATTTGAATTGTATTTCAATTGTCTACCAAAACAAGCATTGAAGTTTTCTGGTTTAACAATGAAATTGCCAAACTCATCTAAGCATTGTCTAGCAGACTTATAACGAGGGATATCACCTTCATCAAATCTATAGAGAGAATATACCTTTACTACCTGTGTCGGGTTATCAAGACCACGAGTTTCTTCAATAGGTGATGGATTAAGCTCATATGTTTCTTCAATACGCGGTAAATTAAGACCATGTATTTCTTCAATAGGAAGTAAATTCTTAACATCTTCAGCTTTAATACCTTTTTCTTTCATAGATTTCTTTGCCTCTTGCATATCTTCAGGACTGAGAAACAGAATACCCCTCTTTTTCGGAGTTGGTTTAGGAATAGGCTCAGGAACTGGCTCAGGAGGTGTCCAATTATTTTCATCTGTCAACATATTATTCAATAAAATTTCAGCTTCATCCGGTGTTCTTTCCCTGAAAACAGAACTAGCACAACTATCCAGGTAATCTCTGGAAGCATCGGTTAGTCCATTATAAAAGATATCAAGTATTTCATTTTTCTTAAGAGGATGATCAGGCAAAGCATTAAGTAACTTGAGAAGCCTCCCCCAAGCTTGTGGGAGACTCTCTTCTTCACTTTGCACAAAATTATATATATCCCTCAAAGTAGCTTGTTTCTTATGAGCAGGGAAATATTTAGCAGAGAAGTAATAAATCATATCCTGGGGACTACGCACACAACCAAGATCAAGAGAATTAAACCATATCTTAGCATCACCCTTTAATGAGAACGAAAATATTTTAAGGATATAAAAAGTAACGAGTTCTCTCATCATTAGTGAACAGGGTAGCTATATCATTTAATTTAGTAAGATGTGCCACAACAGTTTCAGATTCATAGCCATGAAAAGGATCAGATTCGACCAAAGTAATTATATCAGGATCAACAGAGAATTCGTAATCCTTATCGGTAACATAGATAGGTGAAGTAGCAAAAGCAGGGTCAGGTTTCATTCTAGCATTTAGAGATTGCTGATTCCATTTAGCTAATAACCTCTTGAGTTCGTATCTATCTTTGCAAGCTAAAATAGCTAAAGAAGCTTCTTTATCAAAAACATAAACCTTAGGAATAACAGGCAAGTCTTCATCATCACTTTCATCAGTATTATTAGATTCAATATTTTCATTCTCTCTAGCCCTAGCAAGTTGTTCATCAAGAAATTCACTAAGTGGCACAGTAGTGTCAAGCATAGAAGTAGTATCATCATAAGTATCACGCATAGTAGAAGTGGCATCATCAATAACATGCGACATATCAGAACGAATAGCAGAAGCAGGTTTAGGTGTCGCAAGCTTACTCAAAACAGAAGGTGAATCAAGTGGAGAGCTAGATGGCAGTTCCTTACCTCCCCCCATAGTTGAGGGATAAATCTTGGTTTTAGGATCTCTCAAGTTCTTCATAATGATAAGCAGATATAAATCCCAAGTGACTCAAAGAATAGAGCTATGCTCCCCAGCAACGGTGCCAGAAAATAGTCTTGATAACCCACAAGTATAGGGGATCACAACAGTTTTCGAGGGTAGAGTATTCAACCCAAATTTATTGATTCGACACAAGGGGAGCCAAAGAATAATCTCAAGTATTAGCAGCTGAGTTGTCAATTCAACCACACTTGGAAACTTAATATCTGTAGCAAAGTGTTTAGTAGCAAAGTAATATGATAGTAGTGGTAACGGTAGCAAAAGTTAATGATAGCAAAAGTAATGTTTTTGGTATTTTGTAGTGATGATAGCAATAGCAACGGAAAAGTAAATAAGCGAAGAACAATATATGGAAAGCTCGTAGGCAACGGATCAGTGATGGAGAATTATGCCGGATATGGTTCATCATGTAACAATCATAACCTAGGGTGACACAGAACTAGCTCCAGTTTATTGATATAATGTAGGCATGTATTCCGAATATAGTCATACGTGCTTATGGAAAAGAACTTGCATGACATCTTTTGTCCTACCCTCCCGTGGCAGCGGGGTCCTTACGGAAACTAAGGGATATTAAGGCCTCCTTTTAATTGAGTACCGGAACAAAGCATTAACACATAGTGAATACATGCACTCCTCAAACTATGGTCATCACCGGTAAGTATCCCGATTATTGTCACTTCGGGGTTAACGGATCATAACACATAATAGGTGACTATAGACTTGCAAGATAGGATCAAGAACTCTCATATATTGATGAAAACATAATAGGTTCAGATCTGAAATCATGGCACTTGGGCCCTAGTGACAAGCATTAAGCATAGCAAAGTCATAGCAACATCAATCTCAGAACATAGTGGATACTAGGGATCAAACCCTACCAAAACTAACTCGATTACATGATAGATCCCATCCAACCTATCACCGTCCAGCAAGCCTACGATGGAATTACTCACGCACGGCGGTGAGCGTCATGAAATTGGTGATGCAGGATGGTTGATGATGACGATGGCGACGGATTCCCCTCTCCGGATCCTCGAACGGACTCCAAATCAGCCCTCCCGAGAGGTTTTAGGGCTTGGCGGCGGCTCCGTATCGTAAAACGTGATGATTTCTTCTCCCCGAAAGAAAATATATAGAGTTGGTCTTGAGGTTGGAGGAGCTCCAGGGGGCCCACGAGGTAGGGGCACACCCTAGGGGGGCAGGCGTGGCCCCCAACCTCGTGGACAGGTGGTGGACCCCCTGGCCTTCATCTTTTGCAAGGATTTTTTATATTTTCCGAAAAGGTGTTCCGTGAAGTTTCAGGTCATTCCAAGAACTTTTGTTTCTGCACATAAATAACACCATGGTAATTCTGCTGAAAACAGCGTTAGTCCGGGTTAGTTCCATTCAAATCATGCAAGTTGGAGTCCAAAACAAGGGCAAAAGTGTTTGGAAAAGTAGATACGACAGAGACGTATCAACGGTCACTTACGAGAGTGAGATCTGATAGATATGATAAGATGATATTTTTGGTATTTTGATGATAAAGATGCAAAGTAAAATAAAATCAATGAAAATAAATAAGTATTGGAAGATTAATATGATGAAGATAGACCTGGGGCCATATGTTTCACTAGTGGCTTCTCTCAAGAGCATAGGTATTTTATGGTGGGTGAATGAATTACTGTTGAGCAATTGACAAAATTGAGCATAGTTATGAGAATATCTAGGTGTGGATCATGTATATTGGCATCACGTCCAAGACAATTAGACCAACTCCTGCCTGCATCTACTACTATTACTCCACACATCGACCGCTATCCAGCATGCATCTAGAGTATTAAGTTCATAAGAACAGACTAACGCCTTAAGCAAGATGACATGATGTAGAGGGATAAATTCATGCAATATGAGAAAACCCCATCTTGTTATCCTCGATGGTAGCAATACAATACGTGCCTTGCTGCCCCTACTGTCACTTGGAAAGGACACCGCAAGATTGAACCCAAAGCTAAGCACTTCTCCCATTGCAAGAAAGATCAATCTAGTAGGCCAAACCAAATTGATAATTCGAAGAGACTTGCAAAGATAACCAATCATACATAAAAGAATTCAGAGAAGATTCAAATATTGTTCATAGATAAACTTGATCATAAACCCACAATTCATCGGTCTCAACAAACACACCGCAAAAGAAGATTACATCGAATAGATCTCCACAAGAGAGGGGGAGAACTTTGTATTGAGATCCAAAAAGATAGAAGAAGCCATCTAGCTAATAACTATGGACCCGTAGGTCTAAGGTAAACTACTGAAACTTCATCGGAGAGGCTATGGTGTTGATGTAGAAGCCCCTTCGTGATTGATGCCCCCTCCGGCAGAGCTCCGAAACAGGCCCCAAGATGGTATCTCATGTATACAGAAAGTTACGGCGGTGGAATTAGGGTTTTGGCTCCGTATCTGATTGTTTGGGGGTACGTTGGTATATATAGGAGGAAGAAGTACGTCGGTGGAGCAACAGGGGGCCCACGAGGGTGGAGGGCACGTTTGGGAGGGGGGGGGGGGTAGGCGCGCCCTATCTCGTGGCCTCCCTGTTGGTTGCTTGATGTAGGGTCCAAGTCTCCTGGATCATGTTCGGTGAGAAAATCACGTTCCAGAAGGTTTCATTCCATTTGGACTCCATTTGATATTCCTTTTCTTCGAAACCCTAAAATAGGCAAAAAACAACAATTCTGGGCTGGGCCTCCGGTTAATAGGTTAGTCCCAAAAATAATATAAAAGTGGATAATAAAGCCCAATAATGTCCAAAACAGTAGATAATATAGCATGGAGCAATCAAAAATTATAGATACGTTGGAGACGTATCACCCGCCATGACGGATGCTGGTTGGATGATCATGACGATCAAAGGTGATCGGGAATGACGACCATGGGTTGAATTTTGGGGCGACTGGCTCTACCGCATAAACGTCCGTGAGTGTGCGCTTGTGCTCCCTTTTGGGGATGTGTGTAGCATATATCATGTTTACCGTTTTGACTTGAGGCGGGAATTTCTTCTGCCCCCCAGTGTTCGGCTCCCGGGGCTCCTCGTCTTCGTCCTCGCTCTGCGATTCCCCTTGCTTGTTTCCGCTGTTTACCTTGCTAGCTTGCTTAAAGACCCGGCAATCTCTGTTAGTATGGTTGGCCGGTTTGTCTGGGGTGCCATGTATCTGGCACGGACGATCGAGTATGCGGTCCAAGCTGGATGGTCCTCCGCCGTTCCTTTTATAGGGCTTTTTCGTTGGCCGGACTTGGGGCCACTGAATTCGGCATGAACTGTAGTGTCATCGGTGTTATCGCCATTGCTTCGGTGTTTGTGTCTGTTGCGCCGGAGCTTGCTGGTGCTGTTTTTGGCCTCGGAGAGGCCTGCTTCATTGGCTGTGTTTGTACTGCGAGCCAGCCAACTATCCTCTCCCACGCAAAAGAAGGTCATAAGTGCCATGAGGGCGGCCATGGACCTCGGTTTTTCTTGGCCGAGGTGGCGGGCGAGCCATTCATCACGGATGCTATGCTTAAAGGCCGCTAGGGCTTCGACATCCGGACAGTCAACGATCTGGTTCTTTTTGGTTAAGAACCTAGTCCAGAATTTTCTGGCCGATTCTCCGAGTTGCTGAACTATGTGGCTTAAGTCATCGGCATCGGGTGGCCGGACATATGTACCTTGGAAGTTGTCAAGGAAGGCTTCTTCCAAGTCCTCCCAGCTGCCGATGGAATTTTGGGGCAGGCTATTTAGCTAGTGCCGAGCTGGCCCTTTGAGCTTTAGTGGGAGGTATTTGATGGCGTGGAGGTCATCTCCACGGGCCATGTGGATGTGGAGAATAAAATCCTCAATCCATACCACGGGATCGGTTGTTCCGTCATATGATTCAATATTGACAGGCTTGAACCCCTCGGGGAATTCGTGATCCAACACCTCATCTGTGAAGCAGAGAGGGTGTGCGGCGCCTCTATATCGGGCCACGTCACGGCGCACCTCTGATGGAGTCTGCCTGCGGTTATCGGCCCGGGTGTGACTAGGTTTGTCACGTCCGAATAGGTAGCCGTCATCCCGAGTCAGGAAGCGTCCTCGTGATCCGTAGATTGATCTGGTGTGTCCTGTTTTATTGTCTAGATCCTGCCGAAGGTCGTATGTATGGCCCCGAGCTGTTCTATCCCTGTTTTTGCGAGGCGGTGGGGTGGGCTATTGTTCGGCCTGAGTTGCCGTTTTATCCTGACCGCAGGGTGGTCGGTCCGCCACACTATCCCGACCACGTGGTGGTCGGTCCGCATTGCGTGCGGGAGGTATGGGGTCTGGTGCCTCCTCATCGAACTGAGGTAGCAGTCTACGTTTTGGGTAACTCTTGACTGGGAGCTCGAGGCCATTTTCTTCGGCTGCCAGGACATCAGTCCACCTATTAATGAGCAGGTCTTGATCAGCCTGGAGCTGCTGCTGCTTCTTCTTCAGGCTTCTGGCAGTAGCCATTAGCTGGCGCTTGAAGAGTTCCTGCTCTAGGGGTGCCTCGGGCATAATGAAATCCTTGCTGCCGAGGCTCTCCTCATCTTCGGAGACTGGACAATAACTATCATCATCCGGGTCATTGGGCATGGCCTGTTTATCAGGGTCATCTTGCCCATTTTCTTGTTCCTCCTGTTCGGATGCAGCCCCAACAGGGTCTTCATTGTTTTGTGCATTGCTCGGAGTACTATTTTCTCCGGTGCCAGTGTTGCCGTCATTTGAGCAACGAGGCTTAGAGCGGCGTTTATGGCGTCGACGCTTGGACTGTGTCTCAGAAGGTTTATTCGCAACTAGATCTCCTTTGTCATCGTCGCTAGCTTTTTTAGGTGAGTCGACCATGTACACATCGTACAAAGACGTGGCCGTCCAACGTCTAGTGAATGGCGGGTCTTGGCCTTGCTCCATGTTGGCATCGTCGTCCATACCGTCGATGTCTTCGAAGCCGTAATCAAGCATGTCAGTTAAGTCATCGACAGTGGCTATGAAGTGGGTGGCGGGTGGGAAGCGAAATTTCCCATCACCAGCCTCTGGCTCAAACCGAACATAGTTTGGCCATGAGTCCTTCTCCAAGGACAAGTTCTTTAAAGAGTTTAGCACATCACCCAAAGGTGAGTGCTGGAAGATGTCTGCGGCGCTAAATTTGAAAATCGATAACTGATCCAGCTCGGTGTCCGCAGGCGTACCCGGTCCGGGACTTATAGCTGGGGACGAGTCCAGAGTTCCCTTGACGCAAATATTGCGGGGTGCCGAGTCCGTGTACGGCTCTAACGCCACGGACTCTGTGGCCTCGGATGGCACGATCTACTCTAGTTCTAAGGCCGTTGCAGCAACAGGGGCCATCTCCAGGGTGTTATCCGATGACAGATTTAAGTCATGTTCATCGGGGTGAGAAGGAGCGATCGTTGCGGTCTCAAATCCATTGAAGATCAAGTCTCCAAGGATATCCGCGATGTAGTTGAAGCTTCCAAATCTGACCTGGTGGCCAGGGGCGTCGCTATCGATCTGCTCCAGATAGCCAAGCGAGTTGGCCCGCAGTACGAAGCCGCCGAACACGAAAATTTGTCCGGGGAGGAAGGTTTCTCCTTGGATAGCGTCACTATGGACGATTGAAGGGGCCATCAAACCTTTTGTTGACGGCACAGTGGAACTCTCAATGAAAGCACCAATGTCGGTGTCAAAACCGGCGGATCTTGGGTAGGGGGTCCCGAACTGTGCGTCTAGGATCGATGGTAACAGGAGATAGGGGACATGATGTTTACCCAGGTTCGGGCCCTCTCTATGGAGGTAATACCCTATGTCCCGCTTGATTGATATTGATGAATATGAGTGTTACAAGAGTTGATCTACCACGAGATCGTAATGGCTAAACCCTAGAAGTCTAACCTGTATGACTATGGCAATGAGTATATCCTTTCCGGACTAACCCCTCCGGTTTATATAGACACTGAGGGGATCTAGGGTTTACATAGAGTTGGTTACATAAGAAGGATTCTTCATATTCGGTCACCAAGCTTGCCTTCCACGCCAAGGAGAGTCCAATCCGGACACAGGTATAGTCTTCGGCCTTCATGTCTTCACAGCCCATCAGTCCGCCCCATGGATAACAGGCCGGACACCTAAGGACCCCTTAGTACAGGACTCCCTAAGAAGGGCATTCATTTCTGGACCTGAATGTTTTAGCAGAGCCATCCGAGCCGCTGAGATCCCGTCCAACTTCAGGTTGGTTGCTGGTGTGAGCAAGTTCACTAGTGAGTCAAAGCCAGACACATGGCTGGAAGATTACCGAGTGGCAGTGCAGAATGGTGGAGCCAATGATGATGTAGCCATGAAGCACCCCCCTTGATGCTTGAAGGCTCAGCCAGAGCTTAGCTGAATTAACTGGCTCCTGGAAGCATTTTCTGTTGGGAAGATTTAGCCCAAGTGTTTATCAAGACATTCGAAGGCACCTACAAGCGACCTGCTAGGCTGACTGAACTACAACATTGCGTCCAGAAGCCGAGTGAAACTTTGAGAGATTTCATCCAGAGATAAACTACCCTTCATCACGTAGTGGAGAATGTGTCAGAACACCAAGCAATTTGCGCCTTCAAGGAGGGCGTCAGATATAGAGAACTTATCCTAAAATTTGGTCGTTCCGGAGTCATTTCTCTAAGCCGAATGATGGAAATAGCCACTCGGTATGCAAATGGCGAAGAGGAAGACCGACTTTGCAATGGTAAGGGGAAACCAGTCGACCGGGACACCGGTGGCGGAAACCTCAGTCGGAAGCAAAAGCGTAAGGATGAGGCTGCAAGTCCTACTGAAGTCGCAGTTCTGAATGCGCAAGGAAAGTTTAAAGGAAAGCCCAAGGGGCCGTGGGTGCCCAAAAAGGTGAAAGATCAGTTACGCCAGGACGTCCTGTATTTGCCGTGTCACATTCACACGAAGAAGGATGAGGAGGGTAACTTGATTCTGCCCAAACATACCACTTGACAGCACAGACTCCTAATTCAGCAGTTCCAAGAGGGCCAGCCCAGTGAGAAGGACTCTGATAAGGATGAAGAGGAGGAAAAATATGATGGTTACCCGAAGGTCAATGCCAACTTGGTGATTTTTGCTGATGTCGAGAGCAAGAGTCGACTGAAAGTCATTAATAGAGAAGTGAACATGGTTGCTCCAGCAACTATGACGTACCTGAAGTGGTCGAAGAATCCCATTACATTCGACCAGCTAGATCACCCAGTGCATGTTGCTACCCCGTGCGGCAAGTGTTGGTGGTCGACCCAGTCGTTGGGGGCACCCAATTGAATTCTTATGGATGGTGGTAGTGGTCTGAATATTCTGCATGCTGAGACTCTCCAAGGGATGTGCATTCCGATGTCCAAACTCAGTGAGAGCAACATGCAGTTCACGGAGTCATTCCAGGAAAGAAAGCAAAGTCACTCGGGCAAATTGCTCTTGATGTGGTTTTCGGCGATTCCAAGAATTTTTGCAAGGAGAAGTTGACATTTGAGTAATAGATTTCCACAGTGCCTATCATGCTATTCTGGGCAGGCCTGCATATGCCCGCTTCATGGCCCGTCCATATTACGTGTATCTTAAATTGAAGATGCCCGGACCCAAATGTGTGATCACAGTCACAGGAAATAGGCAGAGAGAGGAGGAGTGCCTCCAGAAGGGTTCCAAGATTGTTGATGAGCAAATGGCGGCGGTGGAACTAGAGGAGTACAAGAAAAATGTTGACCAGAGTGATTTGCTGTGAGCCAAGAAGCATGCTTTAGAATCCGCATTTCAATCAGCCGGGGAAACGAAGCCAGTCCACATTCGCCCGAAAGATCCCACTGCTGCTCCGACCCACATCTCAACGACACCCGACAACAAATAGGAAGCCGCGCTCATCTAGTTCCTTCGTGAGAACTAGGACATCTTTGCATGGAAACCATCAGGCATGCCAGGTGTACCCAGGGGCTGGCTGAGCACCGTTTGCGTGTCGACCCAAAAGCAAGACCTGTCAAAGAGCATCTCCGTCGGTCCACCGTGGAAAAAAGGAAGGTGATTGGTGAAGAGGTGGCTCTGGCAGCTGAGTTCATCCGCGAGATATACCACTTCGAGCTCACCAACGTCATCATGGTCCCTAAGAAAGATGATTCACTTCATATGTGTATTGATTTCAAGCATATAAACCAGGCCTACCCGAAAGATCATTTTCCTCTCCCTCGCATCGATCAGATTATCAACTTGACTGTGGGGTGTGACCGGTTTTCTTTTTTGGATGTGTATTCCAGGTACCATCAGATCCAACTGTATGGACCCGATGAAATAAAAACGGCCTTCATCACCCTGTTCTGGTGTTTTTGCTATGTCACCATGCCTTTTGGTCTTAAGAATGCTGGTGCCACATTCATGCGTATGATACAGAAGTGCCTGCTCACTCAGATCAGTCGGAACATGGAAGCATACATGGATGATATCGTGGTCAAGTCACGCAAGGGTTCCGACCTACTGACTGACCTCGCTGAAAACTTTGCCAATCTAAGAAGATATGCCATCAACCTTAACCCATCCAAGTGCACATTCGGATTCCCAGGAGGAAAGTTACTCGGTTTTCTTATTTCTGAACGAGGGATAGATGCAAACCCCGAAAAGATTGGGGCAATTCTCCGAATGAAACACCTTGTGCGTGTGCATGACGTTCAGAAGCTCACAGGTTGTCTGGCTGCATTAAGTCGATTCATTTCTGGTCTCGGTGAAAAGGCATTGCCTCTTTACCGACTGATGAAAAAGTCTGATATGTTCGAGTGGACTCCTGAAGCTGAAGCAACGTTTGTAGAGCTCAAAGCCCTACTTTCCACCTAGCCGGTGCTTGCTGCTCCGGTCAGCAAAGAGCCTTTATTGTTATATATTTCAGCCACTGGTCAGGTTGTTAGCATAGTGCTCAGAGTCGAGCGAGAAGAAGGCAAGGCCTATTGTAAGTGTATCTAGTGCCACCGCTAGTTGGTTTTGGAGTATTTACGACAAACCTGGTTGAGGGACTAATGTGTTTGTGAGAATTGCAGGATAACACAAGTAGAAGTCCCTCATTGATTCGGTTTTCCTACCAGAGATGACCCCTAAAAATGTATGAAGACATTGAAGTCAAAGGCGGTATGTGAAGACATTCACATTGAAGACTATGACAAGAGAAGACATTGCGTGAAGACTATGGAGTGCATAGACTTAGTTGTTTCGTCGTTCTTTTTCTTCTTTGTTGAGTCATAGGAACCACCGTACTGTTAAGTGGGGTCCAAGTGAACCAGTCAGAATGACTGAAGTGATGCTTAACCAAAATCCTATGTCTTCGAGCAAAGATAATGAGAATAAATCTTATCCAGAGCTGGATAAGTCAGCTTTGCTTGTAGCCCAAGTAAAGTTGCCATGTGTGTTTGAAATCTGACCGTTGGAACATGTGCCAGTTCCTTAGTGACCCAGGGTCAATTCGGACAAATCAGGTCGGGTTGCCTAGTGGCTATAAATAGCCCACCCCTACAACCATAAACGTTTGGCTGCTTAGAGTTAGTGTATGGCTTTTGTCGTTTGAGAGCAACCCACCTCGAAGCCTTTGAGAGAGAATTCCTTGCGAGGACAAAGCCCTAAACACCCAGAGCCAAAGAGTGTTAGGCATCACTGAAGTCTTCACGTCTGTGTGATCTGAAGACTTATTACACTTGAGGACTGTGAATCCTCCAGCCGGTTAGGCGTCGCATTCTGAGCATCCAAGAGTCATTGTGGATCGCGGGTGAACGAAGTCTGTGAAGGTTTGGAAGTCTACCTTGAAGACTTACCAGAGTGATTGGGCGAGGACTGGGTGTCCTCAGCTCAAGGGGAATAAGGTGAAGACACGGTCTTCTGAGTTGAATCTCAGGCTCCCTAACCAGATGTACAGTTGTCACAGCAACTGGAACTGGTCCAACAAATCATTGTCTTCAACGAGCCACTGGTTCCATCCTTCCCATCTCTTTATGTGCTGATTGGTCCTTGTGAAGTCATTGCCTGTTTGCATTAGTTATTTGTCTTCACTGTGTGATTGCTTGTTCTGATTGGCTTCATACTATCTTCCATCCTGATCTATACTGCCTAGCTGCTATTAGTCTTTATGCTTTCATTTCATTGAATACTTGACTATGGCTAGCTTAGTGTAGTCTACCTTCCACTGCATGGTAATAGGTTTATTTCTATCGTTTGTCTTCGAAACTTCCATGTTTTGAAGACTTTCATAAAAATCGCCTATTCACCCCCCTCTAGTCGATCACTAGCACTTTCAATTGGTATCAGAGCAAGGTACTCCCTTATTCTGTGTGATTCGGTTTAACCACCTGGAGTTTTAGTTATGTCGACTGCAAGGATAATCAAAGTCTCCGCTGCGTGCCCAATCTTTGATGGAACTGAATATCCCTACTGGAAGAATAAGATGCGCATGCATCTTGAAGCCATTGATGTCGACCTCTGGTATGTCGTCAAGAATGGCGTCCCCAAGGCTGGTGAAGGTGTCACCGCTGCTGATGTCAAGAAGTTCGTTCAACTGGACTCCACTGCCAAGAACATCATCTGTGGTCATCTGACCAAAGGGCAGTATGGCCGTGTGAGTGCTCTGGAAACATCTAAGCTAGTCTAGGACTGGCTCTCCAAGGTCAACGAAGGCGTCTCGACCCAGAGAGATCAAAGAATCAGTGTCCTTCGCAACCTCTTCAACCGCTTCAAGAGAAACATCAATGAGAATGTTCAGCTCACGTTTGATCGACTCACTGACATCACAAATGAGCTTCAAGCCCTCGGCGCTACTGAGATCACCAAGCATGAAGTCGTCAAGACACTCCTGAGATCACTTGATAGCTCGTTTGACACCCTAGCCCTGATGATTCAATAACGCCCTGACTTCTAGACACTCGATCCATCTGACATACTTGAAAGGCTCAACACACGTGAGTTTCAGCTTTCTGAGAAAAGAGACATCTATGGTCCCAACTATGGGCGAACTCGTGCCTTGAAGGCAAAAGCCGTCTCCTCATCTGAAGAAGAATTTGACAGCAGTTCTGATGATCCTAAAGACATTGGAAAGGAGCTTGCTATGCTTGTGAATAAGTTCCAAAAATTCACCAAGAAGAAGGGCTTCAGAAAGTCTTCACGATCAAGCTCAAGGAATGATGAAGCTTCTGCTCATGACTACAAGAAGAGAACATGCCACAAGTGCAAGAAACCTGGCCACTACATCTCTGAGTGTCCGCAGTGGGACAATGAGAACAAGAAGAAGAAGAAGAGCAAGGAGTATAATTCTGACGACAAGAAGAAGAAGAAATACTCAAAGTCTTCTTCCAAGTCTTCCTCAAAGTCTTCATCACACAAGAGGAGCTCATCTGGCAAGGCTCGTGCGTTTGTTGGCAAGGAAATGGATTCAGAGGAGGAGTCCACTTCTAAGGAGGCGGAGGTGGAGTCTAAGGAGGAGTCCGACTCTGGCGTTGCAAGTCTGGCTACAGCATACGTTGCCAAGTCCATCTTCAACACTAACTTCATCACCGACGTTGATGCAAATGACAAGGACCACTCCGCTCCCACCTACTGCTTCATGGCACGCGGTGCCAAGGTAAACACACACACTACTCACTATCAAACATCCAGTTAAGATGACTCTGATTGTGGTTCCAAACCCAGCTACAAAACACTTGCTAAAATTGCAACTGAACAACAGAAAGCTATGGAACATATTCAAAAACTGTTAGACAAAAGCGATGACCTGTTAGACACTGAAATGACTCAATCTCAGTCCTTAATTGAAGACATAAAAAAATCTTCATGCTAAGTATGAGGAACTTGAAAGTCGTCATTAAACGCTCTCAACAACTCATGAAAAGCTTTCCTATGATTATCTTCAAAGGAAGCAGGATCTTGAGGAATTGAGAGTGGCTCATGAAGATCTTCAAAAGGAAAACGAGTCACTTTGCGCCAAACAGACCAGTTCCGCTCAGGAAGGATTTGAACCACCATGTCTTAAATGCATTGAGCGTGACAACGCTACTTCTGTTGCTGGATGTTTTACTACTGCTACTATTGCAATATCTTCAATTGTTGATGTGGTAACTAACCCCTCTGCTGAGGATACCACTGCTATTGCTGATGAAAATGCTAGGTTGAAGACATTGCTTGAAACAGGGATGTAAAAAAGTCTCAAAGGGCATCAAACACTATGTGATGTCCTCAAAAGGCAGACCCTGAACCGAAACCCTAGGAAAGAGGGTGTTGGGTTCGAAAGGAAAATGAATGCTGATGGCTCTTACTGGAAACCTGAGCAGTACCCCAAAACCACATGGGGTGCTGCAAAGGAACCTTCAGTGGATCCATCCACCCTATCTGGCTTCACTTGTGCTAATCCCATTGTTATTGATGAATCCTTTGATGCAAACTATAAACTGTTTAAGAATCAGAATGGTGAAGTGTTTGCCAGGTATATTGGTACTAACTGCAGGAATGGGCCACCTATGAAGAAAGTCTGGGTGCTGAAAAGGTGTTTGGAGAATCTTCCTATGAATGTCGTCATGACACCACAAGTGAAGAAGACAAACCCTAGACCACAGGCTTCATATGGTCCAAAGGCTTCATACAGACAAAGTACTGACGTGAGTCGCACTAACACAAATGTTTTGCAGGGAAACCATACTCAGGCCTATGAATATGAGCACGTTTCATCAAACCGCCATGTTCATAACACCGAGAACTACTCTGCTTATTCTTATGAGTACTATTGTCCACCTGCAAGACTATTTGCTAGGGCTCCAAAGCCAAAGTTCTCAGATGCTGCACTTAGACTCATTGCTTCGAAGCCACCCTTGAAGATGTGGGTGGCTAAGAAAGCTTAACTCTCTTTTGCAGGGAAGGGTCTCCAGCCGAAAATCAAATTCATCTGAAGCTATTGCTGGGGACCTTAAACATCTTGTAGGGCACAAGATCAAATGCCCAAATGGTCTTATTATGTATTTTGTTCCTGAGTCGCTTGCTACTTGCCCTATCAGTCCTAACCTCGATCTAAGCTTTCATAATCCACTTGCTCGTCAAATGTTTATGCTTCACAATTCTCTTCGTGAAGCCTATCCCCCTAACTGCACTGTAGGGTATGACACCAGCTGCTTCAGAATGGATTATTGGTAGTGGGTGTACTAATCACATGACTGGCAAGCGAAGTCTTCTCATGGACTCAACTTTACGTCCATCTGACAAGAGTCACATCACATTTGCTGATACTGGTAAAAGCAAGGGATTTGGTCTAGGTAGAGTTGCAATCTCAAGGGATCAACACATGGATAAAGTGATGCTTGTTGAATCCCTTGGTTTCAACTTAATGTCTGTCTCAATGCTTTGCGATTTAAACATGATTGTGATATTTGGAAAATATCGTTGCCTTGTTCTAATGGAATCTGACAAGTCTCTAGTCTTTGAAGGGTATCGGACAGATCATTTGTACGTGGTAGATTTCTCAGCAGGACCACAGCTTGCCGTATGTCTTCTAGCAAAAGCTTCAGAATGATGGCTCTGGCATCAGAGGCTAGGGCATGCTGGCATGAGGAACTTGCACACTCTTGCAAAGAAGAAGCATGTCATAGGCATCGAGGGTGTCAAGTTAAAGAAGGATCACCTATGCGGTGCCTGTGAAGCTGGAAAGATGACGAGGGCCAAGCATCCCTCGAAGACAATCATGACAACGACTCAACCCTTCGAACTGCTACACATGGACCTCTTCGGTCCCACTCACTACTCAACTCTTACTACTAATGCTTGTCTCTATGGCTTCATCATTGTTGATGATTATTCAAGATATACATGGGGTGCATATAATCCTCTACAAGACTGAAGTGCAGGATGTCTTCAGACGCTTCGCCAATCGAGCCATGAATAACTATGGCATCAAGGTCAAGCACATCAGAAGTGACAATGGCACTGAATTCAAAAACACCAGCCCCGACACTTATCTTGATACTTTGGGCATCACTCATGAATTCTCAGCTCCGTACACGCTGCAGCAGAATGACGTCATGGAACGCAAGAACAGAAAACTTATTGAGATGGCCCGGACGATGCTCGATAATACAAGACTCCAAAAAAGTTCTGGCCCGAAGCCATTGATACTGCATGCCATATCATCAACCGTGTTTATCTTCACAAGCTTCTGAAAAAAACATCCTATGAGCTCCTCACTGGTAAGAAGCCAAATGTTAGTTACTTCAAAGTATTTGGTGCCAAGTGCTGGATCAAGGATCCACATCACACTTCAAAATTTGCACCGAAAGCACATGAAGGTTTTATGCTTGGATACGGAAAGGATTCGCACTCCTACAGAGTCTTCAACCTCTTTCACTATAAAGTGGTTGGAACTGTTGATGTGCGGTTCGATGAGACTAACGGCTCGCAAAGAGAGCACCTGCCAAATGTGCTAGATGAGGTTCCATCCAGTGAAACCATCAAGCTTATGGGAACTAGAGAAATCATACCGTCTGAAGCTCAGCCTGAAGAGGAACTCATCATCTTTGTGCCTAATCAACCTGAAGACAATGCTCAGCCTGAAGACAATCCTTCTAACGATGACAATGATCAGCAAGAGAAAAATCTTCTTCCTATTCATCCTCGTGTTGCAAATGAAGTATAGATTGAGAGAATAATTGACATCATCAATGTACCTGGTCCACTCACTCGTTCAAGGACAACACAACTAGCAAATTTTTGTGGACACTTCGCATTTGTCTCAATATCTGAACCCAAGAGAGTTGATGAAGCCTTTATGGAACCTGAAATGATTCAAGCTATGCAAGAAGAGCTTCAATAGTTTGAGTTGAATAATGTATGGGAACTTGTCAAGCGTCCTGATCCTCGTAAGCACAATATCATAGGCACTAAATGGATATACCGCAACAAGCAAGATGAGCATGGTCAAGTTGTCAGAAACAAAGCTCATCTCATCTCTCAAGGATACACTCAAGTTGAAAGAATTGACTTTGATGAAACATTTGCTCCTATGGCTAGGCTTGAAGCTATACACATACTGCTGGCCTATGCAAATCATCATAACATTCTTCTGTACCAAATGGATGTGAAGAGCGCTTTTCTCAATGGCAAGATTGAAGAAGAAGTGTATGTTGCACAACCGCCTGGCTTTGAAGATCCAAAACATCCTGACATGGTTTACAAGCTCAACAAGGCACTGTATGGCCTTAAACAAGCCCCTCGAGCTTGGTATGACACACTCAAAGACTTCCTGAAGAGCAAAGGCTTCAAACCTGGTTCCCTGGATCCCACTCTCTTCACGAAGACATATGATGGTGAACTGTTTGTGTGCCAAATATATGTGGATGACATTATCTTCGGCTGCACTAATCAGAAATACAGTGATGAGTTTGGATACATGATGCAAGAGCAATATCAGATGTCCATGATGGGTGAGCTAAAGTTCTTCCTTGGTCTTCAAATACGACAACAACGCAACGACATCTTCATATCTCAAGAGAAATACCTCAAAGATTGCCTGAAGAAGTTTGGAATGCAAGACTGCAAAGGTTACACGACGCCAATGCCAACTAAACACCATCTGGATCCCGACGACAATGGTAAAGAGTTCGATCAAAAGGTATACCGCTCCATGATTGGTTCTTTGCTTTATTTATGTGCATCTAGGCCAGATATCATGCTTAGTGTTTGCATGTGTTCCCGATTCCAAGCGGCACCAAAGGAATCGCATCACTTAGCTGTGAAGCGAATTCTTTGATATTTGGCTCACACCCCAACACTAGGATTATGGTATCCAAAGGGGTCAGAGTTTGATCTAGTTGGATTCTCAGATGCTGATTATGCTGGTGACAAGGTGATTGCAAGTCTACATCAGGCACATGTCACTTTCTGGGACGATCACTTGTATGTTGGTCTTCAAAGAAGCATAACTGTGTATCTCTCTCCACTGCTGAATCTGAACACATTGCTGCTGGATCTTGCCGCGCGCAGCTTCTATGGATGAAGCAAACACTCAAAGACTATGGTATTCATCTGAAGCAAGTACCACTCTACCACGACAGTGAGAGCGCCATCAAGATTGCTAACAACCCAGTTCAGCACTCGAAGACAAAGCACATTGAAATTCGTCATCACTTTCTCAGAGATCATGTCATGAAGGAAGATATTGATATCATACACGTCAACACTGAAGAGCAACTGGTAGATATCTTCACAAAGCCCTTGGATGAGAAGAGGTTTTGCAAGTTACGGTGTGAGCTAAATATCTTGGAATCCTCAAATGTCCTGTGATCAGGCATACATCCTAACACTTATGCATGTTGATGACTTAGATGTGCAACACACGAAGTAACGTATGTCTTCAATCAATGAAGACTTGCATTCTGAGTGTGAATACATTAACATGGAATTTGACCTCGGAGCGCCACGATAATTGTGCGCCGTGTCTGGGTCTAATACTTCCTATACGGTGGGTAACGCCACCACCAAATTCTTCCCTTAGAAGTGTTTTTCACATGGCGTTACATTTGCAAAGTCTTCGCTTTCTGTTTGTCTTCGATGTTAACATGGCTTCATGTTTATCTTCAATGTACTAATTTGGTTTCTGTCCTCTACAGCATTCACTTATAGCTATGGCTTCTTGTTGAATCTTTTGAACTAAGTGAATGTGATCGGACCCTAACCCCTCTATGCTTCTATCTTAAGTCTATCTATCCAAATCATATGCATTCTATTGACACTGTCAAAATGTCTTCTCTGCGTCCTTGTCAGCAGAAGACACAGATACAAACATTAATCTATTTTCAATGCTAAATCCTTCAACCTGAAACCCGGAGAAGTGGGAACGACCATCCGACAATCCAGGCGTGCGTGGGAACGTGGAACAACCTCCAATGTGTTGCATGATCGCCATGTGTCTTTCAGATGTGAACCGCCAGGGGCACCTATGTAATAACACTGTGCCGTCCCTGTCCCTATAAATACACGCCTCACCCCAGTCATTATTTCTTCTTCCACTCTCACACAAACCCTAGCGCCACCGCTAGCCCTCGATGACGTCGGCGACAAAGCGCTTAGCTGTCGCGACCTCACCGACGCTGTCCTCATGCCGACCGCGGACATCATCTTCTCCGCCGTCACCGTAGGTGTCCTCCGTCACCAAGTTAGGGAATGGAAGATCGAACTGCTCAGCCTCCTCTCCCACTCCGTCTAGCAGTTCCTCGTGTGGTAAATAAAACCTCCTTTTTATAGTCTTTTTGATCCGATAGATTCATCCTTTTCTACCATAAGTAGTTTCTGTTCACACAAGTTGGATCTATCTCATACTGCCTCTCATAACATGCCTAGTATATTCACTTATGCTTCACAAAGTAGTTAGAATCCTCACTTGTACTTATTCGTGGATTCGTACAAATCTGGAACCAACTCTCTACCTATGAGTGAATGTCTTCGCACTATGAGGTCAATGTCTTCTAAACTGATTTATCTTCAAAATCTTCTGAGAATGCCTATGACCTCTTCCCCTTCCCTCGCACCTTAATGCTGTCACAGGTACATGTCCGTGGGAGAATCCCTTGGTTCTCATAGTCTGCATTCATTTGCAGAGTTCTTACAGCATCATATAAATTCTCCTAAAGCCAGTTCTTGTCTGACCAGTAGACGGAAGACTTTGACAGTGTTGAAGCCTTTCAGTCTAAACTTCATGGCAACAGAGAAATCTGCAAGGAAGGGTGGCAGACATCATCGTGGGAACACCTCAAGAGATTTGCCTCCTGACCTCTATGAGCTGTACAAGACAGATCCAGAGGAGGACTACAATCAGCAGAAAACCCGAATCCAATGGATTCGAAGCTATTGGGCAGAGCAATGGTTCAAGTATAGGTTTGTGACCCAGGAATATGCTGAGAAAAATGCCATCAAGCGACCGTGGGGAGACATCTTGTACAGAAATCTTCAACCCAAATCCAGAGCTGAAGCCATTGAACAAGACTTCTATCCTTGCATGGTCCGTGGACCACAGCCTACAGATGCAGACCCATCTTCATTGCTATGGTGTCATGACGACAATCTGTTCAAGCGCAACTTCCAGTTTGCCAAGAACTCGGCCAAAGAAAACAAGAAGTCATGGGGATTAGACTTCAATCCAGGCCCCTCTGCTCCTTGTGCTGATGGCACACGTGAAGCTGAACCCAATCTGGTTGGGCCCTTCTATAACTTAGAAGGTCTCATTACTCACATAAAGGTTCAAGGGGCAGTCGTGGATCAACCTGAAGACGGTGCTGATTCTAACAAAGCGCCTGCACCACCGAAGTCAAAGAAGCTGAAGAAACCTAAAGCTTCAAAGACTTCCCCTGAACCAAAGGTTTCACGGGCGAAGCCTCTGGCCACTGCACCTCCTGAACACAGTGTGCAGTCTGAAGATATGTGACGCATGTCTAAGCCCTCCAAAGTGAAGATGCCCATGCAACCCACCAGCCAAGCACTGACCCCTGCTGCTGTTCTGCGCAACGAGAATGACGCCATTGATCTGTCCAGCGACGATGACCTTGGTGATGACGCTCTTGAGCAGTTGATCAAGAGCAAGCAAGAGGCAGAAATCTTCAATGACCTTCCTCTCTTTGATGTTGAAATCATAAACAAGTTCATTGATGAGTTGTTTGACAACACAAATGTTAGCTTTGATGATCTTCAGCTTCCCATTGGCCTCAGCATCCACGGAGCCATTGCTGCTGAGCTGGCTCTAGCTCAGAAAATTGTTGAGCTAAAGCACAAGATAGATTACGAAAAGGCTCAATTCAAGAAGCATATGGCCAAACTCAATGTTGAAGACATCCAGAACTTCCAGGTCATGATGCATGAGCTCAAGGAAGCATTCCGAACCAAACGTGAAGAAGCCAAAGGTTCTCGTGAGTGCATGAAGGATCTTGCTGCTAAATGTGTTCAGGGACACAATGAAGCTGAAAATCTCAAGGCTTTGGGGCGACCAGGCATCGACCCCAGAATGGCGGCCAAGAAGAAGAAGCCAGCTATGGCAGAACCCGAAGCACCAAGGCAGGAAGTACATCCAATTGTCTTCCCAGCCAGTATGACAGGCTCGAAGCCTAAGGTCCCCACAGTGGCTTCAGAACCGAAGAAAACAAGGGCAGCTGAAGACGAAGCCAGGAAACGCAAAACCAAGGCCATCACTGATAATGCACCTCCAACCAAGAAACGGAAAACCAAGAAGAGAGACCGGGCTGCTCCCACAGAGCCCCTTGAGGCCGAGCCAATCTCAGTGGCTCGTCCTGCGTCTGAACATCAAGAACGCCAAATAATAGTTCATGAGCCTGCTTCCACAGAGGCTCCTGAAGCTGAAGACAATCCAGCTGTTGACCCCACCGCAGCTGAAGACATTGGTCCTCACGACAATGTTGAAGATGATGAAGTCCTTCCTCAGATCGAGCACCAGTTGGTATCATCGCCTGTGCTCACGCACAACGAACTCATCAGCATTGGTCGTCCTTTGACGCCAACTGCTCAGGATGCATCGTGGGCTGATCACCCACAATGACAAGACACCCCAAGTTCTCCCCAACCACAAGTCACCTCACCAGTGCAAGATGATGATTACTTTGAGGCCCAGCACACTCCATATCCGCAAGCGTCGCCAGCATTACGCAGGCTTCGCAAAGGATCGAGGCCCCAAGTCACTCCCACTGTGCACATGTCAGAGTCTGAAGCCAAAACCGCTGAAGATATTCCGGCTGCATCAGTCGATGAAAGAGAAGAACCAAGAGTTGAAGTAGAAAGAGTTGCTACACCCCCGTCCCACAAAGATGTTGTTCTCGAGGAGAACGTGTCCGACCCTCCAGCTTCTGAAGTGGAGGTTAAGAATCCTAAGGCGGCCACCAACATCAACACTGAAGCCAATGACGTTGTCATGGCTGAAGCTAATGTGGCGCCTGAAGCTACTGCGGTGCCAGAAGTGCATGCACCTGAAGCCACTGCAGTGCCCGAAGCCAATACTGAAGCACCTGAAGCCAATGTGGCCCCTGAAGCCTAGATCAATGACAATGTCAATGCTCCTGTACCCCCTCCAAGACCTCATACAATTGAGCTGGCATTTGATCGTGGTCAGCCTGTTATGGTCCGATGGCCCATTCTGGTTCCTCCACCTGCAGCGGGTCCACAATTTGACTATCATGTCGAGCACAGACCTCCCGTCCAGAAGCCCAAGCCAAGACTTCCACGATTCCCAGGAATTGCAACTTCACCTGCGGTCTTCAATGTGAATGGCTTCATGGCACATAATACCTTCCTCAACAGCGCCAAGAACCCTTACACCAAACCTCGCATTTCATCAGATTGGTTCTGGAGCTATCAGCAGCGCAACTACTATTCCTGCGTCTTATACAATCAGGGGCGCATATTTCCACATATGCGTCTCAACACTGAAGCTATAGCTGGCCTGCCCTGCCTTGAAGAAGCGTTGGATTGCTTCAGAGACGTTGGACTCTTGCAGTTTGTCACAGATAAGGAACACTAGAATGAAGAGCTTCTGCTATAGTTCTATGCAACTCTTCACATTCGAGGCTACAACAGGGATCCAAATACTTGGGTCCTTGAGTGGATGACAGGCAATGTCCATCATGAAGCCAAAGCTCTTGATATCACTGAGCTCATAGGCCTGCCCACTCCTGGTGAATACTATGAGCCAGGTTGTCAACATCACCAGAATGCTTTGGAGAGCATTTTTTAGAAGCCAGAACCCAACATGAGCCAAATGTTGAGCATGATGAAGCCTTTGCCTCACGGCGCTGACTACCCATCTGAATTCTTTGTTGAAGACCTAGAGTATTTGCCTCGCACCATTTATCATATCATCAGAAAAACTCTATGGGCCATCAAAGGACATTCATTTGCAGCGAAGCTTGAAGGAGCAATGAAGACTTTGGTTTTATACATCTTCAATGGCATCAGCTTCAATGCTCAAGACTTCTTCATTAGGTAGTTGGCTGCATCTGGCTCCGACATTTTTGGTCTGAAGTTCTATGCTCCATGGGTAATGCGCCTTATCAAGCTTCACTCTGCCATCAACTATCAGCCGTCTGCGCGCAATCATCTTGTCTTCTTGCTAGAGGTTGATCTGTCTGTTGAAGCTATTTACCCAGAGCATGCTAAGGATCCCATTTATCTTCACAATATTGATCACCAAAGCTTCACCCAACCCATTGAAGGAGTTCAGGCAGTCTCACGTGTTTATCCCTTGGCTGGCAACACACGTGCCCCTTGCGCTCAAACTGATGCCACTAGTAGCACCATTGCGCAAAGGCCTCGAAGGCGACCCCGTGTTCTCAATGACCGAGAGCTTCTCATCACACTACACCAGAAATAGGACAAGCATCACAACTGGCTTAAGCGTCAGATGCAAAGCCTCTTGGTGGATGTCAACCGCATACGCAATCTTGCCACCAAGAATGCCTTTGTCAGTCATGAAACCTGTCGGAGGTCATGGAAGAGTTTGACTTTGCTTATTGCTGAAGCTGATCTGTAGGACGATGGCTTAACCGAAAGATTCAAGTTTGACTCAACTCCTCCACGAAATGCTCACTTGCGTCAGACTCCCTCACTTGAAGACTCTGATTATTCGTCCTCAGCTGCGACAGTGAATGCCAGAGTCATTGATGACCAAGATGATGCAACTTCACCTCCTCCAACTTCAGCGCGTGTCGACACTGCACCAAGTTCTTCTGCACCACCGGACCTCAACGACGACCCTGCTGCCTCGCCTGCACCTCATGGGAACGAGTAGGCGCTCTTTGTCTTCAAACCTTTTTGGTCCTTACTGACAAAAGGGGGAGAAGCATATGAGTTGATAGTCTTCAAGCGGGTCCATATGGTTGGTTGCTTTATCTTTGCTACTTTTGCCAAGTGCTTACAACTCTTGCTTTTCGACACATTTGGTTCTTTGAGTTGTAACACTTAAACTTGATGGTCGTCTGCTACTTATTTGCTATTCTGTGATGCGATGATAAATTCCACATGTGCGATGATAACTTCCGCACTTAGGTCATTTTGCAGATGTCCATTTTTCATTATGCATGTCATTATCTTCATTACATCAAATCATGCATGATGAATTGTCATCATAAGTTGGAGAGGATCTCCACAAGTACAACCTGCCATGTGCATTTGCATTCCAAGAGAAAATTACTTATATGCACATCTTCAGGGGGAGCCTTTGCCACTTATGAAGACAATACCCTATCCTTTACAATTTCACATATTTTATTCCCCATTGAAAACTTCAACCAGTTTGTCATCAATCACCAAAAAGGGGGAGATTGTAAGTGCATCTAGTGCCAGCCCTAGTTGGTTTTGGAGTATTGACGACAAACCTGGTTGAGGGACTAATGTGTTTGTGAGAATTGCAGGATAACACAGGTAGAAGTCCCTAATTGATTCGGTTTTCCTACCAGAGATGACCCCTAAAAATGTATGAAGACATTGAAGTCAAAGGCGGTATGTGAAGACATTCACATTGAACACTATGACAAGAGAAGACATTGCGTGAAGACTATGGAGCGCGAAGACTTAGTTGTTTTGTCGTTCTTTTTCTTCTTTGTTGAGTCATAGGAACCACCGTACTATTAAGTGGGGTCCAAGTGAACTAGTCAGAATGACTGTAGTGATGCTTAACCAAAATCCTATGTCTTCGAGCAAAGACAATGAGAGCAAATCTTATCCAGAGCTGGACAAGTCAGCTTTGCTTGTAGCCCAAGTAAAGTTGCCGTGTGTGTTTGAAATCTGACCATTGGAACACGTGTCAGTTCCTTAGTGACCCAGGGTCATTTCGGACAAATCAGGTCGGGTTGCCTAGTGGCTATAAATAGCCCACCCCTACAACCATAAATGGTTGGCTGCTCGGAGTTAGTGTACGGCTTTTGTCGTTTGAGACCAACCCACCTCGAAACCTTTGAGAGAGAATTCCTTGCGAGGACAAAGCCCTAAACACCTAGAGCCAAAGAGTGTTAGGCATCACTGAAGTCTTCCTGTCTGTGTGATCTGAAGACTTATTACACTTGAGGACTATGAATGCTCCAGCCGTTTAGCGTCACGTTCTGAGCATCCAAGAGTCTTTGTGGATCGCCGGTGAACAAAGTCTGTGAAGGTTTGGAAGTCTACCTTGAAGACTTACCAGAGTGATTGGGCGAGGACTGGGTGTCCTTAGCTCAAGGGGAATAAGGTGAAGACACGGTCTTCTGAGTTGAATCTCAGCCTCCCTAACCAGATGTACAGTTGTCACAGCAACTGGAACTGGTCCAACAAATCATTGTCTTCAACGAGCCACTGGTTCCATCCTTCCCATCTCTTTACGTGCTGATTGGTCCTTGTGAAGTCATTGCTTGTTTGCATTAGTTATTTGTCTTCACTGTGTGACTGCTTGTTCTGATTGGCTTCATACTATCTTCCATCCTGATCTATACTGCCTAGCTGCTATTAGTCTTTATGCTTTCATTTCATTGAATACTTGACTATGGTTAGCTTAGTGTAGTCTACCTTCCGCTGCATGGTAATAGGTTTATTTCTATCGTTTGTCTTCGAAACTTCCATGTTTTGAAGACTTACATAAAAATCGCCTATTCACCCCCTTTTAGTCGATCACTAGCACTTTCACCTATAAAGTTCAACGCCCAGTGTATTACATTTTTGAAGTCTTGACTCCGTCCAAGCAAAGGTATCCACATTACCAGAAGCTTGTCTATGGAATTTACTTGATTGCGAAGAAAGTTGCACATTACTTCCAAGACCACTCGATTTCAGTCATTAGCGATGCTCCGTTGTCTAAATTTTTGAACAATCGAGATGCAACCTGTCGAGTGGCGAAGTGGGCAGTTGAACTTATTCCTCTAGATATCAAGTTTGAAGCAGAGAAGGCAATCAAGTGTCAAGCAATCGCAGATTTCTTGGCCGAGTGGATTGAGCAGCAGCAGCCGACATGTGTTCACTCGGAACACTGGACCATGTTCTTTGATGGATCTAAGATGTTAAATAGTTCTTGTTCTGGAGTGGTCCTGGTGTCCCAAAGAGGCGACAAACTCAGTTATGTCCTCCAGATTCACTTTGATTCCTCCAACAATGAAGCTGAGTACGAAGCACTTCTCCACGGGTTGTGTATGGCCATCTCACTCGGCGTTCGTCGCTTGATGGTAGACGGCGACTCAGACTTGGTGGTTAATCAGGTGATGAAGGAGTGGGATGTCAGGAGCCCTGCCATGACTAGATACTGCAATGCAGTAAGGAAGTTGGAAAAGAAGTTTGAAGGGATGGAGCTCCACCATGTTCACCGACTCAAGAATCAAGCAGCTAATGATCTGGTGAAAATAGGTTCCACTCGGAAGCCCATTCCCAGTAATGTGTTCTTGGAGCACCTCCATAGCCCATAAGTACAAGAAGATCCCTTTATAGAAGAGCCCCCACAACTAATAAGTTCTACCAATCTGACTAAAGTCGAAGTGCCAGCAGTAGTCGATATGATTATGGAGATTTTGGTAATCACCCCCAACTGGACAGTGCCATATATTGCATATCTTCTTAGGCAGGAGCTCCCAAACGATGAAGTTGAAGCACGACAGATCGTCCATAGGTCAAAAGCCTTCATAGTTATAGGCGAACAACTTTTCAGAGAAAGTGTTATTGGCGTGGCTCAACGATGTATCTCTCTAGAAGAGGGTCAACTGATCTTGAATGAGATTCACTCGGGGAACTGTGGTGACCATGCGTCCTCCCGGACCATCATGGACAAAGCATACCGAGCGGGATTCTACTGGCCACGGGCCAATGAAATGGCGGAAGAGATCGTAGAGAAGTGTGAAGATTACCAGTTTTACTCGAACATGTCCCACAAGCTAGCATCCGCTTTGAATACTATCCCACTCATCTGGCCATTTGCTATGTGGGGGTTGGACATGATTGGGCCGTTAAGGACTGACAGGAGTGGTTTCACTCATCTGCTCGTGGCAGTCGACAAGTTCACTAAGTGGATTGAGGCCAAACCTATCAAGAATCTAGACTCAAGCATAGCCATCGGTTTTATCAGAGAGTTGGTGTTCCAATATGGAGTTCCGCATAGTATCATCACAGACAACGGCTCAAACTTTGATTCTGATGAGTTCAGAGAATTCTGCGCTTCCCGAGGTACTCAGGTCGATTACGCATCCGTTGCGCACCCGCAGTCGAATGGGCAAGCTGAAAGAGCAAATGGTTTGATCCTCCAAGGGCTGAAACCCCGTTTGATGCGCGACCTTAAGCATGCAGCTGGAGCTTGGGTGATTGAGTTGCCGTCTGTTTTGTGGGGATTGAGGACAACTCCCAACCAATCGAACCCCTTTCTTCATGGTGTATGGGGATCAAGCCGTGCTTCCGAGTGACTTGCTGCACAATGCACCCCGAGTGGAACTTTTCTCAGAGGCTGAGGTAGAACAAGCACGTTATTACGCTGTAGATCTTCTGGAGGAAGAACGAGAGATGGCCTTGATCCGGTCGACCATTTATCAGCAAGACCTTCATCGATTCCACGCCCGCAACATCAAAGGTCGAGCATTTCAAGAAGAAGACCTTGTGCTCCGAGTGGATCAGCAACAGCCTCATAAGCCCGCCCCTGCTTGGAAAGGCCCCTTCATCGTCACCAAGGTCCTTCACAATGGGGCATATCACCTTTACAACATAGCCAAGAATAAAGACGAACCACGCTCTTAGAACGCGGATCTGCTCCACTGCTTTTATACTTAAAACACTCGGATTGTCGAGGTGTAATAAGAATACTTTCATATTGTTTATCAAAGACATGATTCCTGCAGTCTCATAGTGATTATTCTCGCATAAACATACATTCAAATCCCCTAGTGGGTGGCTTAGCCGTGAATATGTTTCCCCTAAGTTTCAAAAACTACTCCGAGTGGAGAGCGATCCTCCCACTCAAGGGCTTAGCTGCGAACCAGATTTGCCTAAGTTTCAAAAACCACTCCGAGTGGAGAGCGATCCTCCCACTCGGGGGCTTAGCTGCGAACCAGATTCGCCTAAGTTAAAAATTACTCCGAGTGGAGAGCGATCCTCCCACTTGGGGGCTTAGTTGTGAACTAGATTCGCCTAAGTTTCAAAAACTACTCCGAGTGGAGAGCGATCCTCCCAATCGGGGGCTTAGCTGTAAACCAGATTCGCCTAAGTTTCAAAAACTACTCCGAGTGGAGAGTGATCCTCCCACTTGAGGGCTTAGCTGCAAACCAGATCCGCCTAAGTTAAAAATTACTCTGATTGGAGAGCGATCCTCCCACTTGGGGGCTTAGCTGCGAACCATATTCGCCTAAGTTAAAAATTACTCCGAGTGGAGAGCAATGCTCCCACTCAGGTGCTTAGCTGCGAACCAGATTCACCTAAGTTAAAAATTACTCCAAGTGGAGATAGATCCTCCCACTCGGGGGCTTAGCTACGAACCAGATTCGCCTAAGTTAAAAACTACTCTGAGTGGAGAGCAATCCTCCCACTCGGGGGCTTAGCTGCGGCCCCGTTCTCGCCTAAGTTTCAAAAATACTCCGAGTGGAGAGCAATCCTCCCACTTAGAGGCTTAGCTACGACCCCGTAATCACCTAAATTAAAAACTTCTCCAAGTGGAGAGCAATCCTCCCACTCGGGGGCTTGGCTGCGACCCCGTACTCGCGTAAGTTTCAAAAATACTCCGAGTGATGATAAATCCTCTCACTCGGGGACTTAGCCGCGAGCCAGCTTTGCCTAAATTAAAAAATCCAAGCACCTTGGAAATGAGAAAAATAGCATTTGGATAAATCTGGCAAAGTTCAGAACCGCGAGCAAAAGTACTCGGGCGCCAGGTGATAACCCACAAGTATAGGGGATCACAACAATTTTCGAGGGTAGAGTATTCAACCCAAATTTATTGATTCGACACAAGGGAGCCAAAGAATATTCTCAAGTATTAGCAGCTGAGTTGTCAATTCAACCACACCCGGAAACTTAATATCTACAGCAAAGTATTTAGTAGCAAAGTAATATGATAGTAGTGGTAACGATAGCAAAAGTAACGGTAGCAAAAGTAATGTTTTTGGTATTTTGTAGTGATGATAACAATAGCAACGGAAAAATAAATAAGCGAAGAACAATATATGGAAAGCTCGTAGGCAATGGATCGGTGATAGAGAATTAGGCCAGATGCGGTTCATCATGTAACAGTCATAACCTAGGGTGACACAGAACTAGCTCCAATTCATCAATGTAATGTAGGCATGTATTCCGAATATAGTCATACATGCTTATGGAAAAGAACTTGCATGACATCTTTTGTCCTACCCTCCCGTGGCATCGGGCTCCTAGCGGAAACTAAGGGATATTAAGGTCTCCTTTTAATAGAGTACCGGACCAAAGCATTAACACATAGTGAATACATGAACTCCTCAAACTACAGTCATCACCGGAAGTGGTCCCGATTATTGTCACTTCGGGGTTGCCGGATCATAACACGTAGTAGGTGACTATAGACTTGCAAGACAGGATCAAGAACTCTCATATATTGATGAAAACATAAAAAGGTCCACATCTGAAATCATGGCACTCGGGCCCTAGTAACAAGCATTAAACATAGCAAAGTCATAGCAACATCAATCTCAGAACATAGTGGATACTAGGGATCAAACCCTAACAAAACTAACTCGATTACATGGTAAATCTCATCCAACCCATTACCATCCAGCAAGCCTACAATGGAATTAGTCACGCACGGCGGTGAGCATCATGAAATTGGTGATGGAGGACGGTTGATGATAACGATGGCGACGGATTCCCCTCTCCGGATCCCCGAACGGACTCCAGATCAGCCCTCCCAAGAGAGTTTAGGGCTTGGCGGCGGCTCCGTATCATAAACGCGATGAATCTTTCTCTCTGATTTCTCTCTCTCCGAACACGAATATATAAAGTTGGAATTGAGGTCGGAGGAGCTCCAGGGGGCCCACGAGGTAGGGGGCACGCCCAGGGGGGCAGTCACGCCCCCACCCTCGTGGCTAGGGTGTGGGACCCCTGGTCTTGATCTTTTGCCAGTATTTTTTATTATTTCCAAAAATAATCTCCGTGAAGTTTCAGGTCATTCCGTGAAATTTTGTTTCTGCACATAAATAACACCATGGCAATTCTGCTGAAAACATCGTCAATCCGGGTTAGTTCTATTCAAATCATGCAAGTTAGAGTCCAAAACAAGGGCAAAAGTGTTTGGAAAAGTAGATATGACGGAGACGTATCAACTCCCCCAAGTTTGAATGTTTGCTTGTCCTCAAGGAATTCAAGTGATAAACTAAAAGTGATAAAGAAAAACTTTTGCAAACTCTGTTTGCTCTTGTTGTTGTAAATATGTAAAGCCAACATTCAAGTTTTCAGCAAATATTATAGACTAACCATATTCTCAATAACGTTTAGGTCTCATGTTTACTCATGTCAATGGCATAATCAACTAGCGAGCAATAATAATAAATCTCGGATGGCAACACTTTCTCAAAACAATAATAATAATATGATATAACAATATGGTATCTCGCTAGCCCTTTCTGAGACCGCAAAACATAAATGTAGAGCACCTTTAAAGATCAAGGACTGACTAGACATTGTAAGTCATGGTAAAAGAGATCCAGTCAAGTCATACTCAATGTAAACTAACATTAATGAATGCAAATGACAATAGTGCTCTCCAACTGGTGCTTTTTAATAAGAGGATGATGACTCAACATGAAAGTAAATAGATAGGCCCTTCGCAGAGGGAAGCAGGGATTTGTAGAGGTGCCAGAGCCCGGTTTTGAAATAGAGAGGAATAATATTTTGAGTGGTATACTTTCATTGTCAACATAACAACAAAGAGATGGCGATATTTTCCATGCTACACACATTATAGGATTGCTCAAAACAAAGAGATTGTCCCAAACAGAATGGTAAAGTTTATATGCCCCCTCCACCAACAAGCATCAATCCATGGGTTGCTCGAAACAACGAGTGCCACCAACTAACAAGAGTCCTAGGGGGAGTTTTGTTTGCAATTATTTTGATTTGATTTGCATAAAGCATGGGACTGGGAATCCCGGTGACCATCCATTTTCTCGTGAGTGAGAAGCGGAGTCCACTCCTCTTGAGAATAACCCGCCTAACATGGAAGATACGGATAGCCCTAGTTGATACATGAGCTATTCGAGCATACAAAACAGAATGTTTATTTGAAGGTTTAGAGTTTGGCACATACAAATTTACTTGGAACGGCAGGTAGATACTGTATATAGGTAGGTATGGTGGACTCATATGGAACAACTTTGGGGTTTATGGAATTGGATGCACAAGCAGTATTCCCGCTTAGTACAAGTGAAGTCTAGCAAAAGACTGGGAAGCGACCAACTAGAGAGCGACAACAACCATGAACATGCATTAAAGTTAATGAACATTGAGTGCAAGCATGAGTAGGATATAATCCACCATGAACATAAATATCGTGAAGGCTATGTTGATTTTGTTTCAACTACATGCGTGAACATGTGCCAAGTCAAGTCACTTAAATCATTCAGAGGAGGATACCACCCTATCATACCACATCACAACCATTTTAATAGCATGTTGGCACGCAAGGTAAACCATTATAAGCTCCTAGCTAATTAAGCATGGCATAAGAAACTATGATTTGTAATTGTCATCGCAAACATGTTTATTCATAATACGCTGAATCAGGAATGATGAACTAATCATATTTACAAAAACAAGAGAGGTCGAGTTTATACCAGCTTCTCCCGTCTCAACCAGTTCATCATATATCGTCATAATTGCCTTTCACTTGCACGACCGAATGATGTGAATAATAATAATAGTGCACGTGCATTTGGACTAAGCTGGAATCTGCAAGCATTCAATAAACAAGAGAAGACAAGGCAATATGGGATCTTTTGTCAGATCAACAATAATGCATATAAGAGCCACTTGAACAATTTAATCATGATCTTCTCCTATCGACCCCTAAAGAAAAGAAAAGAAATAAAACTATATACACGGGAAAGCTCCCAACAAGCAAAAAGAAGAACTAAAAAAAATCTTTTGGGGTTTTCTTTTTAATTACTACTACAAGCATGGAAAGTAAACTAATTAAAAGCTACAACTAATTTTTTTGGTTTTTCTTAAGGTTTATTAAACACACAAGAAGAAAGCATAAAAAGGAAATAAACTAGCATGGATATTACAATGAAAAAGTATGAGCACCGACAACTAGCACTGAGTGTGTGAACATGAATGTAATGTCGGTGAGAAATACGTACTCCCCCAAGCGTAGGCTTTTTGCCTAAGTTGGTCTATGGCCACGGCTGGCTTGGCGGATACCCAAAGTAATAGTTGGGGTCGTACTAAGAAGAAGAAGACTCTGATTGCCACTGGTTGGCAATCATCTTCGGATCCCACTGGTAATTAGACTGTCGTGGATGATCAACTTGTGGTTCCGACTCTGGTTCTGTGGCTGATGTAGGGTTCCGGTTGGCGTGAATAGCCTCCAATGGAACAAGGTACTTGCCTGCAGATAAACCAAACAAGGAAGGAGCAGGAGGGTAATAGTCTCAGGATGATGTTTATCAAAGAACAATTTGTATTTGAGCTCATTTTCACTATTCTTAACAATAAAATCGTGTGCTACCATAATCTTATAATCTACATAAACAGGAGGCAACAATTTTTCTTCCTTCTCATAATGCCTAATAGGTATGTTAAAATGTGCAGCTAGGCGCGAGGCGAAGATGCCTCCAAATATGGGGCCCTTAGTACGGTTAAGATTTAACCTCTTTGCAATAATAGCACCCATGCTGAATGTATCATCACAAAATAAGGCATGGCACAAAATAACAATATCAGGGGCACTCAGGTTTCCATAGTTTCCACGCCCAATTAAGCATCTACTAGCAAATATAGCAAAGTAACGTAGAACAGGAAAGTGTATGCTAGTAGTTCGTGCATCGGAAACCTTCATCGTTTCCCCTACAGTGATGGTATCAATAAACCCATCCACATCGCCGCGATGTGGTTCCTCTATGATGCCCTCAAAAGGGATCAAACAAACCCGACAAAAATCATGAAGTGACATCTCCTTATGCTCATCATATAAATAAAACTCCACCATAGGTGGTGAGCTCCTAGCATGAAAATGAAAGTTTTGTACAAAGATATTGGTGAGTAAGAGATACTGTTCGCGCTAGTTGTGGAGGAAGGCGGTGAGGCCTGCATTCTCAGCCAATTCATAGAAATCATCATAAATCCCGGCTGCTCTCAAGAAATCATCACAAGGCCATTCACACGGCTGAACCTCCGTGATGCGAGGCAGATTATATTTAGGCCTCTTTGCTTCTTCATTTTGCTTTTCCTTCGAGCTTCGGCTCGATGAGCCCCTCAAAAATATTTTCATTATTTTCTGAAAAATTCTGAAATTTTTTAGTAACTTCAAATAAAAGTGAACCAAACTCAACAAAATTGATAGCAACTACTCCTACAAGTGCCTAGAGCCTATATCATGCATCAAAACTACTTGGAACCACATAAATTTCACATGCAAGCTCAAGAATAGGGTCACCTAAGTAGGAAAAATATGCAATGAATAAAGCACTAGAACAAAAACTAATTGGACCATTGGAGGAGTCACATAACAAGGAACAATCCCCCAAAGCAGTTTTGTGAGAGGTGCTTTGAGCAAGGATATCGAAAATCGCAGCAAAATGAGCTAGAACTCGTGCTTGAGCTGTATAATGGTGTTTGTGGGAGGAAAAAGGAGTGTGTGGGTGCAGGAATAAGTGGAAGAGGGCCACCATGGGCCCACGAGGCAGGGGGCGCGCCCTCCACCCTCGTGGCCAGGTGGATGCCCCCCCTGCTGTGTTCTGATTGCCAAATATTCTCAAATATTCTAGAAAAAATCATATTTAAATTTCAGGGCATTTGGAGAACTTTCATTTTCGGGGTATTTTTATATTGCATGGATAATTTCGATAACAAATAGAAAATACTATTTTATTTTTTTAATATAAATAACAGAAAGTAAAAGGAGGGCACAGAAGGTTGTGTCTTCTAAATTCATCCGTCTCATGCTCATCAAAAGGAATCCACTAACAAGGTTGATCAAGTCTTGTTAACAAACTCATTCCGAATAACATGGAACCGAGAATTTTCGAATAACACTAGGTTACCTCAATGGAGATATGCACATCCCCAACAATAAGAATATCATATTTCTTCTTGACAGTAGGAAGAGGAAATTCAAAACCTCCAAAAATAATAGATGGAATTTTTCCAATAGAATTGATACTGTGGACTTGAGGTTGTTTCCTCGGAAAGTGTACCGTATGCTCATTACCATTAACATGAAAAGTGACATTGCCTCTGGTGCAATCAATAACAGCTCCTGCAGTATTCAAAAAGGGTCTTCCAAGAATAATAGACATACTATCGTCCTCGGGAATATCAAGAATAACAAAGTCCGTTAAAATAGTAACGTTAGCAACCACAACAGGCACATCCTCACAAATACTGACAGGTATAGCAGTTGATTTATCAACCATTTGCAAAGATATTTTAGTAGGTGTCAACTTATTCAAATCAAGTCTACGATATAAAGAGAGAGGCATAACACTAACACCGGCTCCAAGATCACATAAAGCAGTTTTAACATAGTTTCTTTTAATGGAGCATGGCATTGTGGTTACTCCCAGATCTCTAAGTTTCTTTGGTATTCCACCTTTAAAAGTATAATTAGCAAGCATGGTGGAAATTTCAGCTTCTGGTATCTTTCTTTTATTAGTAACAATATCTTTCATATACTTAGCATAAGGATTCATTTTGAGCATATCAGTTAATCGCATACGCAAAAAGATAGGTCTAATCATTTCAGCAAAGCGCTCAAAATCCTCATCATACTTTTTCTTGGATGGTTTGGGAGGAAAAGGCATGACTTTTTGAACCCAAGGCTCTCTTTCCTTACCGTGTTTCCTAGCAACAAAGTCTTCCTTATCATAACGTTGATTCTTTGATTGTGGGTTATCAAGATCAACATCAGGTTCAATTTCTATATCATTATCATTACTAGGTTGAGCGTCAACATGAACATTATCATTTACATTATCACTAGTTTCAGGTTCATTACCAGATTGTGTTTTAGCATCATAAATAGAAATATCATTTGGATTCTTAGGTGTTTCAGCAATATGTTCACTAGAAGCATGCAAGGTCCTATCAATTTTCTTTTTCTTCCTTTTAGAAGGACTAGGTGCATCTATATTATTTCTCTAAGAATCTTGCTTAATTCTCTTAGGATGGCCCTCAGGATACAAGGGTTCCTGAGTCATTTTACCACCTCTAGTCATAACTCTAACAACGTTATCTTTTTTCTTACTATTTAATTCATTGAGCAAATCATTCTGAGCTTTAAGTACTTGTTCTACTTGAGTGGTAACCATAGAAGCATATTTACTAATAAGTTTAAGTTCACCTTTAACATTAGCCATATAATCACCCAAGTGTTCAAGCATATTAGCATTGCGTTTTAGTTCTCTACCAACATAAGCATTGAAGTTTTCTTGCTTAACCATAAAGTTATCAAACTCATCTAAGCATGGGCTATCAAACTTAGTAAATGGGATTTCAGCTTTATCATATCTATTGAGAGAATTTACCTTTACTACCTGTGTCGGGTTATAAAGACCATGTGCTTCTTCAATAGGCGGTAAATAAAGACCATGTATTTCTTCAATAGGAGGTAAATTCTTAACATCTTTAGCTTTAATACCCTTTTCTTTCATGGATTTATTTTCCTCTTACATATCTTCAGGACTGAGAAATAGAACACCCCTTTTCTTCGGAGTTGGTTTAGGAATAGGCTCAGGAGTTGGCTCAGGAAGTGTCCAATTATTTTCATTTGTCAACATATTATTCAATAGAATTTCAGCTTCATCCAGTGTTCTTTCCCTGAAAATAGAACCAGCACAACTATCCAGGTAATCTCTAGAAGCATCGGTTAGTCCATTATAAAAGATATCAAGTATTTCATTTTTCTTAAGAGGATGATCAGGCAAAGCATTAAGTAATTGGAGAAGCCTCCCCCAAGCTTGTGGGAGACTCTCTTCTTCAATTTGCACAAAATTATATATATCCCTTAAGGCAGCTTGTTTCTTATGAGCAGGGAAATATTTAACAAAGAAGTAATAAATCATATCCTGGGGACTACGCACACAACCAGGATCAAGAGAATTCAACAATATCTTAGCATCACCCTTTAATGAGAACGGAAATATTTTAAGGATACAAAAGTAGTGAGTTCTCTCATCATTAGTGAACAGGGTGGCTATATCATTTAATTTAGTAAGATGTGCCACAATAGTTTCAGATTCATAGCCATAAAAAGGATTAGATTCAACCAAAGTAATTATATCAGGATCAATAGAGAATTCGTAATCCTTATCAGTAACAAAGATAGGTGAAGTAGCATAAGCAGGATCATATTTCATTCTAGCATTCAGAGTATTTTGTTTAAGCTTAGCTAATAATTTCTTAAGATCACTTCTATCATTGCAAGCAAGAAAGTCTCTTTTAATTTCTTCATCATAACATAGCCCTCAGGCACAATAGGTAATTCATATTTATTAGGAGAACCTTCATAATCACTTTCATCGGTATTATCAGTTTCAATAATTTCATTCTCTCTAGCCCTAGCAAGTTGTTCATCAAGAAAGTCACCAAGTGGCATAGTTGTATCAAGCATAGAATTAGTTTCATCATAAGTATCATGTATAGCAGAAGTGGGATCATCAGTAATATGCGACATACCAGAATCAATAGTAGAAGCAGGTTTAGGTGTCGCAAGCTTACTCAAAACAGAAGGTGAATCAAGTGCAGAGCTAGATGGCAGTTCCTTACCTCCCTCGTAGTTGAGGGATAAATCTTGGTTTTTGGATCTCTCAAGTTATTCATAATGATAAGCAGATATAAATCCCAAGACTCAGAGAATAGAGCTATGCTCCCCGGCAACGGCGCCAGAAAATAGTCTTGATAACCCACAAGTATAGGGGATCGCAAAAATTTTTGAGGGTAGAGTATTCAACCCAAATTTATTGACTCGACACAAGGGGAGCCAAAGAATATTCTCAAGTATTGGCAGCTGAGTTGTCAGTTCAACCACACCTGGAAATTTAATATCTGCAGCAAAGTATTTAGTAGCAAAGTAATATGATATTAGTGGTAACGATAGCAAAAGTAATGTTTTTGGTATTTTGTAGTGATGATAACAATAGCAAGGGAAAAGTAAATAAGCGAAGAACAATATATGGAAAGCTAGTAGGCAATGGATCGGTGATAGAGAATTATGCCGGATGCGGTTCATCATGTAATAGTCATAACCTAGGGTGACACAAAACTAGCTCCACTTCATCAATGTAATGTAGGCATGTATTCTGAATATAGTCATACATGCTTATGGAAAAGAACTTGCATGACATCTTTTGTCCTACCCTCCCGTGGCAACGGGGTCCTAGCGGAAACTAAGGGATATTAAGGCCTCCTTTTAATAGAGTACCAGACCAAATCATTAACACATAGTGAATACATGAACTCCTCAAACTACGGTCATCACCGGAAGTGGTCCCAATTATTGTCACTTCGGGGTTGGATCATAACACATAATTGGTGACTATAGACTTGCAAGATAGGATCAAGAACTCTCATATATTGATGAAAACATAATAGGTTCAGATCTGAAATCATGGCACTCGGGCCCTAGTGACAAGCATTAAGCATAGCAAAGTCATAGAAACATCAATATCAGAACATAGTGGATACTAGGGATCAAACCGTAACAAAACTGACTCGATTACATGATAAATCTCATCCAACCCATCACCGTCCAGCAAGCCTACGATGGAATTACTCACGCACGGCGGTGAGCATCATGAAATTGGTGATGGAGGATGGTTGTTGATGACGATGGCGACGGATTCCCCTCTCCGGAGCCCCGAACGGACTCCAAATTAGCCCTCCCGAGAGAGTTTAGGGCTTGGCGGCGGCTCCGTATTCTAAAACGCGATGAATCTTTCTCTCTGATTTTTCTCTCTCCGAACATGAATATATAGAGTTGGAGTTGAGGTCGGAGGAGCTCCAGGGGGCTCATGAGGTAGGGGGCACGCCCAGGGGGCAGGTGCGCCCCCCACCCTCGTGGCTAGGGTGTGGGCCCCCTGGTCTTGATCTTTTGCTAGTATTTTTTATTATTTCCAAAAATAATCTCCGTGAAGTTTCAGGTCATTCCGAGAACTTTTGTTTCTGCACATAAATAACACCATGTCAATTCTGCTGAAAACAGCGTCAGTCCGGGTTAGTTCCATTCAAATCATGCAAGTTAGAGTCCAAAACAAGGGAAAAAGTGTTTGGAAAAGTAGATACGACGGAGACGTATCACTAGGCCCAAAGGAGTTTAACAGTTACACAATCACTCGGCATTCCGAGGCAAATGAATTCAAATCGTCAAGTTTTTCACTTGTTAGGAGGAGGAGTAGGTGGCTAGACGAAGGTGTCCAAGTCAATGTCGCCCGCAATGCGAGTGGTTGCGTCGATGAAGGTCTCCATGAAAGATTGGAACTGAAGCTTCTGGGTGTTTGCCACTTGAAGAGCCTTCATCTATTCTTCCTTGGAGTCCTTGCAATGAACACAGACGAGTGATAGAGCCACATCGGCACCACAACGAGCAACTAACTTTTTCCATGCTTGCACTCGGTCGGGGATTTCATTGAGCCGAGTAATTAGTGACGCGAGGTCATTTTGAAGCACATCTTCCAGCCATAGCTCCTTGTCTATCACGTAGTGCAACCTTCAGCCGAGCAATATAATCCAAGACACTAGTGAGGCGGGATTCCAGTCGCAGCACATTCATGGCAGCTTCATCTTTGACAGGAGAGTTGATGGGGTCCAATCCCATTTTGATTTGCCCGGTTTCCTCCTCAAAGTTCTGACGGAACTTTGCACCAGGAGAAAAGAAAAGAATTATCAGCAATGTTGTGAAGAAGTTTTTGGGTTCAGTCGGATGAGGAAAAGTACCTTCGAGCATGATGAACATCTTCTTTGCGAGGCCACCCAAGTAAACCTCCAACTCATCCCTCTTTTGAGTGAGCTCATCCACCTTGCCGGCCAAGGCCACCTTCTCCTCCTTCATTTGTGTAGCTTCTTTCATCGCCTCATCAACAATGGTCTTCAGATTGGCATTCTCCTCCTCCAATTTGCCAACTGAAGCTAGCTTTCTCTCAGCTAGTTTAGTCTTCTCACGCGTCACCTTTTGCGCCCCCGCAAGATCAGTGTCCTTCTTCTCCAATGCATGCTTCATTTTTTCTAAAGAAATAACATTCCTCAGTCGAGCTTGGAGTTGACGGTTTTCACTACGCACATCTGTTCAAGTGGAGTCACTCACTCGGTTCAAAGGATGATAAAGAAGAAATATCAGAATATGCAGTCAGAGAGTTATTACCTCCCATGGTTGCCACTTCATCCTGAGCAGTCTTCAAGTTCTTCTTGGCGAGCTCTAGGTCAAGCTTGATTTGGATCTTCTCCTTCTCCAAGGCAAGATACTGGGTCCCAAGTTCACAAGATTTATGCAAAACAACAAAAAGACAGTTCAGTCAACGACTAGAAAGTTCCTTTACTTCCATGTGAAGAAGAGCAAGTTCAGATTGCTGATGTTAAAGAAGTTCTAAGACCACCGCCGAATCAAACATTTGATGGTGGTCTTGGGGACTACACCCAGTGGGTGCACTTAGCATGCCCCCACTGGTTCGATTTCCCACTTGGTGTGGTCTGCCCAGCCAAAGTGGAAGAAAAAAAATCATTTAATCTCATACCACCGCCAACTGCCCGTAGTCGACAACTGTCTCGGGGACTACACCCAGTGGGTGCACTCAGCGTGCCCCCACTGGATCAGTTATCCACTCGGCACGACCTGCACGGTCCGAGTGAACAGCTACAAACAGACATATTCTAAAAGACCCCCGCCGAATCAAATATTCGACGACAGTCTCGAGGACTACACCCAGTGGGTGCACTCAGCGTGCCCCCACTAGACCAAGAACCCACTCGACACGACCTATCTGGCTCGAGTGGAAGAAGTACACAAGAAAAGAAAACACCTAGTGGGTGTACAGGTAGCATATCCTAACAAAGCAAGGATCAAGCTGAAAAGCCAATCGGAAATCAACTTACAATCCCACTTACTCGGACAATGGTTTGGAGGGCGGAGCTGGCGTCATAAGCGGCCTTGCTAGTCTCATAAACCACCGTCAGTCGGTCCATCATCAAACCAGCTTGGATCATGGCTTAATTAACAACTCCTGTTTGGCCCTCCGGGACGTGGTGCAGAGTAGCGAACTGAGATGATGATGGAGTAGATGACGCAGCTGGAGGAATCAGAGTTTGGGACTACCCAGTCAGACCTGGTGTCTGAACAATCGACACGGGAGGCTGATCAGTCGACAAGGGAACATCAAAAGAAACAGTGGCTCGAGACAGGTCACCAAGTTCTTGGACGACGGGCTCGGACAACGTGCGGGGTGCTCGACTAGAAGGCGCCCTCTTGCTCAAAGATCTGCCCCTTCTTCCTGCACTCCTCTGGGGTTCATCCTCCTCATCGTCGTCTGGGAGCTGGATAACATTTGATGGCACTGCAAACACTCGACAATGAGACTTCAGTCGACCATCAAATCATTTGATAGAGACTAAACATGGCTGTAGTATCATACCTCCTCGATAGGTGGCCATGTCTGTGGTCTCCACACCGGCTCCCTCCTCGTCAATATCCGTAGATGTTGGAGAAGTAGCAGCCCTAGAAATCCAAAATCTCACTCGGTCAATCAACTGAAGAAGTCCGCAACAACACAGAAGAACAAAGAAGAAAGAACACTTACGTAGAAGTAACATGCACGACCACCTTGATCAAGGCCTTCCGAGGCTTGGGTGGAACGACCTTGGCTTGTTTGGCAAACTTCTCCGTCGGTTCTAGAGTTAACGTCCGAGTGCGCTTGGGAATTCTTGCACTCGACGCTGTTGCCTTGCCGTGGTCGTCCGCAGGGTCTTGTGATTGCTTGGAATGCCGCTCGGAGCATGGTGGCGACTCGACCTCCTCACCATCATCGGAGTCTTTGCTGTCATCTGCATTCTCTATGTCAGCACTCCTGCCCTCACTCGCCGCTCCTTCAAGGTGCTGCTCCCCATTCGGCATAGAGTACATGTTGGTGAAAACCTGCAAGACACAAGTCACAAATGTCAGTTAGATTCCAAGAAAACTGCATAATGAACAAGACATAAACACTTGACGAAGCACGCCTGACCTCTCCTGGTGCCTTCTGGCCGTCGAATGGCAAGATCCTCCTAGCCCCCCGAGGGTTGTCCTTGTTGCCAATAATGCATCGAAGCCACTTGGCCACCGTCTCCTCGCCGACTTCCTCCGGGTGGGTCCAGGCAGTGTCTTCTGGGCCCAAATACAACCACATGGGCTGGTCACGGGCTTGCAAGGGCTGGATCCGTCGACTGAGGAACACCTCCAATAGATCCATGCTAGTCCCTCCGCCTTGGACCAGTGCAACAACTGCGTCGACCAGAATTGCAACCTCGCCCCTCTCCGCCACAGACATGGTCAGCGAATGAGTATTTTGGAGTCTTTCCAGAGTTAAGGGGGAAGTCCAGTCGACTGACCAGGAGTTGGGATGTCTTTATAGTAAAACCAAGTCGACTGCCACCCTCTAACCAATTCAGGAAAAGTCAGGGGGAAAGTGCTCCTACCTCTCATCTAGACCCCTAGCCTCCCGCACATTTGGATCACATGCTTCCTTTCATCACTCGGATTAGTTTCTTTACCGAATGATATCGGCAAGTGAAGATGTGTTTGAACAGACCCTAGTGCGGGTGGCACCCCAGGAAGTTTTCACACATCAAAATGAATGTGCAAGATAAGGGATGGTGTTTGGGGGAAAATGATGGATCTGAGCACCAAACAAGTTCAGAAAGCCTCGAAAAAATGGATGGGGAGGCAGATGGAAACCTCGATCGACATGCGTCGTGAGGAGAACACGCTTGCCATCGTGCGGCTCGGGCTCGATCTCCCCCTCCGGCAACCTCCAAGACCCCTTGGCAATCAAGCCATCAGTGATGAGATTCTCCATGTCCTCCACCGTGACGGTAGAGCGGATCCAGTCCCCCTAGATCCATCCAAGCGATAGATCGGACCGCGATGTTGACCCCTTGTCCACCTTCTTTCCCTTCACTGTCACCTTCTTTGTGCGCTCCAGAGCCGTGGTCCTATCCTTCGCCATGCCTGCGGAGCTTGGGAGGAATGGGCAAAGGAGCGAGGTGCTGGGAGAGGCGAGGCGGAGAAGCTGAGAGAAAGAGGACGAATGGGGAGCACAATGCCTCGCATCGGCGGCAGCGCCTTTTATGGTCGCACTTCTGAGTGGCTGACCCGTGGGCCCGTGCAATCCTGCCACATCCCGTAACAGGCGCTGGCTCGATACGTGGAAGAAAAAGCGACATGAGGATCGAGGAGTCCCTATCTACGTGCTCCTCTTACCGCACCGCATCCCGTCCCACGTGCTTCTCCAAATTTTGAATCTCTCGAGATCCGGGAGCCACAGAGCAGTCGATCGCACCAAATATATCCCATTCCAATCTACTTGAAGACATAGAACATAATTCACTCGGAAATCCCATGAGCAAGAATCAATGAAGGCGACTGACGAAGAGTTAAAGTTCCAGCATGCTTTCAGACCCTAAGGAAATGTCTCCGAGGCATTGGATCAGATCGAAACCAACTTCAACCCTTCTTCACTTGGTCCTAAATCCATTCGGGGGCTAATGACGCTGTCATGTACCTAGGGTAGGGTCTTAGGCCTAACCTAGACACCCACCCCAAGGACACTATCCTAGAGTCAAAGGCCTACAAGGTTCAATAGAAGATACCGACTAAAATCCTCATGTGCAATTCACTCGATGGAAGATTCCACTCGGATATCCCAATTCCACTCGACCATACAAGAACGCGCTCAAAGTACAGAAGACCTTAAGTCACCCTAGGATGGCAACGGCCAGGCATTCACTCCATTGTCATAAAGATCATTTATAGTGGGTGTTACTAGTAACGTTCTAGTCATAACTCACATTGAACCCTTGTGTAACTGAGGGCTGCAAGGGGCCGGGCGCAGTCTATATAAGCCACCCCTCCCCTTTGGCACAAGGGTTCACACCCCTTGTAACTATTACACACATCTAGTCGACAAGCATCCGCAGCACCGGGACGTAGGGCTGTTACCTCCTCCGAGAGGGGCGTGAACTCGTAAATCTGTGCGTACGACCTTGCGATAGCTAGGGCACTGCCTCCTCCAACGTACCCCCTACTCTTACTATCAAACTCATTCCCATGACAGCGAGTACGAGCTTCTCCTCCTACGGCCATGGCAGGGGCACCCTAGTAACCAAGGATGTTGGGAGGAAGAGGAAGAGAGAGTTCGACACGGTTGGCGAATCGCAGCAGGTGGCTGGCGAGGCCGTGAGCAGGTGGTCGCCTTCCATAGCCTCATATGGGAAGGTCCAAAAGCTGAAGGTCGAGGGGTGATTTACTTCGACCCGGGTTATCGGATCCCCCCGTCTAGGGGAAGTCCTCTGGCACCGCTCTCCAGCGAGCATGTGGTCCACTTTGATTTCTTCAGCTACGGGCTTGGCTTCTCCCTGCACCCTTTCGTCTAGGGCTTCTTTTCTTCATTGGATGTCAGTTCCACCACCTCAACCCCATGGGTGTAACATCCCAAATTTTTAATTTGGAATGTTATACATTAGATCATCATTGCATATCATATTTTGTTGCATTTTGGTTGATCCTAGAAATTCTACGCAACTCAAGGACCCTCGGAGAGAGTTGGGGATTTCGTTATTTTCATATTTGAGTTTTCTGAAATTTTGAAAATAGAATCATTTGATTTTATTTATTTTATCTTCAATTATTTCTATCACAAAAATATGAGAGAGGGAATAAAATGACTTCCCAAAATAAAGAAATATTGAGGATTTAATAATAAAATCAAATAAGTTTTTATTTTGGTTTTATTTCTTATTTTATTTGAATTTAGGAAAAATGCGTGTTTTTCAAAATTGCATTTAGGCCCCAAATAAATGTTCATCCTGTGCGGCTTGATTTTAGAAGCCAGGGAAAATATATTTCAGGATTTTTGGAGTCTGTTTAGTATTTCTTTTGTTTGTTTTTCTGCGCATAATTTTTTTTTTAAAAACGAACCGACTTCGGGCCGGGATCGGCCAGGACTCCTCCGGCCGGGCCCTTTATATAGCGCCAGCCCCGGGCCGCTTTTAGCCCAAGCCGCCGTGCCCCCAAACCCTAGGCCGCGCCGCCGGACCTGCCCGCCGACGCCGTTTTTTTAGAAAATCGTTGGTTTTCGCCGGTTTTCGTTCGGTTTTTTTAGTTTCCGTTTTTATTAGTTCGGTTTTTTTTCCGGTTTAGGTTAATTAGTGAGCATTCGCTCGTTCGTTTGTTTTAATGAACGCGTTCATCATTTAGATCGGGATAACAAACATTCGTTCGTTAATCTGTTCGTCGTTTTTCTTTTTCTCGGATTATTCCGTGATTATTTCTGATCGCGATTTCTGATCCGATTTTCGATCTAGTATAACTTTTCGCTCATTTATCAGAATCAGGCAATTCAAGCGCCTGGAGTTTCGTCTCAAAACCCTCTTTCTGTTTAACCAATTCTAACAAGTTTTTTCCTCTGTAAAATTTGACCTAGGTTCAGAATAGTAAACAAAGTTTGTTTCTTTCGCCGTTTGTCTTTCGTTGCTTCGTTCGATTTGATTCTTGTTGCCAACCGGAGTTCTTAAGTTGAACTTTCTGGTTAGATCTCTTATTTGAGTTTTACCTGTGCATTAGTTGAGTACTTATTGTATGCTTGTTTGTTTGCGATAGAGTACCCGGAGTGCGCCACTTGCTACTTTGAATCGCTAGGTTTCGCGGATCATCAGCAAGGCAAGTAACACTTTGATCATACCTCCTACTACCCAGTTTTATTGCATTAGATCAATCCTCAAACACTGCATGATTAGGATCTAATTAAATTGTGGGTTTTGGGAAGTAGATGAGGTAGTACCTATTACCTGTTTCATTATCAAACCTTTGGGAGTTACTTCTACGTTTGCTTATATTGCCATGCTATGCTAGTAGACGTGGATTGGGTGAGTGTATCCATGACAGATGTGAGATTGTTAACTTAATGGTTTACCTAAGGTGGAAACTTAAACACACATCTGGGTGGATTGAGGCACCTGGGTATTCCAGCGATTGCTTGTTTTTCTTTTGGACCGCCACCTAGGCTCAAAGGGGATTGACGGTGTCCTGGACTAGGGGGTACTCATCATGTCGTCTCCCGATTAGTTGGATTGGGCCGAGGACCCCCATGGACGCATACTCATGGGCCAGTTCGGACAGCTACCGCATACAAAGAAGATTCCACAAGACTTGGCGATCAAGACAAGGACTCCTCCCCACCGGCGTATTCGGCTAGGACTCTTGTTATCCTAGGCCTCTGGTGCATTATATAAACCGAGGCCAGGCTAGTCGATAGAGTTATAAAAACAATCATAATCATAGGCTAGCTTCTAGGGTTTAGCCTCTATGATCTCGTGGTAGATCAACTCTTGTAATACTCATATCATCAATATCAATCAAGCAGGACGTAGGGTATTAACTCCATCAAGAGGGCCCGAACCTGGGTAAACATCATGTCCCCTGCCTCCTGTTACCATCGATCCTAGATGCACAGTTCAGGACCCCCTACCTGAGATCCGTCGGTTTTGACACCAACATTGGTGCTTTCATTGAGACTTCCATTGTGTGATCGGCAAAAGGATCAATGACTCGCCCGCAGGTCAATTGCGATGCCGACATCTTCATCGCCGGCTCGACTGATGACCTTTGCTCGATCGAGGACCGTGCTCCATCTCCGATCGTCATGTTCGGATGGGGGCCTTCTTCAACATCAACTCTGATCTCTATCATGATCATAGAGGAGTCATCCATGGAGCTCGAGGGCTCAACGTCAACATTGCCCTCGGGCGGCCGTGCTGTTTTTATGGACAGCGAACTTGTATTTGCCGTCAGCACCTCCACGAGCGTCAGTTTGACGATTGCTTTGGTGGAATAGTGCGGAATTATGTCTACAACAGCCATGCAAACTTTCGTCGAGTTCCGATGGAGGAATCTCCAACAATCTATGATATACCGTAGCCCTGTCAAATCTGGATGGGAATCTGGACGAGTTTAGGGCGTGGTCTCCAGAGCCCATCTCGGAGGTCCTTTGGAAAATCCAACCGTTCATCTACTGCGGAATTCCCATATCTACCACCCCTCCAAATTTTAGCTCGATCCGACGGTTCAAACTCCGGAAACCTTCCGATGAGTGGACTAATTTTCGGATCCGTTTCTGCGTGAATACGGATCCGACACGAATTCATGTTTCTTTATGAACGTGATATTGGACAACCTTTTTAGAGGAATTCTCTTCTAGGGTATTGTGCGTTGTTTTTAAACACGTGCCCGTAAACTTTTAAGCCTCCCCTAAGGTCATCGTCATCATCATGCTGGTGTCAAACCAGTCCGGCAATATTGCTCCAAGGCTGCCGACCTGCGTTAGATACGTCGTCACTTTATTGAGCCGAGCTCAACTTCTTCGGATCATCATCTCGGCAAGCCGAACAAGAGTCCGGCATCGCGAAGTATAAATCATCACCAACATCGCCGCCCCACGGATTACACGGAGCAGGCATACCGGCATCGCTGCACAGTCACTTCATCAAGCCGGCATCGACCACGTCACAACCTGCATCGGCAGGGCCGCACTATTGCTTCTTCAAGCTGGTGTACATCACGCCGACCTACTTCGACTCATCGGCTGACATCGAGGCTTCGACATCTTGGCTGGACCGGGGGGCTTCGCCATCTCTTCATCAACCTATACTCCGGAGACTTCGGCGTCACTAGCCGACCAGCTCCGTCACGTTAGCTGGACCGAGGGCTTTGCCTCGGCGAGCCAACCTTTGCCAGCATCGCCGTGCCATCGCTTTATCACTCATCAGGCAATGGGTGTGCGGATCGAGTCCCAATTTTGAGAATCACTTTTCTTCGGATTGCTACAACAAATAAACCAGGTGCTATTAATCCTAGTATTTTTTTGCTTGTTTGGGTTCATTTTTCTCAAGGAATTATTACTCTGGTTTATCCATCACATGTACGCAGGTCTATCAAATGGTGGCCGCAATAACGATGATCGCATGGTGGTTCGGCCAGTTTCCGTACATAGTCCAGCGAACGCTGCATCCGGAAGTCGGACCGACCTGTGAATTCAGGCTTTGCCACACCTTTACCGCATCACGCCGACGCCCTGCATCGACATTGACTTCGGCGCCAGGCCATATTTCTTTTATTACTCACTTTGCATAAATTATTTATTATGCAACATTTTTTTATTATCATTACTATTATCTCCGGTTTGCACTATTTTTTGTGCACAGCAAAATGATCCGGGTTGGGAAGTATCGTCAACTCGGCGTACCGACATACCACGTCACCTCGGCTGGACGGGGGGCTTCGTCAACACTTCATTACCCCATGCCGGGGACTTCGGCATCACTCTGCTGGCCTGCATTGACCATGCTATGTCACCACTTCGGAGTGCCGAGCCCTTTGCTCCGCCACCTCGGGACCGGCGTGGGGGATGGAACCTTGTCCCGCATCAAGCTCGGACCGCGTTATCAATACCGAACACATTAACCAGCTAAGTTGCCTTCATGCTCAAAGTTTTAAATTTTTAACCTGTGTTCGGTTCGACCAAGCATTATACTTTTTTGGAAAAAAGTTGCTTGTAAATTTTTTTCCTTGTCCAAACTTTGTTTGTGACACACACATTCAAATACCCCATTTACTTGGGGGCTCCCTTGATGGAGCTTTTCCTGATGCGTATGATTATACTTGTACGGCTTCGTTCCTTGTTCGTGTATTACGCCACAATATGCACCATATTGACCTAAGCAATTTGCAAGCTGGGTTGCCTCGCTCCTGTGCTTACCCCTACGTTCCCGATTGTTCGGCTAGGGAGTAAAGGGAGCACCTCTGCGATTGTCACGACCGGGTCATCCAAGCTCTGACCTCAGACTGGGTGAAGCCGAAAGCTAGCGCTCTTATTTTTTTCAATCATGGTCGGCACACAACAGAACTCATGAGTACAAAAAATCTATTGCACAAGTCTCATAGTAATAATGAGCACCGAAGAAAGGTATTGGTGGGGGTACTATTTTCTTTGAAGATGCTTCTTACACTTCGTTAGTAATATAGCATAAGTTCCATGAGCGCGCTTTGTCTATTACAACCTTATGGCCTGATTGCCTGGTCATCGGAAACACCGTTGATACTCTCGACAGGCGGAGTACATGACACTTTTCGGCCCTTGGCCGAAGAGGGAGAAGCCGACGGTCGGTTAAGACACGTTTAAAGTTCGGGTGAACACAAATATGATATAAGTACTTCGGTACATACAATCATTATACATAAAATTCTTACCCAAGTCACTTGGGGGCTCCTAAAATTTATATATGAGCTGTAAATGTGTTTTCTTCCTGGTTGTTCTCAAAACACGACAGAAGCACAATTTTTTCTTTCTCTTCCAATTTTCGGATTGGCACCGAACACTTGATCTTGTTCGGACGTCATGTTTTTACTAACATTTTTTGATTTTCCAAGCTTATGACACTTTTAAACTATTTGTGTGTTTTCAGCACAAGTCTCGCAGTGCAACGCCGAACACCTTTAGAGATTCGGCAAAAACATTCTTGGATATTGCTATATATGCATCGGTTTCGAATTGTGTCTTCGGTCAATAGTTGGGTTGCCCGACTCCTGCACTTGCTTCCTACGTTCCGCTTTGTTCGGCTAGGCGTGCAAAGGGAGAACCACTGCGATTGTGCTTCCAGCTCACATGGTTAAGCACCTCAGTGGAGAAAGCCGAAAACTGACTGTCACAATAAGCGTAAACTGGTCAGCGATCCGATGACTGTGTTAAATGACGGGCCATTCATAACAATGGCCGAAGTGTTTACAGCTTGACCTCGACTGTCACCGAACACTACCGGGGGCTATTAACTGGCCTCCCAAACTAAATCCTCGATATTTTGCTCTTACATTAGAGCTGAGGTTTCATGTTCATTCTTAGCATGACAACCCAAAGAAAGGAACCGATAGCGGGACTATTTTCTTTGGAAGACATTTCTTATGTTAAACAGTAATATAACATATCTCTTTGTGTACCTTTGTTTATAAAACTGCATGGCTAGATTGCCTTGTTTGTCGTAAATCTTTGCCCTCATAAAGGCTTTATAAAGTAGGACAAACACTCCTCGGCTACTGGCCGAGGAGGTGGAAGCCGATGGTCGGTCAACAAAGTTTTGTACAATGCGGATCCGAGCATTAATGACATAAAGTACTTGGATACATAGAGTCATTACACATAATTTGTGATTTTACTATGGATATCGATCCTTAATTCGGCCACCCATGCCCGCATTAAGGCTCGGGGGTTACCGGGCTTCAGGCTTATTATTTACAAATATTAAAGGGGCACATCGATCCCCTGGTCTGGTGTTGCCACCCGACCAGTGTCTCAGGGGCTACTGCATTGCATGTTCAATGCAGAAAATTTTAAGTGCAATACAGTTTCTGACGAGATTCTGATCCTCAAGTTGGTCGGCCACACCCAACCTGAGTCTCGAGGACTGAGCACACCGCTTTTTGTGTCCCGAAGTATTCTACCGAGCTAGGACTTGATCCTCATGCCGATTTTGCAAATCAACCTGAGTCTCAGCGGCTACTGGGATCAGCAGTCTTACATCATCCTTCAAGTGCATCTTTGGTTTTAAACCGATACACACGTTGAGGGTTACTGGCTATATATCTCGGCAGAGAATAAATTGCACCAATAAAAAATATTGACAAAATTGGCCCACAGTCGGGGTGGTGCACCACCTCGGAAGCAGTCCGACATAAAGCTCGGGCGCTAGTGGCTGGCTCCATAGAGGGCATTTCCAGCATTAAGCTCGGCTAAACTCCTTCCACTTTTTTAGACCAAGATGATCTATGACATCTTGGATATAGTCCGGCATTGGAGCTTGGACACAGTCCGGCATTGGAGCTCGGATACATTTCGGCGTTGGAGCTCGGAAGTAGTCCGACATTGGTGCTCGGCTGCAAAAGATACCTCGAATGCAGTCCGGCGTTAGAGCTCGGATGCAAGAGGACACTGCCTCCTGGGAACAACTTCAAACCCAAGGTGTGGCATAAAAATAACAAGGCATTGATAAAGGCCAGAAACTTAAAGGGGCTCCTTGGATATCCAACGTATAAACTCGTCGAATGCATTTCGGTGATCCTCAAGATCGAAGATGAGAAGATTTGTTGAACCAGTTTTCAAGACCGACAACCGAAGATGAAGAACAGTTTGGAAGAATTGAGGAGCGTTCCTAACTTGAAGACCGGTTCAGGGGGCTACTGACGGTGTCCTGGACTAGGGGGTACTCATCACGTCATCTCCCGATCAGTTGGATTGGGCCGAGGACCCCCATGGCCGCATACTCATGGGCCAGTTCGGACAGCTGCCGCATACAAGGAAGATTCCACAAGACTTGGCGATCAAGACAAGGACTCCTCCCCACCGGCGTATTCGGCTAGGACTCTTGTTATCCTAGGCCTCTGGTGCATTATATAAACCGAGGCCAGGCTAGTCGATAGAGATATACAAACAATCATAATCATAGGCTAGCTTCTAGGGTTTAGCCTCTACGATCTCGTGGTAGATCAACTCTTGTAATACTCATATCATCAATATCAATCAAGCAGGACGTAGGGTATTACCTCCATCAAGAGGGCCCGAACCTGGGTAAACATCATGTCCCCTGCCTCCTGTTACCAGCGATTCTAGACGCAAAGTTCAGGACCCCCTACCCGAGATCTGTCGGTTTTGACATCGACAGGGATCATGAGATTATTCATACTAGAAACTCCTGTGTGTAGCCACAAGCTACTATGGGCTCTAGCATAGTTGATTAAGTCATGTGAACTCTTACAGTGGTAGACTAGCAGATGTAGGGGAAAGTAGGTGTAACGGTCTACCCGATCGTAAGGTGCCAGCGCTTCTGAAAGACTATGTCTCAGTCATCCGTTTCTCAAACACCATGTAGTGCGAGAATCCCAACGGAGGAGATCGAGTCTTGTGGGGAAAAGTGCGCAAACCTCTGCAGAGTGTATAAACTAATCATGGTTAGCCGTGTCCCCGGTTATGGACAACTTGAGTATCTAGTACTTGGATTATCATGTGAATCTCATCATGTTACTCTAATTAATATTGTTGGGTTTTTAATGATGATGTTTAATTGGGATTGAGAGGGTGTATACACTCTCAATGTTTAACAACTACCATGATAGTTAAATAAAATTTATTCCTTTGCAGTAGGGAAAAATTAGCTTTACGCAAAACTGTAACCATAGAGCTTTCCACCAGCCAAATATGCATGTAGTATAGACTTATTCTTTCATTGCTCTCTATGTGTTAGTTTGCCAGCATATTCCTTGTGCTGACCCGTTTCAGGCTGCAACGTTCATGTTGCAGACTTTTCGGACGACGAGTAAGGTGCCTTAGGTTGTGGTTCTATACTCAGTGATGCCGTTGGAGTTGATGGACTCACTTATCTTCCAAGCCTTCTGCTGTTATCATTATTAGATGGCCTTAAGCCATATTTATTGTAATAAGTTCTCTTTTGAGACACTCGTTGTAATAAGTGTGTGATTGCTACTCTGTTATAAATCCTTCAAGTACTATGCGGTGTCAGCATTACTGATCCAGGGATGACACTGGAGCACAAAGATTGGACCGTTTGAGGTCTGGTCGCTACAAGATGGTATCAGAGCACACGCTGACTGTAGGACACGACCACTAAGCTAAAGCCCTAGATCACTAATCACTCTTCCCATTCTGACTCCTCATCTTTTCTACTCTTTTAGGATGGCGGATGCAAGGAACAAGTTCACGCAACCGGATGAAGATACACCCTTTGGACGTCGCTTGAAGGAAGTCACTAGATATCTAAACATCGGAGTACCAAGTTTCACCGGAACCTACAATGCCACTTTACCTAAAGAGGAGTGCTGGATGATTCAAGTTCAAGTTCCAGGAAGGACGTTCATGCCAGTCACTGAGCCCATAGAGTTTTCCTTTGATGCACCAACCCGGAGTCTAGGAAAGAGCATGGCAGCTCACATCGCCATGGGACGTATTGGAGAAGTTTACCACAATGATCTCAAGGATACTATCTACCAGATTTGTGGGTGCTGAGATGAGCACTGGGAGATGATCAGTACCAAGAAGGATAGATCAATCGCAGCTTTCATCCAGGATTTAAACCAGCACATTCAACGACAGGAGATCCAGATGTGCGCAGATATGATAGATCTGAAGAAGGCGAGGACAAGAATCATGGAACTGGAGGAAGAACTCAAGGCTACACGTTAAGATTATATGGAGGAAATCGAAGTATTAGTGGAGAAGAATGACGACCTGATTAAGAAGATCGGAATATTCATGGGAGACCCTACACCAGTAGAAGAAGACGAAGAACCCAAGGAGATTTGCCCGGAAGACTACGTCATCATCGACGACACCGACTCTGACCTAAGCGATGATGACTATGAAGACGAAGCTGGAGTAGATATCATGGAGTCTGCAACCTAGGAATATTTCTGGTAGACCACCCCATCAGTAGTAGTAGTCCACCATGTAAATATAGTACTCCGAGCACTTTTGTGATAGTTAGACCGATTGTATGCCCTTGTTTGATTGAATGAAGTGAATTGTTTGCTTTTGCCTCATGTTCATATGGGTAGTGTTTTCTCTCTAGACCCCTCTCTATTCTTAAATCTCATCTTTTCTAAACCCATCAGATGCCTCCAAGACGTGACCCTGGATTTACCTTCCCACCGGAGCTCACTCAGTTGATCCAGCAGCAGAATACGTTGATGCGGTTGCTAGTCCAGAATCAGAATCAGGGGAACAACAACAACAACCCACCACCACCACCACCTGTTGACCACTTAGCCCGTTTTCTTAGGCTGAATCCGCCGGTGTTTTCCAGTAGCACCGAGCCTATAGTAGCAGATGATTGGCTCCGCGGGACAACTAGGGAGTTGACCACGGCAGGATGCACAGATGTGGAAAGGGTGAAGTTTGCCGCACATCAGCTTGACAGACCCGTAGCATCATGGTGGGAGAATTTCACAGCCACTTTCCCTATCGACACTATCACATAGGACCAGTTTCAGCAGGCTTTCCGTACTGCCCATGTTTCAGCAGGAGCTATGGCTATGAAGAAGCATGAGTTTCACAACTTGTGCCAAGGAGGACGGACAGTTGGCCAATATGTGGAGGACTTTAGTAAGCTAGCACGTTATGCCCCAGATGACGTGGCTACGGATGCAGCTAAGCAGGAGAAGTTTCTGGAAGGACTGAATGATGAGTTGAGCATGCAGTTGATGGTAGCAACCTTCAACAACTACCAGGAGTTGGTAGATCGTGCTCTTATGATTGAAGGGAAGCAGCAAGAAACTGAGAACCGCAAGAGGAAGTATGGGCAAGGGAAGTACAATTCTGGAGGTCAGCAGAAGCCCTGTTTTACCCCTAGACCGGGAGGACATTTTTAGCATACCCATGGAGGAGGTAGCTCGCACAATCATAATGGCCCCAAGAATGGTAATGGGAATGGAGGAAGCAATGTCCAGAATCGTACCAACCCATCAACCCCAGCCAAGAGAGACCTGAGCCAAGTCACTTGCTTTAAGTGCCAGAAGACCAGACATTATGCCAATGAATGTCCTGAAGCCCAGAATGTAAATGGCAATGGAAGCTCTGGGAAGAAGCTGAACCCTTTCAATAGGGGACAGGTGAACCACGTAAACGTGGAGGAGGTTGAAGAGCAGCCGGATGCAGTAATCGGTAAGTTTTTGGTTAAGTCTTTTACTGCAATCATTCTTTTTGATACTGGTGCATCGCATTCATACATATCAAGGGGATTTGCGGATAAGTATAACCTGCCCACCAAAGTTCTTAGAGCACCTATGTTAGTAAGCTCACCAGGAGCGGAGTATATGGCCAGCCGAGGATGTTTTCAAGTGCCATTAAGTATAGGTAGGCGTGTGTTTCCCTCGGATTTGATCATTTTGGAATCACAAGGTTTGGATGTAATTCTGGGTATGGATTGGCTGTCGATGTATGGAGGAAACATCGATTGCACCAGTAAGTAGATTTTGCTCACCACCCCAGAAGGAAGAAGGATCAAGTATGTATCCTGGCATGTGCCGAAGAGGACTCAAGTAAATTCGTTAACATGAGTTGTGCAAGAGGAAGTACCAGTGGTAAAGGATTTCCCTGATGTGTTTCCAGAGGAATTGCCAAGCATGCCACCGGATAGAGACATTGAGTTTTTAATTAAGCTTTAGCCAGGCACAGGACCGATATCTAAAAGACCATACAAGATGCCCGCAAAAGATTTGGAGGAGATTAAGAAGCAGATTAAGGAGTTACTGGATAAAGGATATATTCGCCCAAGTTCTTCGCCTTGGGGATCGCCAGTACTTCTAGTGGAGAAAAAGGATGGATCGCTAAGGATGGTTGTTGATTATTGAGGATTGAACGAAGTAACAATCAAGAATAAGTACCCACTACCGATGATCAATGATCTGATTGACCGATTGCAAGGAGCTAAGGTATTTTCCAAGATCGATTTGCGATCAGGATACCACCAGTTGAAGATTCAAGAACATGATATACCTAAGACATCTTTTACCACCAGGTATGGGCTGTACGAGTATACCATTATGTCATTTGGTCTGACTAACGCACCTACATATTTTATGAACATGATGAACAAAGTGTTTATGGAGTTTTTGGATAAGTTCGTCGTAGTGTTCATTGATGATATTCTGGTTTACTCGAAGAATGAAGAGGAGCATAAGGAGCACTTGCGTTTGGTACTTGGGAAGCTCAGAGAACATCAGTTATATGCCAAGTTTAGCAAATGTGAGTTTTGGTTGAAGGAAGTTGGATTCCTCGGACACGTTATATCCGGAGAAGGCATAGTAGTAGATCCCACCAAGGTTGACACTGTGACAAATTGGGAAGCACCAACAACAGTTGGAGAGATCCGGAGTTTTCTTGGACTCGTAGGATACTATCGGAGATTCATTGAAAATTTCTCGAAGATTGCGAAGCCTATGACGGAGTTGTTGAAGAAGGATACCAAGTTCATATGGACTGAGGAATGTGAGGCCAGTTTCCAGGAGTTGAAGAAACGTTTGGTTACATCACCAGTGTTGATTCTGCCGGATCAGAACAAGGATTATGAGGTGTATTGCGACGCTTCACGTCGAGGACTTGGAGCAGTGCTTATCCAGGAAGGAAGAGTTGTTTCATATGCTTCACGACAACTTAAGCCGCATGAGTTGAATTATGCCACGCATGATTTGGAGTTAGCAGCCATAGTGCATGCATTAAAGACTTGGAGACATTTTCTCATTGGAAACCATTGTGAGGTGTACACGGATCAGAAGAGTTTGAAGTATATTTTCACGCGGAAGGAGTTGAATCGCAGGCAAAGGAGATGGTTGGAGCTCATCAAGGATTATGATATGAGATTGCATTATCACCTCGGAAAGGCTAACATAGTAGCTGACGCGCTGAGCCGTAAAAGCCATGTCAACACACTAATGACGGGAGATTTACCGAAGGAGTTAGCCAAGGACCTTCGTGAGCTATGTTTGGAGATAGTCCCGAGAGGCTATGTAGCAGCATTGGAGATTCAGTCTACTTTGATGGATAATATCAGAGAAGCTCAGAAGACTGACAAGGAGGTTGCCTCTATAAAGGAGAAGATGAGCAAAGGAAAAGTTAAAGGATTTCGTGAGGATGAGCGCAACCTTATGGTTTGAAGACCGTGTTTATGTGCCCAATGACTCAAAGATCAGGAAGTTAATTCTGCAGGAAGCTCATGATTCACCATATTCGATTCACCCAGGAAATACTAAGATGTATTTGGATTTGAAGGATACCTTGTGGTGGACCGGAATGAAGAAGGATATTGTGGAGTATGTAGCAGTTTGTGATGTATGTCAGAGAGTAAAGGCAGAGCATCAGAAGCCAGCAGGACTGTTACATCCATTGCCAATACCCGAATGGAAGTGGGATAATTTAGGCATGGATTTTATTATGGGATTGCCCAGAACTCGTTCAGGCTATGACTCGATATGGGTTGTAGTCGATCGTTTGACAAAGGTAGCTCATTTCATCCCAGTGAAGACTACCTACACCAGTGGTAAGTTGGCAAAGATATACATGACCAGGATCGTATGTCTGCATGGAGTTCCGAGGAGCATTGTATCAGATAGAGGAACCCAGTTTACCTCAAAGTTCTGGAATCAGTTGCATGAAACTTTGGGTACCAGGCAAGAGTTCAGTACAGCTTTTCATCCGCAGACAGATGGCCAGACCGAGAGAGTCAATCAGATTTTGGAGGATATGCTGAGAGCTTGTGCGCTAGATTACGGATCTAGTTGGGACGACAATTTGCCATATGCGGAGTTCTCTTACAACAATAGTTATCAATCCAGTTTTAAGATGACCCCTTTTGAAGCTTTGTACGGAAGAAGGTGCAAAACACCATTGTCGTGGGATGAAGTTGGAGACCGACAGTTGTTTGGACCAGATCTGATTAAGGAGTCTGAACAGAAGGTGAAATTGATTCGCGATAGGCTCAAGGTAGCCCAGTCTAGGTAGAAGAGCTACACAGATTCGAAACGCAAGGAGACAGTTTACGAAGTCGGAGACCGAGTTTATCTTCGAGTATCTCCACTTCGAGGAGTTAAGCACTTTGGAGTTAAGGGAAAGTTAGCGCCACGCTTTGTAGGACCATACAAGGTTTTGAAGCGTATGGGAGAATTAGCCTACAAGTTGGAATTTCCCGAAGGATTGTCAGGAGTTCACGATGTATTCCACGTTTCCCAGTTGAAGAAGTGCCATGCAGAGATGGCTGATATACCGCTGAGAGATACAGTGCCGCTGGAAGCGATTCAGTTGGACAGTGATTTGCTTATAAGGAGAAACCAGTCAAGATTCTTGAGTATGCCAACCGAGTCACCTGCAGCACAAAGTTCAGTGGAGCCACCACACGGAGGATGAAGCCACCTGGGAGCGAGAGGAAGATCTGCTGAAGGACCACCTTCACCTATTTTCTAGCCAACCCGAATCTCGAGGGCGAGATTCATCTTAAGGGGGGTAGGTTTGTAACATCCCAAATTTTCAATTTGGAATGTTATACATTAGATCATCATTGCATATTATATTGTGTTGCATTTTGGTTTATCCTAGAAATTCTACGCAACTCAAGGACCCTCGGAGAGAGTTGGGGATTTCGTTATTTTCATATTTGAGTTTTCTCAAATTTTGATAATAGGATCATTTGATTTGATTTATTTTATCTTCAATCTATCACAAAAATATGAGAGAGGGAATAAAATGACTTTCCCAAAATAAAGAAATATTGAGGATTTAATAATAAAATCAAATAAGTTTTTATTTTGGTTTTATTTGCTATTTTATTTGAATTTTAAAAAATGCGTGTTTTTCAAAATTTCATTTGGGCCCCAAATAAATGTTCATCCTGTGCGGCTTGATTTTAGAAGCCGAGGAAAATTTATTTCGGGATTTTTGGAGTCCGTTTAGCATTTCTTTTGTTTGTTTTTCTGCGCGTAATTTAAAAAAACCGACTTCGGGCCGGGATCGGCGGGGACTCCTCCAGCCGGGCCCTTTATATAGCGCCAGCCCCGGGCCGCTTTTATCCCAAACCACCATGCCCCCAAACCCTAGCCCGCACCAGACCCGCCGCCGCCGGACCCGCCCGCCGAGGTTGACCGCCGCCGCCAGTTTTTTTAGAAAAACGTTAGTTTTTGCCGGTTTTTGTTCGGTTTTTTTAGTTTCCATTTTTTTATTAGATCGGTTTTTTTCCGGTTTAGGTTAATTAGCGAGCGTTCGCTCGTTCGTTCGTTTTAACAAATGCGTTCATCGTTTAGATCCGGATAACGAACGTTCGTTCGTTAATCTGTTCGTTGTTTTTATTTTTCTCGGATTATTCCGCGATTATTTCTGATCGCGATTTCTGATTGTGATTTCTGATCCGATTTTCGATGTAGTATAACTTTTCGCTCGTTTATTGGATTCAGGCGATTCAAGCGCCTGGAGTTTCTTCTCGAAACCCTCTTTCCATTTAACCAACTCTAACAAGTTTTTGCCTCTGTAAAATTTGACCTAGATTCAGAATAGTAAATGAAGTTTGTTTCTTTCGCCGTTTGTCTTTCGTTGCTTCGTTCGATTTGATTCTTTTTGCCAACCGGAGTTCTTAAGTTGAACTTTCTGGTTAGATATCTTATTTGAGTTTTACCTGTGCATTAGTTGAGTACTTATTGTATGCTTGTTTGTTTGCGATAGAGTACCCGGAGTGCGCCGCTTGCTACTTCGAATCGCTAGGTTTCGCGGATCATCAGCAAGGCAAGTAACACTTTGATCATACCTCCTACTACCCAGTTTTATTGCATTAGATCAATCCTCAAACACTTCATGATTATGATCTAATTAAATTGTGGGTTTTGGGAAGTAGATGAGGTATTACCTATTACCTGTTTCATTATCAAACCTTTGGGAGTTACTTCTACGTTTGCTTATATTGCCATGCTATGCTAGTAGACGTGGATTGGGTGAGTGTATCCATGACAAATGTGAGATTGTTAAATTAATGGTTTACCTAAGGTGGCAACTTAAACACACATCTGGGTGGATTGAGGCACCTGGGTATTCCAGCGATTGCCAGTTTTTCTTTTGGACCGCCACCCAGGCTCAAAGGGGATCATGAGATTATTGATACTAGAAACTTCCGTGTGCATCCACAAGCTACTATGGGCTCTAGCATAGTTGATTAAGTCGTGCAAACTCTTACAGTGGTAGACTAGCAGATGTAGGGGAAAGTAGGTGTAACGGTCTACCCGATCGTAAGGTGCTAGCGCTTTTGAAACACTATGTCTCGGCCATCCGTTTCTCAAACACCATGTAGTGCGAGAATCCCAACGGAGGAGATCGAGTCTTGTGGGGAAAAGTGCGCAAACCTCTTCAGAGTGTATAAACTAATCATGGTTAGCCGTGTCCCCGGTTATGGACAACTTGAGTATCTAGTACTTGGATTATCATGTGGATCTCATCATGTTACTCTAATTAATATTGTTGGGTTTTTAATGATGATGTTTAATTGGGATTGAGAGGGTGTCTACACTCTCAATGTTTAACAACTACCATGATAGTTAAATAAAATTTATTCCTTTGCAGTAGGGAAAAATTGGCTTTATGCAAAACTGTAACCATAGAGCTTTCCACCAGCCAAATATGCATGTAGTATAGCCTTATTCTTTCATTGCTCTCTATGTGTTACTTTGCCAGCATATTCCATGTGCTGACCCATTTCAGGCTGCAACGTTCATGTTGCAGACTTTTCAGACAACGAGTAAGGTGCCTTTGGTCGTGGTTCTATACTCAGTGATGCCATTGGAGTTGATGGACTCACTTATCTTCCAAGCCTTCTGCTGTTATCGTTATTAGATGGCCTTAACCCATATTTATTGTAATAAGTTCTCTTTTGAGACACTCGTTGTAATAAGTGTGTGATTGCTACTCTGTTATAAATCCTTCAAGTACTGTGCGGTGTCAGCATTACTGATCCAGGGATGACACTGGAGCACAGAGATTGGACTGTTTGTGGTCTGGTCACTACAACGGGAATTCTTCATATCACCAAGTTCATCACATTCTGGGAATGCTATGTGGGGACTGCCCCCATCTACACTTGTTCCGCCACTTTTTCTGCATTAGGCTGCAGATGAGTGGCGCAGCGTCCGTGACCTTGGAGGGGTGAGCATCCGGTTGCAACCCTGTAGCCAGTTCTGCCCCATGGAACTCCCAAAATTGATGGGGTCCTGACACAAGAAATGGTTCTACATGTACGGACTTGAAGACAACCTGTCGGCCTTCTGCGGGGGCTCCCTGATGCATATGAACTCTAGGGAGTCCCTGGATGATCTCTCTAGCGACATCGAGCTGCTGGTGGCTATCGCCGTCCAGCTGAAGGAGAGAGGCTTGAAGGGGATTCACATCACGTGGACCTGGGTGGAGCACCGCGTGCTCCCTTAGCAGGCCCGTGGGGGAGCTGATGTGTGCTATCTCTTGAGCACTGCATTGGTTTTCCCTTGAAGAGGAAACGGTGATGCAGTAAAGTAGCGTAAGTATTTCCCTCAATTTTTGAGAACCAAGGTATCAATCCAGTAGGATACTACACACAAGTCCCTCATACCTACATAAACAAATAAGAACCTTGCAACCAACGCGATAAAGGGGTTGTCAATCCCTTCACGGTAACTTACGAGAGTGAGATCTGATAGAGATAATAATAATAAGATAAATATTTTTGGTATTTTTATGATATAGATTGAAAGTAAAGATTGCGAAATAAAATAGATTGGAAACTTATATGATAAAAGATAGACCCGGGTGCCATAGGTTTCACTAGTGGCTTCTCTCAAGATAGCATAAGTATTATGGTGGGTGAACAAATTACTATCGAGCAATTGATAGAAAAGTGCATAATTATGAGAATATCTAGGCATGATCATGTTATAGGCATCACGTCCGCGACAAGTAGACTGAAATGATTATGCATCTACTACTATTACTCCACACATCGACCGCTATCCAACATGCATCTAGAGTATTCAGTTCATAAGAACAGAGTAACGCATTAAGCAAGATGACATGATGTAGAGGGATAAACTCAAGCAATATGATATAAACCCCATCTTTTTATCCTCGATGGCAACAATACAATACGTGCCTTGCTGCCCCTGCTGTCACTTGGAAAGGACAACACAAGATTGAACCCAAAGCTAAGCACTTCTCCCATTGCAAGAAAGATCAATCTAGTAGGCCAAACCAAACTGATAATTCGAAGATACTTGCAAAGATAATTAAATCATACATATAAGAATTCAGAGAAGAACCAAATATTGTTCATAGATAATCTTGATCATAAACCCACAATTCATTGGATCTCGACAAACACACCGCAAAAAGAGTTACATCGAATAGATCTCCAAGAAGATCGAGGAGAACTTTGTATTGAGATCCAAAGAGAGAGAAGAAGCCATCTAGATAATAACTATGGACCCGTAGGTCTGAGGTAAACTACTCACACATCATCGGATTGGCTATGGTGTTGATGTAGAAGCCCTCCGTGATTGATTCCCCCTCCGGCGGAGCTCCGGAAAAGGCCCCAAGATGGGATCTCTTGGGTACAGAAGGTTGCGGCGGTGGAAATAGGGTTTCGTGGTGCTCCTGGATGTTTTCGGGGTATATGGATATATATAGGAGGAAGAAGTAGGTCGGTGGAGCTGCGAGGGGCCCACAAGGGTGGGGGGCGCGCCCAGGCGAGGCAGGCGCGCCTCCCTGCCTCGTGGCCACCTTGTTTCTTTCTTGACGTCTACTCCAAGTCCCCTGGATCACGTTTGTTCCAAAAATAACTCTCCCGAAGGTTTCATTCCATTTGGATTCCGTTCCTTTTCTGCGAAACACTGAAATAGCCAAAAAACAGCAATTTGCAGTGGGCCTTAGGTTAGTAGGTTAGTCCCAAAAATAATATAAAAGTGTATAAATAAGCCCATTAACATCCAAAACAGATAATATAATAGCATGGAACAATCAAAAATTATAGATACGTTGGAGACAAATCAATGTGCAGCTATTGGGGCCCAGTCGATCCTTCTCCAGTTTCATCGGAGAAGCTCGGCGAGAAGGAGGTCCGCCGCCGGCTTGCCCTTCTTTAAGGGAAAAAGGCCACCAAGATCTCGTTGGATGTTGCAGTGGAGGCCTTCCTGTTGGGAAACGTAGTAGAAAACAAAAAAAAATCACGCCTACACACACCCAAGATCAATATGAAGATACATAACGGCTTGGGACTACCGTCACCAAGTTGCATCGAAAGAAGAATGTGTCAGTGTAGATCGTACGTGGATTCCCTTGAACCATCAATGAACGATCCCTCGTACCGCCCATGAACAGTCTCTCAAACTCAAGACCCAAAGAACAACCTCTCGGCTTGGTTGCAAGCGTGGAACCTTCACGATCTGGTAGTGCTTTGCCGTCCATAGCTAATCGTCGCCAGAGAATTAGAGGGAGGAGATTAGAACCACGTAGGGCTTCTAATTATGAATTCAAGAGGATTAGTCTAGCTCTAATTAGTCAACTAGGACCAACTAGAACTAGAACTAGAAGAACTACAGGAGGCTCCAAAACTTGTATGTTCAAAAGTGCACAAATCATCATGTATATATAGGATAGAGGGGAGAGGGAGGACTGCGAACAAGGGGGAAAGTTTCCCCCTTGGTGAGCCGGCCAGGCAGGAGGAGTCTGACTCCTCCCCCTCTCCCAATTCGGCCTCCTTCCTTAGGTAAGGAGGCACTTTCCCACTTGGGCCTTTTTTGGCCCAAGTTGCCTTCCACCTCTTGGCCTTTTTAGTCCCGTTGGTGTTTAAATTAAATATAAAATTCTCTAAATACTTCTAGATCATTATATATATATTAACATCTCTGGAAACTTTTTATACCTATATATATTTTATCGGTAATACCCGTTATTACCCGATACTCACCGAAACCCTTCTGGTGACCCTGAAGCACTTCCGGATCCTCTTGGAACTATTCCGAATATTCATGAAATAATTTCACAAATATATTCTCATGACTCCTGTCCTACTAATACTCATCAGATCATGATTGTATTAAGCTTGTGACCCCATAGGTTCGGTAAGTCACAGACATGAACCAAATCGTCCGTTCAATGACCGACAACGGGACCGTGGACGTCGATATTGGTCCCTGTGAGTACACGAATGATATTCGAGTGAAACTTTGGTTATCATGTGATGTTTGATTACCCACAAGTAAAGGGATCAATTGTAGATTTTTCAATAAATAAGAGTGTTGAACCCAATGAGGAGCTAAAGGTAGAATTGATATTCCCTCGAAGTTCTATCGACCACCGATACAACTCTACGCACACTTAACATTTGCTTTACCTAGAAAAAGTATGAAAATAGAAGTACTTTGTAGGCGTGATCCTGGAACTACTTTGCAAGAATAAAACTAGGAGTACTTTGCGAGAGAATAAAAATTAGTTATTTAGTAGAAAGCCTTTTGTAACATAAGAGAAGGATTTTTCCCTAGGCAATCGATAAAGACCGGTAATCATTATTGCAATTTTATATGAGGGGGAGGCATGAGCTAACATACTTTCCATACTTGGATCATACAAACTTATGATTGGAACTCTAGCAAGCATCTACAACTACTAAAGATCATTAAGGTAAAACCCAACCATAGCATTAAGTAACAAGTCCTATTTACTCCCATACACAACAACCCCCTTACTCAGGTATAAGTTTCTGTCACTCTCGCCAACCACTATAAGCGAATCATGAACGTATTGCAACACCCTACAATGGTAATCCCACATGCTTGAATGACACGGAGGGCACCAAAATAAAACATACAACTCAAACCAATCATGATCATCAATCAACCCATAGGACAAAATGAATCTACTCAAACATCATAGGATGTCCATACATCATTGGATACTAATATATAGCATTAAGCACCATGTTTACGTAGAGAATTACAATGAGAATAGAGAGGTTACACTGCTTCATAGAGGGGAGAGAGTTGGTGATGACAGTGGTGAAGTTATTGGTGTAGATCACCCTCACGATGATTGCCTAGTGGCATTCCAGTGTCACCGCGAGACAAGGAAGAGAGCCCCCCCTTCTTCTTCTTCCTTGGCCTTCCCCTAGATGGGAGGAAGGTTTCCCCTCTGGCCCTTGGTCTCCATGGCTCCTGCAGGGCAGGAGCCCCTCCGAGATTGGATCTCTCTCTCTGTTCTCTTCTGTTTTGTGTTCCTGTTTTCTGGCCCTTCACCGGTTCTTAAATTCCCGAAGATCTGTAACTCTGATTTGGCTGAAATTTTAACACGATTTTCTTCTGGATATTATCTTTCTTGCAGCACAAGAAGGGAAACAACCGACTTACAAGGGCCTCAAAATCCACCTAGGTGTGCCCATACCCCCTGGACGTACCCAGGTGCCTCGTTGCCTTCTCGGATATCGTCTTGTGTTGATTCTTCTTCCCCAAAATCACATGTATTCCAAAATAAATCTCCATAATTTTTTTTCGCATTTGGAGTTCGTTTTATATGGATATTCTGTGAACCCAAAAAGCATGCAAGAAACAAGAACTGGCACCGTGCACTGGATCAATATGTTAGTCCCAAAAATATTATAAAATGTTGCCAAAAGTATATGAAAGTTGTAGAATATCGGCATGAAACAATAAAAAATTATAGATACGACTGAGATGTATCAGCATCCCCAAGCTTAATTCATGCTCGTCCTCGAGTAGGTAAATGATAAAAAAGATATTTTTTGATGTGGAATGCTACCTAACATAATCTTGATCATATAATCTAATCATGGCATGAATATTAAGACATGAGTGATTCAAAGCAATAGTCTATAATTTTAAATAAAGACATCGATACTCAGGCATCCCAATAAACAATCATGCCTTTCATAATAAATATGCTAAAGAAAGCTATCGCTACAAAATCATATAGCCTTGTCATGCTCTGATAACTTCTAGTGCACTCAGGCTCACCTGATCTTGTTTTCACACCATTCAATTGATTGTAGATCAGGGAGAGCACTGATAGTATTATACTGCATCGATTCATATCTCACTGTTTTACAAAGTGGGGCTCTGCGAGGTATAGCCCATACTGACAGACGCCACTGACAAGATCGCAGTATATTTTGACCCAATTCAAATAATGATTTGCATGCAAAATTAGATGAGCATAACAATTACTATCATTAACAAGTCCATGATTAGAATTACAGTTAGCACATCACACAACCTTGCACAAATACTCCAGGAATATTCAACACGTATTCTTTACATTAATTAGTGAATGTGAGCGTCAAGACCAGGCAGACAAGCACCACTAAACTGAATCACATCGAACACCAATCTCGAGAACGTCACCGGGTCATCCCGAGAACTGCAGTCGCTTGGTCGTGCTCATGCGCATCACGGGTTGCCAGAGTTCAGCATGAGCAAGCAGCACAACACTAGATGCATGCCCAGGCGTCCATGGAAGCCATCATCAAGCATGGCCCTGGATCTAGAGTAGTCATGCCAGATGCCACTTCGCTGGCACAGATGCCTGGGTGTCAACAACGAAGCACCCGTGGTGCATCGTCAATGCGAAGCACTCCATACATCAAAGTAATCACGAAGGAGCATGGGAGTAGCATCTAGTATCGAGTTCCTTGAAAATGGGAAGCTGGCACGGATCACAAGCCATCCCGTGCCACTTATATAAAGTGAGCAGGTGAGCCCGAGCGCTGAAAATCCCCGTCCTGTCATGCTCCATCTTCTTAACACAAAATATAAATCATGTACTGCCCCGGTGTCAGGCAAGCAATTGGTTCATACTTTTTAAAACGCTTCATCTTTTTCAACTCCCATGCAATACATGAGCGCAAGCCATGGATATAGTACTATGGGTGGAACAGAATACATTGGTAGAGATTAATATGGAGAAGACAAAAAGGGAAGAAAGTCTCACATCGACGCGGCTAATCAACGGGCTATGGAGATGCCCATCGATTGATGTCAATGCGAGGAGTAGGGATTGCAATGCAATGGATGCACCTAGAGCTATAAGTGTATGAAAGCTCAATATGAAAACAAAGTGGGTGTGCATCCAACTTGCTTTCTCACGAAGACCTCGGGCAATTGAGGAAGCCCATCATCAGAATATACAAGCCAAGTTCTATAATGAAAAATTCCCACTGCTATATGAAAGTTACAACATAGCAAACTCTCTAGATGAAAAGCATGGTGCTACTCTGAAGCACAAGTGTGGAAAAGGATAGTAACATTGCCACTTCTTTCTTTTTCTCTCATTTTTTGTTTTCTCTTTTTTCTCTCTTATTTTCTTTTTTTGTTGGGCTCTTTTTGGCCTCTCTTTTTTCTTTTTCTTTTCATTTTCATCCGGAGTCTCATCCCGACTTGTGGGGGAATCATAGTCTGCATCATGCTTTCTTCACTAGGACAATGCTCTAATAATGATGATCATCACACTTCTGTTTACTTACAACTCAATATTACAACTCGATAACAATATGGCTCTATATGAATGACTCTAGCAGTGTACCAGGATGTGCAATGATGCTAGCGTAACATGTATGATAATGATGAACGATGGTTGAGCCACAAATACTATGTCAGCTATATGATCGTGCAAAGCAATATGACAATGAATTCTCAAGTCATGTATATGATGATGATGGAACTTGCATTGCAATATATCTCGGAATGACTATGGAAATGCCATAATAGGTAGGTATGGTGGTTGTTTTGAGGAAGATATAAGGAGGCTTATGTGTGATAGAGCGTATCATACAATAGGGTTTGGATGTACCGGCGAAGTTTGCACCACATCTCGAGGTGAGAAAGGGAAATGCATAGTACGGAAGAGTCTAGCAAATCGCGAAAAGGTGAGAGTGCATATAATCCATGGACTCACATTAGTCATAAAGAACTCACATACTTATTGCGAAAGTTTATTAGCCCTCGAAGCAAAGTACTACTACGCATTCCCCTAGGGGGGGGGTCGGTAGGAGTTAACCATCGCACACCCCGACCTCCATGCAAAGGAAGACAATCAATGATAAATCATGCTCCAACTTCTTAGCATAACGAGAGACTATACATGCATGCTTTAGGAATCACAAACCTTAACACCAATATTCTTACTAAACCACAATGATTCACTAGTACCTCCCACATATTACCATCTCAATATCGCAAAACTATTGCAAGGAATCAAACATATCATATTTAGTGATCCACAAGTTTTATGTAGGATTTAATGACTAACCATGTGCATGACCAATTCATGTTGACTCTCCAAATAGATATAAGTAAAGCATGAGAGTTTAATTCTTTCTACAAAATACCATGATCTCATAAACATAAGTGAAGCAAAAGAGCATTCTACAAATAACGGTTTTCTAGGTGTAGAGAAACATGCATCCAAACTTCAAATGATATAAGTGAAGCACACGAAGCATTCTATAAAGCCATACTCAAAAGATATAACTAATGTGCAAAGAGCATTCTATAAATCAACCAAGCACTATCTCATACGAGCATGGTGCATAAAATAAAAAGGGAAAATAAACACAAAAGACGCTCCAAGAATTTACGCATATCATTTGAACAAAAAAACTGAAACATACCGATAATTGTTGAAGAAAGATGGGTGCCTCCTGGAGCATCCCCAAGCTTAGATGCTTGAGTCTCCTTGAATATTTAATTGGGGTGCCTTGGTAATTCCCAATATTGAACTCTTGCCTCTCCTTATTCTCCTCATATCGCTACCTCCTCAATCTTTGAACACTTTGTCCACACAAAACTTAACCGGACTTTTTATTAGCGGGGTTAGTACATATAACATCAAATCCCATCATGTCCTGCTATAACATTATTGTATAATCATAACCAAACATTACCCACTCTATGCTATCACAATTCTATGGCTCCCAAGTCAACGGGGCTCAACAAGATTTCAAAGATAAACAAATAAGAAAACTACAACAACAATCTATGAAAACAGGACAATTTGTAAAGATGCAGATGGTACATATACTTCTATAACTCAAAAAAGTTTGAAAAATTAGGAAAAAAATAAAAAATTTCATAGAAGTACCGTGTAAAAATTTCAGAATTTTTGCATGTTCCAGTAAAAAAAATGTAAATTCAAATACTACATCAAAAGTTTCTTTTTTGCACTGCACATACCAAACAAGCAATCTAAACATCCTAAAGGCAAATATTGGCACATTATTTTTATAATACAATGGATTTGTACAAGGGGATAATTATTTTTGTTGAAAAGTTTCTGTAATTAAGATTCACAAAGTTTCCATGGCCATGAACAAAGTCCAAGTCTTCCCCCACTTCAACAGTGTCCGTCTTTCTCACTTTCACCTTTCTTTTTGAAATGTTTTAGGTTACCCTCTATATTTTTTGTTTTTAAACTTTTTAAAAGAACATAACATAAGTAAATGACTCTCTGAAACTTTCATGTTGTCTCCCAGGCAGTGCTTTCTTTAAAGCCATTAAGCTAGGCACAAAGTGCTCAAGTAATTGATCCACTCGGATCCCAAGGTATATCAAAGCCAATTTTAATTAACAATGATTTTTGATTTAGTAGTGAGCACCAATCAACATATATCATGCAATGATGAAGTCTAACTCTCTTCCTATGCATCATCATGTCATAAAAGATCAATTCATGCACACATAATAAAGGCCGATACATAACATAAGCAGTTTATTGCAATTTTATTGTGTTGGTAACATAGAGAGGTGAAGATGTGGTTCCTCTCTCATAATAATTACAAGTAGGAGCAGCAAGCACATGCATATTATATTCATCAAAATCATCATATGTAACTGATGCCTACTATATAACTTGTTCTTGTAGACTCGTGTTGAACCTCCAAGCGCAGAGTTTTGCAGGACAGTAGAAAATTTCACTCAAGTGGATGACCTACGGTTTATCAACCCGTGGGAGGCATAGGATGAAGATGGTCTCTCTCAAATAACCCTGCAACCAAATAACAAAGACTCTCTTGTGTCCCCAATGCACCAAATACAATGGTAAATTGTATAGGTGCACTAGTTTGGCGAAGAGATGGTGATACAAGTGTAGTAATGATAGTAGACATTGATTTTTGTAATAGGCACAATAAAAAATAGCAAGGTAGCAAGTAACAAAAGTGAGCACAAACAACATTGCAATGCTTTAAAATGAGGCCTAGGGTCCATACTTTCAATCGTGCAATCTCTCAACAATGCTAATATAATTGGATGATATAACCATCCCTCAATGTGCGATGAAGAATCACTCCAAAGTTCTTATCTAGCGGAGAACATAAGATGAAATTGTTTGTTGTTGGGTTTCGTAGTAATTCAAAAAATTTCCTACGCTCACACAAGATCATGGTGATGCATAGCAACGAGAGGGGAGAGTATGATCTACGTACCCTTGTAGACCGACAGCGGAAGCGTTAGCACAACACGGTTGATCTAGTCGTACGTCTTCACGGCCCGACCGATCAAGCACCGAAACTACGACACCTCCGAGTTTTAGCACACGTTCAGCTCGATGACGATCCCTGGACTCTGATCCAGCAAAGTGTCGGGGAAGAGTTTCGTCAGCACGACGGCATGGTGACGATCTTGATGTACTACCGTCGCAGGGCTTCGCCTAAGCACTGCTACAATATTATCGAGGACTATGGTGGAAGGGGGCACCGCGCACGGCTAAGAATATGATCACGTGGATCAACTTGTGTCTCTAGGGGTGCCCCTGCCTCCGTATAGAAAGGTTCAAGGGAGGGGGGCCGGCCGACCAAGGTGTGGCGCGCCAGGAGGAGTCCTACTCCTTCTGGGAGTAGGACTCCCCCCTTTCCTAGTTGGAATAGGATTCGTGGAGGGGGGGAAAGAGGAGAGAGAGGAGGAAGGGGGGCCGGCCCCCTCTCCTTGTCCAATTCGGACCAAGGGGGGGAGGGGCGCGCGGCCCATCTCTGGCCACCTCTCCTCTCTTCTACTAAGGCCCACTAAGGCCCATATACCTCCCGGGGGGTTCCGGTAACCTCCCGGTACTCCGGTAAAATCCCGATTTCACCCGGAACACTTCCGATATCCAAACATAGGCTTCCAATATATCAATCTTTATGTCTCGACCATTTTGAGACTCCTCGTCATGTCCGTGATCACATCCGGGACTCCGAACAACCTTCGGTACATCAAAATGCATAAAATCATAATATAACTGTCATCGTAACCTTAAGCGTGCGGACCCTACGGGTTCGAGAACAATGTAGACATGACCGAGACACGTCTCCGGTCAATAACCAATAGCGGAACCTGGATGCTCATATTGGCTCCTACATATTCTATGAAGATCTTTATCGGTCAGACCGCATAACAACATACGTTGTTCCCTTTGTCATCGGTATGTTAGTTGCCCGAGATTCGATCGTCGGTATCTCAATACCTAGTTCAATCTTGTTACCGGCAAGTCTCTTTACTCGTTCTGTAATACATCATCTCACAACTAACTCATTAGTTGCAATGCTTGCAAGGCTTTATGTGATGTGCATTACCGAGAGGGCCCAGAGATACCTCTCTGACAATCGGAGTGACAAGTCCTAATCTCAAAATACGCCAACCCAACATGTACCTTTGGAGACACCTATAGATCTCCTTTATAATCACCCAGTTACGTTGTGACGTTTGGTAGCACACAAAGTGTTCCTCCGGCAAACGGGAGTTGCGTAATCTCATAGTCATAGGAACATGTATAAGTCATGAAGAAAGCAATAGCAACATACTAAACGATCGGGTGCTAAGCTAATGGAATGGGTCATGTCAATCAGATTATTCAACTAATGATGTGATCCCGTTAATAAAATGACAACTCTTTGTCCATGGTTAGGAAACATAACCATCTTTGATTAATGAGCTAGTCAAGTAGAGGCATACTAGTGACACTCTGTTTTGTCTATGTATTCACACATGTATTATGTTTCCGGTTAATACAATTCTAGCATGAATAATAAACATTTATCATGAAATAAGGAAATAAATAATAACTTTATTATTGCCTCTAGGGCATATTTCCTTTAGTCTCCCACTTGCACTAGAGTCAATAATCTAGTTCACATCACCATGTGATTTAATAGCAATAGTTCACATCACCATGTGTTTAACACCCATAGTCCACATCGATATGTGACCAACACCCAAAGGGTTTACTAGAGTCAGTATTCTAGTTCACATCGCTATGTGATTAACACCCAAAGAGTACTAAGGTGTGATCATGTTTTGCTTGTGAGATAATTTTAGTCACCGGGTCTGTTATATTCAGATCCGAAAGTATTTTGCAAATATTTATGTCAACAATGCTCTGTATGGAGCTACTCTAGCTAATTGCTCCCACTTTCAATATGTATCTAGATTGAGACTTAGATTCATCTAGATTAGTGTCAAAACTTGCATCGACGTAACTTTTTACGACAAACCTTTTTGTCACCTCCATAATTGAGAAATATTTCCTTATTCCACTAAGGATAATTTTGACCGCTGTCCAGTGATCTACTCTTAGATCACTATTGTACTCCCTTGCTTAACACAGTGTAGGGTATACAATAGATCTGGTACACAGCATGGCATACTTTGTAGAACCTATGGCTGAGGCATAGGGAATGACTTTCATTCTATTTCTATCTTCTGCCGTGGTCGGGCTTTGAGTCTTACTCAATTTCACACCTTGCAACACAGGCAAGAACTCTTTCTTTGACTGTTCCATTTTGAACTACTTCAAAATCTTGTCAAGGTATGTACTTATTGAAAAAACTTATCAAGCGTCTTGATCTATCTCTATAGATCTTGATGCTCAATATGTAAGCAGCTTTACCGAGGTCTTTCTTTGAAAAACTCCTTTCAAATATTCCTTTATGATATCCAGAAAATTATACATTATTTCCGATCAACAATATGTTGTTCACATATACTTATCAGAAATGTTGTAGTGCTCCCACTCACTTTCTTGTAAATACAGGCTTCACCGTAAGTCTGTATAAAACTATATGCTTTGATCAACTTATCAAAGCGTATATTCCAACTCCGAGATGCTTGCACCAGTCCATAGATGGATCGTTGGAGCTTGCATATTTTGTTAACACCTTTAGGATTGACAAAACCTTCTGGTTGCATCATATACAACTCTTCTTTAAGAAATCCATTAAGGAATGCAGTTTTGTTTATCCATTTGCTAGATTTCATAAAATGCGGCAATTGCTAACATGATTCAGACAGACTTAAGCATCGCTACAGGTGAGAAGGTCTCATCGTAGTCAATCCCTTGAACTTGCCGAAACCCTTTTGCGACAAGTCGAGCTTTGTAGACAGTAATATTACCGTCGGCGTCAGTCTTCTTCTTAAAGATCCATTTATTCTCAATTGCTTACTGATCATTGGGCAAGTCAACCAAAGTCCATACTTTGTTCTCATACATGGATCCCATCTCAGATTTCATGGCTTCAAGCCATTTTGCGGAATCTGGGCTCACCATCGCTGCTTCATAGTTTGTAGGTTCATCATGATCTAGTAGCATGACTTCCAGAACAGAATTACCGTACCACTCTGGTGCGGATCTCACTCTGGTTGATCTACGAGGTTCAGTAGTATCTTGTTCTGAAGTTTCATGATCATTATCATTAGCTTCCTCACTAATTGGTGTAGGTGTCATAGAAACAGTTTTCTGTGATGCACTACTTTCCAATAAGGGAGCAGGTACAGTTACCTCATCAAGTTCTACTTTCCTCCCACTCACTTCTTTCGAGAGAAACTCCTTCTCTAGAAAGTTTCCGAACTTAGCAACAAAAGTCTTGCCTTCGGATCTGTGATAGAAGGTGTATCCAATAGCCTCCTTTGGATATCCTATGAAGACACATTTCTCCGATTTGGGTTCGAGCTTATCAGGTTGAAGCTTTTTCACATAAGCATCGCAACCCCAAACTTTCAGAAACGACAACTTTGGTTTCTTGCCAAACCATAGTTCATAAGGCGTCGTCTCAATGGATTTTGATGGTGCCCTATTTAACGTGAATGCGGCCGTCTCCAAAGCATAACCCCAAAACGATAGTGGTAGATCGATAAGAGACATCATAGATCACACCATATCTAATAAAGTACGGTTATAATGTTCGGACACACCATTATGCTGTGGTGTTCCAGGTGGCGTGAGTAGTAAAACTATTTCACATTGTTTTAACTAAAGGCCAAACTCGTAACTCAAATATTTTACCTCTGCGATCATATCATAGAAACTTTTATTTTCTTGTTACGATGATTCTCCACTTTACTCTGAAATTCTTTGAACTTTTCAAATATTTCAGACTTGTGTTTCATTAAGTAGATATACCCATATCTGCTCAAATCATCTGTGAAGGTCAGAAAATAATGATACCCGCCGCGAGCCTTAACACTCATCGGATCTCATACATCAGTATGTATTATTTCCAATAAGTCAGTTGCTCGCTCCATAGTTCCGGAGAACGGCGTTTTAGTCATCTTGCCCATGAGGCATGGTTCACAAGCATCAACTGATTCATAATCAAGTGATTCCAAAAACCCATTAGCATGGAGTTTCTTCATGCGCTTTACACCAATATGACCTAAATGGCAGTGCCACAAATAAGTTGCACTATCATTATTAACTTTGCATCTTTTGGTTTCAATATTATGATTATGTGTATCACTATGATCGAGATCCAACAAACTATTTTCATTGGGTGTGTAACCATATAAGGTTTTATTCATGTAAACAGAACAACAATTTATTCTCTTACTTAAATGAATAACCGTATTACAATAAACATGATCAAATCATATTCATGCTCAATGCAAACTCCAAATAACACTTATTCAGGTTCAACACTAATCCCGAAAGTATAGGGAGTGTGCGATGATGATCATATCAATCTTGGAACCACTTCCAACACACATCGTCACTTCACCCTTAACTAGTCTCTGTTTATTCTGCAACTCCCGTTTCGAGTTACTAATCTTAGCAACTGAACTAGTATCAAATACTGAGGGGTTGCTATAAACACTAGTAAAGTACACATCAATAACATGTATATCAAATATACTTATGTTCACTTTGCCATCCTTCTTATCTGCCAATCACTTGGGGTAGTTCCGCTTCCAGTGACCAGTCCCTTTGCAGTAGAAACACTTAGTCTCAGGCTTAGGACCAGACTTGGGCTTCTTCACTTGAGCAGCAACTTGCTTGCTGTTCTTCTTGAAGTTCCCCTTCTCCCTCTGCCCTTTTCTTGAAACTAGTGGTCTTGTCTACCATCAACACTTGATGTTTTTCTCGATTTCTACCTTCGTCAATTTCCGCATTACGAAGAGCTTGGGAATCGTTTCCATTATCCCTTGCATATCATAGTTCATCACGAAGTTCTACTAATTTGGTGATGGTGACTAGAGAATTCTCTCAATCACTATCTTATCTGGAAGATTAACTCCCACTTGATTCAAGCGATTGTAGTACTCAGACAATCTGAGCACATGCTCACTAGTTGAGCGATTCTCCTCCATCTTTTAGCTATAGAACTTGTTGGAGACTTCATATCTCTCAACTCGGGTATTTGCTTGAAATATTAACTTCAACTCTTGGAACATCTCATATGCTCCATGACGTTCAAAATGTCTTTGAAGTCCCGATTCTAAGCCATTAAGCATGGTGCACTAAACTATCAAGTAGTGATCATATTGAGCTAGCCAAACGTTCATAACGTCTGCATCTGCTCCTGCAATAGGTCCGTCACCTAGCGGTGCATCAAGGACATAATTCTTCTATGCAGCAACGAGGATAAACCTCAGATCACGGATCCAATCCGCATCATTGCTACTAGCATCTTTCAACACAATTTTCTCTAGGAACATATCAAAATAAACACAAGGAAGCAACAACGCGAGCTATTGATCTTTAACATAATTTGCAAAATACTACCAGGACTAAGTACATGATAAATTTAAGTTAAATTTAATCATATTACTTAAGAACTCCCACTTAGATAGACATCCCTCTAATCCTCTAAGTGATCACGTGATCCAAATCAACTAAACCATGTCCGATCATCACGTGAGATGGAGTAGTTTCATTGGTGAACATCACTATGTTGATCATATCTACTATATGATTCACGCTCGACCTTTCAGTCTCCGTGTTCCGAGGCCATATCTGTATATGCTTGGCTTGTCAAGTATAACCTGAGTATTCCGCGTGTGCAACTGTTTTGCACCCGTTGTATTTGAACGTAGATCCTATCACACCCGATCATCACGTGGTGTCTCTGCACGAAGAACTTTCGCAACAGTGCATACTCAGGGAGAACACTTCTTGATAATTAGTGAGAGATAATCTTATAATGCTACCGTCAATCAAAGCAAGATAAGATGCATAAAAGATAAACATCACATGCAATCAATATAAGTGATATGATATGGCCATCATCATCTTGTGCTTGTGATCTCCATCCTCGAAGCACCGTCGTGATCACCATCGTCACCGGCGCAACACCTTGATCTCCATCGTAGCATCGTTGTCGTCTCGCCAATCTCATGCTTCCACGACTATCGCAACCGCTTAGTGATAAAGTAAAGCATTACAGCGCGATTGCATTGCATATAATAAAGCGACAACCATATGGCTCCTGCCAGTTGCCGATAACTCGGTTACAAAACATGATCATCTCATACAATAAAATTTAGCATCATGTCTTGACCATATCACATCACAACATGCCCTGCAAAAACAAGTTAGACGTCCTCTACTTTGTTGTTGCAAGTTTTACGTGGCTGCTACGGGCTTAAGCAAGAACCAATCTTACCTACGTATCAAAACCACAATGATAGTTTGTCAAGTTGGTGCTGTTTTAACCTTCGCAAGGACCGGGCGTAGCCACACTCGGTTCAACTAAAGTTGGAGAAACTGTCACCCGCAAGCCACCTATGTGCAAAGCACGTCGGGACAACCGGTCTCGCGTAAGCGTACGCGTAATGTCGGTCCGGGCCGCTTCGTCCAACAATACCGCCGAACCAAAGTATGACATGCTGGTAAGCAGTATGACTTATATGGCCCACAACTCACTTGTGTTCTACTCGTGCATATAACATTAACATATAAAACCTAGGCTCGGATGCCATTGTTGGGTTTCGTAGTAATTTCAAAAAATTTCCTACGCTCACGCAAGATCATCGTGATGCATAGCAATGAGAGGGGAGAGTATGATCTACATACCCTTGTAGACTGACAGCGGAAGCGTTAGCACTACGCGGTTGATGTAGTCGTACGTCTTCACGGCCCGACCGATCAAGCACCGAAACTACGGCACCTCCGAGTTTTAGCACACGTTCAGCTCGATGACGATCCCCGGACTCCGATCCAGCAAAGTGTCGGGGAAGAGTTCCGTCAGCACGATGGCGTGGTGACGATCTTGATGTACTACCGTCGCAGGGCTTCGCCTAAGCACCGCTACAATATTATCGAGGACTATGGTGGAAGGGGGCACCGCACACGGCTAAGAATATGATCACGTGGATCAACTTGTGTCTCTAGGGGTGCCCCTGCCTCCGTATATAAAGGTTCAAGGGAGGGGGGCCGGCCGGCCAAGGTGTGGCGCGCCAGGAGGAGTCCTACTCCTTCTGGGAGTAGGACTCCCCCCTTTCCTAGTTGGAATAGGATTCGTGGAGGGGGGGGGGGAAAGAGGAGAGAGAGGAGGAAGGGGGGCCGACCCCCTCTCCTTGTCCAATTCGGACCAAGGGGGGAGGGGCGCGCGGCCCATCTCTGGCCACCTCTCCTCTCTTCCACTAAGGCCCACTAAGGCCCATATACCTCCCGGGGGGTTCCGGTAACCTCCTGGTACTCCGGTAAAATCCCGATTTCACCCGGAACACTTCCGATATCCAAACATAGGCTTCCAATATATCAATCTTTATGTCTCGACCATTTCGAGACTCCTCGTCATGTCCGTGATCACATACGGGACTCCGAACAACCTTCGATACACCAAAATGCATAAACTCATAATATAACTGTCATCGTAACCTTAAGCGTGCGGACCCTACGGGTTCGAGAACAATGTAGACATGACCGAGACACGTCTCCGGTCAATAACCAATAGAGGAACCTAGATGCTCATATTGGATCCTACATATTCTACGAAGATCTTTATCGGTCAGACCGCATAACAACATACGTTGTTCCCTTTGTCATCGGTATGTTACTTGCCCGAGATTCGATCGTCGGGATCTCAATACCTAGTTCAATCTCGTTACCGGCAAGTCTCTTTACTCGTTCCGTAATACATCATCTCACAACTAACTCATTAGTTGCAATTCTTGCAAGGCTTTATGTGATGTGCATTACCGAGAGGGCCCAGAGATACCTCTCCGACAATCGGAGTGACAAATCCTAATCTCGAAATACGCCAACCTGACATGTACCTTTGGAGACACCTGTAGAGCTCCTTTATAATCACCCAGTTACGTTGTGATGTTTGGTAGCACACAAAGTGTTCCTCCGGCAATCGGGAGTTGCGTAATCTCATAGTCATAGGAACATGTACAAGTCATGAAGAAAGAAATAGCAACATACTAAATGATCGGGTGCTAAGCTAATGGAATGGGTCATGTCAATCAGATTATTCAACTAATGATGTGATCCCGTTAATCAAATGACAACTCTTTGTCCATGGTTAGGAAACATAACCATCTTTGATTAACGAGCTAGTCAAGTAGAGGCATACTAGTGACACTCTGTTTTGTCTATGTATTCACACATGTATTATGTTACCGGTTAATACAATTCTAGCATGAATAATAAACATTTATCATGAAATAAGGAAATAAATAATAACTTTATTATTGCCTCTAGGGCATATTTCCTTCATTTGTAGGGTATGAAACCACCTCAAAGTTATCCTTTCTGATCAATCTATCGAGCTATTACTATAAGTGTCAAAAATAGCCCAAGAGTTCGTACTAAAATAACACCATACGATACACATCAACCAACTCTAATGTCACCTAGATACTCCAATGTCACCACGAGTATCCGTGAGTTGATTATATGATATGCATCAAACAACTTCAAAATCATAATACCCAATCCAACAGAAAGAACTTCAAAGAGTGCCCCAAGATTTCCACTAGAGAAATAAAGACGAAAACATGCATAAACCCCTATGCATAGATTACCCCAATGCCACTTCGGGAATCCGTGAGTTGAGTGCGAAGCTCTCAAATCCATAAAAAATATTCAATCCGATAATAATGAAATCTCAAAGGTAAAACTCAATTCATCAAAACAAGATAGAGAGGGGAAAACACCATATGATCCAACTATATTAACAAAGCTTGTGATACATCAAGATTGTGCGTGATAACCCACAAGTATAGGAGATCACAACAATTTTTGAGGGTAGAGTATTCAACCCAAATTTATTGATTCGACACAATGGGAGCCAAATAATATTTTTAAGTATTAGCAGTTGAGTTGTAAATTCGACCACACCTGGAGATTAAATATCTGCAGTAAAGTGATCAGTAGCACAGTAATATAATAGTTTGATAGCAGTAGTAACGATAGCAGCGGTAATGGTAACAACAGTAACCGTTTTGTAGTAGTTGTAATAGTAAAAACAACAGTAGTAACTTAGCAAAGATCAATATTTGAGAAGCTCGTAGGCATTGGATTGGTGATAACATTGGATAATATTCATCATGTAATAGTCATAACCTAGGGCGACATAGAACTAGCTCCAGTTCATAAATATAATGTAGGCATGTATTCTGGAAATAGTCATACGTGCTTTTGGAAAAGTACCTGCATGACATCTTTTGTCCTACCCTCCCATGGCAGCAGGGTCATAAGGAAACTAAGGGATATTAAGGCCTCCTTTTGAACCGGAACAAAGCATTAATGCATTGTGAATACATGAACTCCTCAAACTACGGTCATCACCGGAAAGTATCCCAATTATCGTCACCTTGGGGTTTACGGATCATAACACGTAATAGGTGCATATAAATTGCAAGACCGGATCACAAACATAGATATAATGGTGAAAACATAAATGGTTCAGATCTGAGATCATGGTACTCGGGCCCTAGTGACAAGCATTAAGGATAGCAAAGTCATAGCAACATCAATCTCAGAACATAGTGGATAATAGGGATCTAGCCCTAACAAAACTAACTCGATTACATGATAAATCTCATCCAACCCACCACCATCTAGCAAGCCTACAAAGGTACTCACTCCCAGCAGTGAGCATCATGAAATTGGTGATGGAGGATGGTCGGTGATGACGAACACCGAAGACCCCCCTCTCCGGAGCCCCGAACGGGCTCCAAATTTGGCCTCGCGATGAAGAATAGGAGGTGGAGGCAGATCCGTATCATAAAACGCGATGAAACTTCCTCCCCTATTTTTCTCAAAAATAGGAATTTATAGTGTTGGAATTAGGGCTAGTGGAGCCTCGTGGGCCCCACTACCCACCAGGGTGCGCCAGAGGGGGGTGGCGCGCCCTGGTTCCTAGTGGGCAGTTGGCCCCCCTCCAGTGGGTATTGGTTCCATTATTTTTATATATTCCAAAATAATTCTCCAAAAAGTTTCGTCCATCAATATAATCCTTAATAAGTGCAAACTTCTCCGATATAGTGTAGTTGGGAGAATTCAAAAAGATAATAGGACTATCATGTGTGGGTGCAATAGCACCAATTTCATTTTTAACATAAGGAACTATAGCAAGTTCATCTCCATAAGCATCATTCATATTGGCATCACGGCCACAAGCATAACAAGCACCACTTTCATAAAAAAGGGATATTTCAGTATATGAGTTGAAGAGTTACTCTCATTAGAAGGTGGGCACGGGTGATCAATCCACTCTTCTTCCTTTTGTTCTTCGCTCTCCTCCTCATCTTTTTCATCTAATGAGCTCATAGTTTCAACAATTTCTTCTTTCATAGATTCCTGCAAAATATTAATCTCTTCTTGGACAGCAGAGGCGTCCTCAATATATACTTTAACATAAGCATTAGAAGAATAATTTTCATAGCAATATTTAAGTATGGAAAATTTTTCAGACTTGTAAAGAGTAGAATCATACTTTTCAGTCAAAGAAGCAATTTCATAAGCACCCTTAAAAGAAACAAATTCTTCAATTTGTTCAATATCATAGTAACTATAAAAACCTCTAGCATAAGAAGATACGATTCCATTATCACTAAATTCACATTGGTAGGAAGGTGTTTCTTAGGGTCTTCAAAACAACTAGTAAAATCATGTATTTCTCATAAATTCCAAGCATAACAATGCATAGTATTAATATGATGTCATAAAAGTTTCCCTTTTTGAGATAAGCAGTGTCGCATAAAATTAGCATGCTCATCTAATGATTTCCCCTCAACTAAGCTAGTTGGGTTTTTAGCAAGAGCACATAGGGATCCAAGATGATCCAAGTAGAAAGCTTCGGCAATATGATAGATTTTGGATGGTTCTTCAACCATTGGGTTACCGAGTACACCTATTTTTTGATATTTTGTGTTTCCTACCCATAAGTGAACATAGAAAACAAGAGCACAAAATAAAAACTACTTAGTGATAAAGCAAACAAGCACACATGAGAATGTTCACCCCACGCTATTTCTCCCCGGCAATGGCGCCAGAAAAAGGTCTTGATAACCCACAAGTATAGAGGATCAATTTTAGCTTTTTCGATATATAAGAGTGTTAAACCCAATGAGGAGCTAAAGGTAGAATTTATATTCCCTTCAAGTTCTATCGACCACCTATACAACTCTACGCACACTTAATGTTTGCTTTACTTAGAACAATTATGAAACTAGAAGTACTTTGTAGGTGTGATGCTGGAACTACTTTGCAAGAATAAAACTAGGAGTACTTTGTGAGATAATAAAAGTTAGTTATTTAGTAGAAAGTTTTTTGTAACACAAAGGAAGGATTTGTCCCTAGGCAATCGATCTTGGGAGCACACGGAGACAATCAATGATCCATGATCTGTGGTCACGTCGCCCTGTCTCGCGGACTTACGGCAAGGGCTAAGACTGCTCGATCGTGCCACGTAATTATATCACGGGTACCCTCACGGTCAACCTGACTTCACATCTCTCGCGGGTACCCCTCAGGGCCGGACCGACTTCAACAAGGTTCTGAGGTAAAGTCAAGGTAACCATGTGTCCATAACATCAATGGGGAAATCCGAGGAATCACCCTCGATGGATTCCTACTTGATGTAACCATCAAGGTGACCTTGGAGGAATCACCCTCGAAGGGTTCATACTTGAGGTGTTGCACAAGAGAGTCATCATCGAGAGTGGTGATGGAGGAATTGATACGTTCATTTTGCATCATGTTTTCCTACTGGTACTTATAGTGTTTTCAATAAATATAACACTTTGTGGAGTAATTCTAATTCCTTTTCTCTCATAATATGCAAGGTTTACACAAAGAGGGAGATTATCAGCAGCTGGAATTCTGGACCTGAAAAAGCTATGTCAGAGATACCTACTCTGCACATCTTCAAATGAGCTAAAAATTTATGGAGATTTATATTGGAATATATAAAAATTATTGGAGAAAAGAAGTACCAGAGGGGGCCACCCAGGTGCCCACTAGGCACCAGGGCATGCCTACCCCCCTAGCGTGCCCTAGTGGGTAGTGGAGCCCCTAGCTAGCCTCCGGTATCCATCTTCTAGTATATAAGGACATTTGCTGATGCGGAGCATCCTATGGACATCACCATGTCAAGAGTCCATTTGGCAAGTGACACGTGCGACATCTACTTCATGCATACAAAGGTGAATCATCTTCTTTACACGTGTCCACTTGTACCCTTCGAGGATGGTATACTACTTGACCCCTCTCTCGTGCATACATAGGTGTGAGCGGAGCTACACATTCATCGAGGAGGAGTCCAAGAAGAAGAGAACATCTACACCATCCAAGAGGGAAGCCTGGAAGTGGAGAAGGAAGCGCCAAGAAGAAGGTGGCAGCTCCCAGGCGACCCCGTGCTCACGGGCCCCTCCGACCTCGTGCCCACGGGCCTCCCAAGCTAGCGGTCCTAAAGACCCCGTGCGCATGGGCGTGTACTATGCCCACGGGACCCCAGTGTCCATGGGCCTCACGGACCTAGTGCGCACGGGCTCATGCGTCGGGTCTCTGGAGACCCCGTGCGCACGGGCTCTACTTACCCCGTGCGCACGGGCCCCCGTGTGTGTTGCTGCGGGCTTTGCCCATGGCATGTCCATTTCACCCCTGCTTACCCCTTCATCCCCTAGGACTATATATACTCCTTCATCTCCTCCATTTAGACTTAGCTAAGAATGGATCTAGACATTAGTGCTTAGCTCATGTACCTCCCCTTGTGGGATTCCTCCTCTTGAGAGAGAGAGACACTCCATTGGAGTTCAAGGCCTCCTTTGGAGAAGATCCCTAGGGATTCAAGACCCTCTTGAGGGAATGATCTACCTAGATCTCCAAGACCTCGTCTCCTTTGAATTCGAGATGAACTTTTCCATGTATCCATGTTCCCCTTGTTGTTTATGTACCTTTGTGGATCTTGTGTGGATTTGAGTCTAGTGGATGTGTGATTTGGGCTTGTTGTTGGGTGTTCCTCTTGTTTTCACCTTCTGTTCTTCTTGTTCTTGGGAATTTCCCCTCCAATTCGTGAAAGATCTCCGCTTAGGGTTCCACCCTACAACATCTTGGTACCATGAGCCATGGTTTATCACGAAATTGGAGCCCCCTCTTTGTTTTCTAGCCTAATTTTGCTTGTTCTTGCCCAATTTCGAAAGTCCCCACAAAAAGAGCCACACCAATTTTTGTGATTTGTTGTTCCTTGTGAGTTTTTGTTGATTTCAATCCATGGATCTGGTGTTTAGCAAGTAGATCTACCTTCTATTGCATCCCCATAGCCCAATTTTTCTTCCCCCCCTTCGAATTTGACATCAAAATCGCGAAATTTCTGCCACCCCCATGTCCACGGGCCCCAGACCCCATGTCCACGCCCCCCCGAAAAGTCTCTAGACACCCCGTGCCCACGGACCTGTACCATGCGCATGGGACCCCGTTGTCGGTGTCAAAACGGCGGATCTCGGGTAGGGGGTCCCGAACTGTGCGTATAAGGTTGATGGTAACAGGAGCCAGGGGACACGATGTTTACCCAGGTTCGGGCCCTGTCTATGGAGGTAATACCCTACTTCCCGCTTGATTGATCTTCATGAATATGAGTATTACAAGAGTTGATCTACCATGAGATCGTAATGGCTAAACCCTAGCAGTCTAGCCTGTATGACTACGGTATTGAGTATATCCTTTCCGGACTACACCCGCCGGTTTATATAGACAACGGGGGATCTAGGGTTACATAGAGTAGGTTACATAAGATGGAATCTTCATAGTTGTTCGCCAAGCTTGCCTTCCACGCCAAGGAGAGTCTTATCCGGACATGGGTACAGTCTTCGGTCTTCATATCTTCATAGCCCATCAATCCGGCCCATAGATAACAGGCCGGACGCCCGAGGACCCCTTAGTCCAGGACTCCCTCAGTAGCCCCTGAACCTGGCTTCAATGACAAGGTATTCGGCGCGTAGTGCTGTCTTCGGCATTGCAAGGCGGGTTCGTCCTTCCGAACTCCCAAATAGTCTCCAGATGAATTGATCGTGTCCGAACCTGTAACACACACTGCACACAACCGCAGAGAGAATATAATAATGCACGAGTCCAATCTGCTGACAACTTTAGTAATATGACCTCACGCCTGTCCGGTCATAATTTCGAACCGTTTTTCGCCCCACGTTTCGAGACGCGGTTGTCATTGGCATGCCTAGTCAAAGAAGAGATTGTGTCCCCTTATTATGGGATCCTCATCAACACGGGCGTGGGTACCACAACCGCACCGTTTACACAGCCCTTGGGAGAAGGCAAATTTTAAGGCGAATGGGGGGCGTTTGATATTCACCGCCCTTATAAGGAGATAAGATTCCCCTTTCTTCTCCCACGCTTTCTTCCTGCCTCTCCGTTCTTGAGCTCCAACGCCCAAGTCCTCATTTGTTCCCATTCAAACAAACACCCAACCATGTCCGGATCCGGAGCCGGCGGCAAGTGGATGGCCTCCTCCGTTAAGAGGAAAGATATAGAGGAGCTCCGAGAGGCCGGATACCTGGCCAAGGAGATCGTTAACCGACTTCCGGCCAAGGGACAGATCGTCCCCACCCCCGAGCCTCATGGAAGACAGGTGTTCCTCACACATTTTGTCCGCAGGCTAGGATTCCCTCTCCACCCGTTTGTCCGCGAATTGATGTTTTACTATGGGCTAGACTTCCATGATCTATTCCCCAATTTTATCCTCAACATCTCGACATTTATAGTCGTGTACGAGGCCTTTCTCCGCATCCCACCTCACTTCGGACTATGGCTGAAGACCTTCAATGTGAAGCCGAAGGTGGTGAGTGGCCAACAGGCAGAGTGCGGAGGAGCTATGTTGGGTAAGATGCCCAACGTCACCTAGCTCGAAGGTTCTTTTGTGGAGACGGTGAAGGTGTGGCAATCAGGGTGGTTCTACATCACCGAGCCGCGTTACACCAACTGGACGGCGGCCCCCGAATTCTGATCCGGAGTTCCGATGCAGCTCACCTCCTGGCAAGAGAAGGGCCTAACCTGGGGTTCTCTGGGCGAGCTGATAGGGCTCCAGACGTGCGTACAGAACATGATATCCAACAAGATCAAGCTTGTCAATGTGATCCAGGTTATGCTCATCCGCCGGATCCTCCCGTGCCAACGCCGGGCTTCCTATTTGTGGGAATTCGATTCGGCCAAGCACCAGACGCTGCTAGAGCTCTTCGGCACAACACACGAGGATATCTGGAAAGTGCTCTTCAAGGCCGGCGAGACGCCACCGCCTACAACCGAGGATTGTGGGCTTAGCTCAAAGCGCCAAGCTAATTCGGTAAGTTCTTTCACGCTCTCAAGGCATAATCTTTACCAGCGTATTGTGAGAAAGAAGTCTAAGCTCTCCTATCAATTTTTTCCTTAGGCCTGGACCGACATAGCGGGGCGGATTTGTCCAGCCCCACTACCCGAAGACAAAGAGACCCCACTCCTGACGAAGATGTTGTTCCTGGTGCCTTATAATGCGCCAGAGAAGAAGACCAAGAAGGCGGCCAAAGGGACCAGGAGTGGCCTTCGTCAAAAGGACACTTCGGACCTGTCGTCCGAAGACGAGACTGACCCTTTGGTCGTCGAAGACGACGAGGAGGAGGAGGAAGAAGACAACTCCCCCCTGAGGGGGGAAGGAAGAAAAGGGTGGCCTCCACGAACCTGGAGGCGAAGGCACACAAGAGGGGGAAGGGATCCCTCGCGGATAACTCCGCGTGGGATGCCGATAGCAGTCCGTAACGAATGCCCCAGGCCAAGCCTCGGGCCGCTTCGTAAGTACCAAAGACCTTATGCTCGTCCAAATGTATGGCCCTTCCCCTTTGCCATATTAATATGTTTAATTTATGCTATTGCAGTCCGGCCCGCGACAGTTCTCCACAATCCTCGATAGAGGGCTCGCTAGACTCAAAGGAGACGGCTAGCATGTCGCCGCGTCCTGCTCACTCTACCTCGCCCAAAGGCGATGACGAGGTGGTGTCCCAAAGGGCCTTTCCTGATCAAGTGGAGGCTCCGGAGATCGTCAGGGCAGCGTCCAAGGATGACTCCACGACCGCCAGACACATGGGGGAAGAAGCCCCCATGGGGAGTGATGGTGGGGGCCGAGTTCCATTCGGCCCTCAGCCGGATATTATTCCGGAGACCTGCATGGCTCTGGAGTCCGGTGAACGTCCTTCCCTGAAAGGAGGGGGTGTGCCTATTCCGCTGGTGACCTCTGTCCAACCAGAGGCGCCGGATGATCTACTGGAAGCACTGCTAGGCGGTTCCATTTTAGACGAGCACCGTGTCCTCATGAATACAGTGATTAAAAAGGTTTAGTCTGCCAAAAGGAGGCTGACCGAAGCCTGCACTAGCCTTTTAACAGGATTTGAGGTAATAATAATTGTAGAAATCATATCACATCGTAGATAGTAGCCCCTGATGCTCTGTTCGGTGTTCAGAAAGAAAAGCCGAACAGAGGATCAAAACAATTTTCGCAAGAGTCTAAGATATGATGTCTATGTAAATAAGCAGGCGTCGCTGCTGGCTGCTGCCGCTCATACCGCGGAAGTCTCTGAACTAAAGCGAAGCCTGGAGCGGGCCGAGGAAGAGCTCAGCCTTGTGAAGAAGTAGCTGGAGGATAGCCAAGGTATGCAGTAACCTATGCGTGTATGTTAGGCAGGATGAATACTTCGGGCTGACTAAAGTGTCATGGACTATGCTAGGGGCCACGATCGAGGTGGCGACCCTCAAGAAGGCATTAGCCGAAGCCGAGGATAAAGCGGCCAAGGAACACACTGTACGCGAAAAGCACGAGGCCCGGGTCAATGAGGTCCAGCAAGAGCTTCAGGATGCCGTCAAGAAGTACGAGTCCCTAGAGCGTGATTCTAAGACGCAAGTGTCCAAACTTGCGAGGGCCCGCCAGAGCGCACAAGAGGCTCGAGCCAAGGCCCAGAGCGCCCTTCAGGAACTCCAGGCGGCTAAGATGATTGCGGCAGGTAAGGCTTTCATTATGCAAAGCAAGTCTGTGAAGGGAATGCTCCTTGTACTTACCCGAATTTGGTGCTCTACAGGGGCGTTTACGGATTTGCCACGCAGCGTATCCAATGCTACAGAATTCTATCGAGCCGAGTAAGGGAGTTCGACGGAGAAGCTGTTCTGGTCTCAATATCTTGGACCTGAACCTCCGGTATTCTTCAGCGACCAGCTGAAACAGTTGGTCGAGCTACATAAGGCGGCCGAGCTGGCTATGAGGGACCTGATAGTCCGGCTATGGCCTACCGCGCCGGTACCCAGCAGCTACTTCAGGCTTGTGAAGCCGCTTGTTAGTGCCTGCCCGCGGCTTGAGGTCGTAAAGCGGTCGGTCTGTATTGAAGGTGCCCGGATGGCCTTTGCTCGCTGCAAGATGTGGTGGGCGAAGATGGATGCCATTGAGCTGACCAAGGGGCCACCCAAGGGCAAGGAGCACCGTACCCCCGAGCGCTATTTTGCGGATGTCCTAGAGGGGTCTCGTATTGTAGCCATGCAGTGCGGGCAGGACATTATTTTTGAGTGAATACACTCGTATTTTGTCTTGTATGATGACAACAAATCCGCTTTGTAATATAATTTATGTTTTGATTGTGTCCTACTGTGCGGCTGTGTTGTATGAAATCCGAGGGTTGGCCAGTCGTCGGCTTCTGCCCTCGCGTAGGTAGTACGGGCGTGTTCGGGATGGTATCTAAACAATCTTGATCCAATTATATGGTCTTTGAAGTAGTTGTTTAGCGCAACGAACCAGGCAACCAGACTACACAGCTTGAACGCCCTCACTTAGCCATAGGAGTTTTATAATAAAACATAGGCGCATCCCCTGGTATCCGAACCAGAGTGCTGTCAGCGTCTGATCGGGAAGTACCGATCCTTCGCGTAATGCGGGAAAATCTCCAACGATTTAAGACCTCCGAACAGCTGACCGGCTCTCGCCGCACCATGACAGTCAGTTTTTGGCTTTCTCTACTGAGGTGTTCATCCGGTTTAGACTAGGGCACAATCGCAGTAGTTCTCCCTTTACTACCCTAGCCAATGTAGCGGAACGTAGGGTAGCAAGCACAGGAGCCGGGCAACCCAACTATTGACCAAAGACATGATTCAGAGCCAATGCATATAATGCTAAATTCGGGGTGCCGAACTATACTTATAAGAAGTGTTCGGACTTTTGTTGCCGTAATATGGGGTGCTATAAAGCCCCTGGCAAACATCAAAACTTACCAAAGTGTACGGGTGCTACCTGATGGGGTTATCCACAGGGAAACTGAAAAAAAGGAAAAGAGAGAAAGAAAACAGAAAAGACGTAAAGGTAAAAAAACTGTTTTCATTGTAATGTAATTAGTACGTCAAGGCACATTGATACAAGTAGTGCAATAAGCAACAGGCTATTTAACATGCCGAAACCAGGGGAGAGCTGCATGTGGGTCCTGGAAAATAGGTAGAGTTATTGTTAACGTTATCACCTAAAAAGTCCTCGTATGTCTGCGCTCCTCGCCATCTTGGTGTATTTATACTTAAAGAGGACCGATAACCAGACCCCCCGATGGGGCCTGTAGGATTAAAACCTGAAAGAAAAACAAATAGAGGGAAAGTATGTGTGTATCCGATGTCGGTTGATGCCGTGGATCACAAGCTAGCTATGCCTCCGTCGATGCCCATGGAATTTTGAGTGCGTACTTATGTACGCGCGGCACATATGCCACCGCTTGAACGGGACTGAGACGGAGGCCGGATTGCTAGTAGAGCTCATGATGAGCCCAGCTCTCCTGCTGCAGAGTAGTTCGGACCCTCTTAAGGGTGTCCGAGGGCTAGGCAGCCGAATTAAGGTTCTGCTTGAGAAGGCCGCTTTATACTTCTGCTGCTAGGTCAGCTGTGTTCTCTTCTGTATGGAGAGGGCGTTCCGTATTGCCATTGACTGTTATGACACCGCGTGGGTCGGGCATCTTGAGCTTGAGATAAGCATCGTGTGGTATTGCATTGAATCGAGCAAACGCAATTCGTCCGAGCAGTGCATGATAGCCGCTGCAGAATGGGACGATATCGAAGACTAACTCCTCGCTTCGGAAGTTGTCCGGAGATCCGAAGACAACCTCTAGTGTGATTGAGCCCGTACAAGGGGCCTCTACACTTGGAATGACTCCTTTAAAGGTGGTCTTTGTAGGCTTGATCCTTGATAGGTTAATGCCCATTTTCCGCACTGTATCCTGATAGAGCAGATTGAGGCTGCTACCTGTAATGCCCCGCGACCGACGCGCGAGGTGTCTTCCAGTTATTCGATGTTGTTGCCTTGTCTTTCGCTTGCGTGTTGCTTCTTTCATTGGCATCATGTGCATTACATCATCATGTTTTCAAAACTTGCATCCGTCCCGGTCTCCCCGTTCTTTCCGTTGTCCGTTCTGAGTCCAGACACACTCGCACGCGCCCGCGGCATGTCCAAAATAGTATTTTATAAGTGGTCATAAAATGTTCTCGGAATGGGTTGAAAGTTGGCATGCGGTGTTGTTATGTTGTCAATAGGATGCCTGCCAAGTTTCATCGCATTCGGAGCTATTTTGATAGCCCAACCGTTAAACTATAGCGACAATATAGTCGGTCAAATTGTCAGACGTTTTCGGTCTCCGGAAGCAGTCGCCGGGTCTCTCTCTTCTCTTCTCTCAGCCCAAGGCTTTCCGCACAGCACACTACCACTCACCGCCAGGCCCAACTTAAACTCTCTTGCCAGCCCGCGGCCCTCCTCGCGCGCGTGTCCGAAAGGTGTCCCGGACCCGACCGGGGCAGTCGTCACCGTTGGATTCAGATCATCCCTTAACATCTATAAAACATCTCCGTTTTGTTAATTTGACTCCCTAGCCTATTTTTCATGACCGTCCGATTTTGACTGGAGGGACAAGATACCCCCTAACCCGCCCCCTCAGTCGTAACAGTTGAGTCTGGATCAACCCTGAAATACCACAATACTTCTTTCGTTTCTTCTTTTGACTACCCAATTTACCCGGAGCCATCCGATGACGATCGAACGCACCTAAAAACCCCTTCTGTCTGCTATATATACAGACCAACCCTAAAATTTAGGGAGTTGTCCCATCCATTCCATCACCGCGCCGCCACTCCACCTCGTCTCTCCTTCCACCTTGGGTTCTTCCCAGATCCAAACCCTCCCGCAACCAACCACCGAAGCCTGCAGCCTCCTCCCACCTTGGGATCATCCGCCAGCCAACCCGAGCCCCTCTTGCGTCTCTTCTTCTCCTTCCCATGCCTTCTACTCCCTCCTCTGCTCCAATCCCTCTCTCTCTCTCCTTCTCCTGCTTCTGTAGGAACCAAAGGAACTCTGCCCCGACGCCATGGACAGGAGTCGCTGCTCCCAAGTTCCACCTCGTGCGGGCTTGCCAAGTCCCAAGCGGCCCTGGATCTGGAGGGGATTACCTCCTGCCGACGCCCTCCGCCACCCAAGGACCCGCCATGGCGGCCCCTTGGTGCTTCGTGTCGCGCCCGACCTCCTCCTGTGCCGCCCGTGCTTCTTCCCCAGGCGCCCGAGGCTTGCCGCTTCTCCCCTTGATCCTGAGTGGATCGTGAAGCTGTCTGAGGCCCTCATCGCCCAACGACCGGCGCCGCTGCCGCCGTGGCCTCAAGCCACCCTCGACCTCCTCCGAGTGCCTCCCTTGCCGGTCTCCTCTAACCGCCTCCACCGCGAGCCTTGTCGCCGGGAACGAGGAGAGCGTCGCCCGACGCATGGACACCGCCCTTCAGAACTCGCCTTCAACCAGTCCGAGCTCCGGATCGGCGCTGCTCTGCCGTGCCGTCTCCGGCCCCTGCCCGCCGGAGCCGTGCCTTCGCCCATGCCCGCGAGCCCGCGCCGGCCATCTACCTCGCTGGCAACAACGAACAAGGCAGCCATGGCCCCTGCTTTAAACGAACTGGCATAGCCACGCAGGCGTTAACCGCACCTTCCTCACCCGCGTGGACCGCGCCTTGCCTCCTCTCCAGCTAGGCTTGGCCCATGTGTGAGCAGCCCTTCCAGCCCCTCTGCTCTATTGTGTCCTAGCCAGTTCTGGCCCCATTCATGTTTTTTTCACAGAATGAATTTCCTTTTATCCAGAATTTAACTATTTTGCAGAAAACCCCTCAAGCAACATGCATTTAAGAACTCAGCAACCATGCATCTTTTGTAAAAACGTCAAATATGAAAAATGCTTAGATTTGTGCCTAGATTCATAATATCCAACTTTCATGCATGTTTAAAATGTTTAAATTGTTGTTTGATTAAATTTGCTCAAATGCCATGTTAAAATGATTTATTTCATAACTAATTAACCATAGCTCGGTTTTCAATAAACTTTATAAGTAAATAGGGTGGAAAAATGCCTAGTTTAACGTGGTGACTTTACTTTGCATGTTAAAGAAATCTAAAATATGGTTTAGGGCAGAACAGTACCAAACCTAAAATATTGCACATGAGGTTTTTCCGAACTTGTTGCTTGTTGTTCCGGCCTCATTTAAACTTTCCTAGATGTGTAGTTTACTTATGCTTCACCCCTTGCCATGCTAATCAACATTTAATATTGTTGGGTACATAAACGAGATCGAACTAAATAACTTGAATGTGGTGTTCCGTCAATATGCAACTCGTTGCATATTGAGCTCCACATAATTTGTAGTATTGTTTGTGCACTTTGCCATGCCATGCCTCATTAAACCGAACATGCATCATACTTGGTTGTGCATCATACCATGTTTATGTGGTGGTTGTTTACTATGTTGTTTGCTTCTTTCCGGGTTGCTTCTCTCGTTTTTTTCCATTCCATTCCGGAGTTGTGAGGATTCGTTCGACTATGTCCATTTGTCTTCTTCATGGACTCATTCTTCTTTCTTGCGGGATCTCAGGCAAGATGACCATACCCTCAAAATCACTTCTATCTTTGCTTGCTAGTTGCTCGATCTATCGCTATGCCGTGATACCTACCACCTGGTATATCATGCCTCCCATATTTCCATGTCAAGCCTCTAACCCTCCTTTCCTAGCAAACCGTTGTTTGGCTATGTTACCGCTTTGCTCAGCCCCTCTTATAGCGTTGCTAGTTGCAGGTGAAGCTGAAGTTTGTTCCATGTTTGGAACATGGATATGTTGGGATATCACAATATCTCTTATTTATATTAATGCATCTATATACTTGGTAAATGGTGGAAGGCTCGGCCTTATGCCTGGTGTTTTGTTCCACTCTTGTCGCCCTAGTTTCCGTCATACCGGTGTTATGTTCCTTGATTTTGCGTCCCTTACGTGGTTGGGTGTTATGGGAACCCCTTGACAGTTCGCTTTGAATAAAACTCCTCCAGCATGGCCCAACCTTGGTTTTACATTGGCCTCACCACCACCTACTTTCCCTTGGGAGTCGCGCTCTCGAGGGTCATCTTTATTTAACCCCCCGGGCCAGTGCTTCTCTAAGTGTTGGTCTGAACCAAGGCACCGTGCAGGACCGTCCCTTGGCAACTTGGGTTATGTTGGTAGCTGTACGCTTAGCTTATCCGGTGTTGCCCTGAGAACGAGATATGTGCAGCTCCTATCCGGATGTCGGCGCATCGGGCGGTCTTGCTGGTCTTCTTTTACCATTGTCGAAATGTCTTGTATCCGGGATTCCGAGACTGATCAGGTCTTCCCGGGAGAAGGAATATCCTTCGTTGACCATGAGAGCTTGTGATGGGCTAAGTTGGGACACCCTACAGGTTTGAACTTTCGAAAGCTGTGCCCATGGTTATGTGGCAGATCGGAATTTGTTAATGTCCGGTTGTAGAGAACTTGACACTTGACTTAATTAAAATGCATCAACCGCGTGTGTAGCCGCGATGGTCTCTTTCCAGCGGAGTCCGGGAAGTGAACACGGTTCTTGTGTTATGCTTGAACGTAAGTAGATTCAGGATCACTTCTTGATCACTTCTAGTTCATGACCGTTGCGTTGCTTCTCTTCTCGCTCTTATTTGCGTAAGTTAGCCACCATATATGCTTAGTGCTTGCTGTAGCTCCACCTCACTACCCTTTCCTACCCATAAGCTTAAATAGTCTTGATCTCACGAGTGTGAGATTGCTGAGTCCTCGTGACTCACACATACTTCCAAACAGTTGCAGGTGCCGATGATACCAGTGTAGATGACACAACTGAGCTCAAGTGGGATCTCGATTGTTGTGTTGTTTCGTTTCATGTTGATCAGTAGTGGAGCCCAGTTGGGACGATTGGGGATCTAGCATTTGGGGTTGTCTTATGTTATTTTGGTTCCGTAGTTGAACCTTTGATTGTACCTTGGATGATGTATGCCTATTTATGTATTGTGTGAAGTGGCGATTGTAAGCCGACTCTTTATCCCTTTCATATTCAGTACATGGGATGTGTAAAGTAACCCTGGTTGCGACATGCCTACCATGCGGCTATGCCTCTAAGTCGTGCCCCGACATGTGGGAGATACAACCGCATTGTGGGTGTTACACTACCGCCGTCCATAAGGACACGAGTCAGGTGGAACCCATCAATTATTGGGTCTAAGACCAGTGCGGCTGAGCCTCCGTGACGGATGCTGGTCGGGTGATCCCGACGATCAAAGGTGAATGGGCATGACAACCATGGATTGAATTTTGGGGCGAATGGCTCTATCGCGTAGACGTCCCTGAGCGCACGCTTGCGCTCCCTCCTGGGGATGTGGGTAGCATATATCATGTTCCCCGTTTTGACCTGAGGGGGAAACTTCTTCTGTCCCCCTGTGTTCGGTTGCCGTGGCTCTTCGTCATCGTCCTCTCTTTGCGATCCCTTTTCCCTGTTCTTGGCGTTTAATTTGCCGGCCTGTTTGAAAACCCAACACTCTCTATTTGTATGATTAAGAGGCTTGTCGGGGGTGCCGTGAATCTGGCATGGACGATCTAGTATGCGGTCCAAGCTGTATGGGCCCAAATTGTTCTTTTGGAACGGCTTCTTCCACTGACCGGACTTAGAGCCACTCAATCCAGTGTTGACCGCCATATCCTCGATGTTGTCACTGTTGTTTTGGCGCTTGTATCTATTGCGTCGAGATTTGTCTTTGTTGATTTTAACTTCAGGGGTGCCGGCATCGCTTGCATTGTTTTTCTATGGGCCAACCAATTTTCCTTGCCCGCACAAAAGTGGGTCATGAGTGCCGTGAGGGCTGCCATGGATTTTGGATTTTCTTGGCCGAGGTGGTGAGTGAGCCATTCGTCGCGGATGCTATGCTTAAAAGATGCTAGAGCTTCGGCGTCCGGACAATCGACAATTTGGTTATTTTTAGTTAAGAACCTTGTCCAGAATTTCCTGGCGGACTCTCTGGGTTGTTGAACTATATGGCTTAAGTCATCAGCGTCCGGAGGTCGAACATATGTACCTTGGAAGTTATCGAGGAAAGCCTCCTCCAAGTCCTCCCAGCTGCCAATGGAATTTTCAGGCAGACTGTTTAGCCAATGCCGAGCTGGCCCTTTGAGTTTTAGAGGGAGGTATTTTATGGCATGGAGGCCATCTCCGCGGGCCATATGGATGTGGAGAATGAAGTCCTCGATACACACCACGGGGTCCGTGGTTCTATCGTATGATTCTATGTTCACGGGCTTGAATCCTTCGGGGAATTCGTGATCCAGGACCTCATCAATGAAGCAATGAGGGTGTGTGCGGCCTCTATATCAGGCCATATCGTGATGCGGCTCTGATAGAGTCCGTCTGCGGTGTTCGGCCCCCGCATGACTGGGTTTGTCACGTCCGAATAGGTGGCCATGGTCATGTGTCGAGGCGCATCCTCGCGATCCATAGATTGATCTTGTATGTCCTGCTTTATTGTTCAGGTTCTGCCGGAGGTCATATGTATGGCCATGGGCTAATTTACCTCTGCCTGAGTGATGAGGCGGGGCGGGCTAATGTTCGGCATGAATTGCTGTTTTGTCCTGACCACGTGGTGGTCGGTCGGCCGTATTATGCGATGGTGGTATGTGCTCCGGCGCCTCCTCGTCGAATTGAGGTAGCAATTTGCACTTTGGGTAGCATTTGGTCGGGCGCTTGAGGCTGTATTCTTTGGCTGCTTGGACATCAGTCCATCTATCGTTGAGCAGATCTTGGTGAGCTTGAAGCTGCTGCTGCTTCTTTTTCAGGCTCCTTGCCGTGGCTATTAGCTGGCGCTTGAAGCGCTCCTGCTCAAGAGGTTCCTCAGGCACGATGAAATCTTCGGTGCCGAGGCTCACCTCATCTTCGGAGAGCGGAAGGTAATTATCGTCCTCCGAATCTTCGTGCGTGACCTGTTTAATAGGGCTAACCTGCTCATCTTCCCGTTCATCTTGTTTTTTTGCTTTATCAATAGGGTCTTCGTTGTATTCGGCACCTTCCGGAGTGTCATCTTCTCCTGTGCCGGTGTTGATGTCTTTACTGCGGCGCGACTTAGAGCGCCGCCGCTTGGACTGTATTTCAGAAGGTTTATCCTCAACTGGGTCTTCCTTATCATCGCCGCTATTCTCCTTTGGTGGATCCACCATGTATACGTCGTACGAGGAAGTGGCCGTCCAGCGTCCGGTGAACGGCGGGTTCTAGGCCTCTTCTTCTTCGGCATCATCGTCCATACCATCGATGTCCTCGGAGTCGTAATCAAGTTTGTCGGTTAAATCCTCGATTGTGGCTATAAAGTGAGTGGCGGGTGGGAAGTAAAGTTCTCCATCGTCATCCCCTAGTTCGAGCCGGATATAGTTCGGCTAAGAGTCATCCGCCAAGGACATGTTTTTTAAATGAGTTTAGCACATCTCCCAAAGGCGAGTGTTGGAAGATGTCTGCGGCGCTGAATTTGAAGATCAATGAACGATCAAGCTCGGCATCCGCGGGCTCGCGCGGTTCGGAACCTACGGCCGGAGACGAGTCCGGCGTTCCGGTGGCATGGGCATCGTGTGAGACCAGGTCCATCTGTGGCTCTAATGCCGTGGAATCTGCGGCCTCCGTGGTGGGGTTAATTCTCCCGCCTTTGTATGGCACGGCCTGCTCCGGCTCTAGGGCCAGGGCGGTTACAAGAGCGATCTCCTGGATGCGGCCCGATGACAGATTATGTCATGATCATCGGGGTGACCGGGAGCGGCTACCATGGTATCGAATCCGGCGAAGATTAAGTCTCCACGGATGTCCGCGACGTAGTTCAAGCTCCTGGATCTGACCTGATGGCCAGGGGCATAGCTTTCGATCTGCTCTAGATGGCCAAACAAGTTGGCCTACAGTTTGAAGCTGCCGAACACGAAGATCTGCCCGAGGAGGAAAGTTTCTCCGCAGACAGCGTCATTATTGATGATTGAAGGGGCCATCGAACCTTTCAGTGACAGCAGGTAGGAACTCTCAATGAAAGCACCAATGTCAGTGTCAAAACCGGCGGATCTCAGGTTGGGGGTCCTGAACTGTGCGTCTAAGGCTGATGGTAACAGGAGCCAGGGGACACGATGTTTACCCAGGTTCGGGCCCTCTCTATGGAGGTAATACCCTACTTCCTGCTTGATTGATCTTGATGAATATGAGTATTACAAGAGTTAATCTACCACGAGATCATAATGGCTAAACCCTACCAGTCTAGTCTGTTTGACTATGGTATTGAGTATATCCTTTCCGGACTACACCCTCCGGTTTATATAGACACCGAGGGGATCTAGGGTTACATAGAGTCGGTTACATAAGATGGAATCTTCATAGTTGTTCGCCAAGCTTGCCTTCCACACCAAGGAGAGTCTTATCCGGACACGGGTACAGTCTTCAGTCTTCATATCTTCACAACCCATCAATCCAGCCCATAGATAACAGGCTGGACGCCCGAGGACCCCTTAGTCCAAGACTCCCTCACCCGTGTCCACGGGCCTTTTGTTGGGAAACGTAGCATGCAATTTCAAAAAATTTACTAAGCTCACGCAAGATCTATCTAGGAGATGCATAGCAACGAGAAGGGGAGAGTGTGTCTATGTACCCTCGTAGACCGAAAGCGGAAGCGTTTGACAACGCGGTTGATGTAGTTGAACTTTTTCTCGTTCCGACTGATCAAGCACCGAACGTACGACACCTCTGAGTTCTGCACACGTTCAGCTCGATGACGTCCCTTGAACTCTTGATCCAGCAAAGTGTCGAGGAAGTAGATGAGTTCCGTCAGCATGATGGCATGGTGACGGTGATGGTGATATGATCCACGCAGGGCTTCGCCTAAGCACTGCGAGAATATGACCGAGGGTGTAATCTTTGGAGGGAGGCGTCGCACACGGCCAATAGAAGTTGATGTGTTCTAGGCACCTCCCCTTCATATATATAGGTGGGAGGGAGAGGGAGTAGCAAAGGGCGGCGCCCCAAGTAGGCCGAATCCTACTTGAGGTTCCTCCCCAATTCGGCCCCCTTTCATTTTTCACCGGAGGGGGAAGGAAAGAGGAGGGAGGAGGGAAGGAAGGGGGAGGCCGAATCCCACCCCTTCCTTCTCTATTTCCTCCTTTACTTTCCCCTCTAGTGCGGCCCATATGGAGGGCGCAACAGCCCCTGTTGGCTACTGCGTTTCCCCTCTTGGCCCATTAGGCCCATATCTTTGCCGCGGGTGCCCAGAACCCCTATCCGGTGACCCGATATGCACCCGGTACCCCCGGAACACTTCCGGTGTCCGAATACAATTGTCCTATATATCAATCTTTACCTCTCGACCATTTTGACACTCCTCGTCATGTCCGTGATCTCATCCGGGACTCCGAACAACATTCAGTCACGAAAACACATAACTCATATAATACAAAATCGTCATTGAATGTTAAGCGTGCGGACCCTATGGGTTCGAGAACTATGTAGACATGACCGAGACACCTCTCCGGTCAATAGCCAATAGCAGAACCTGGATGCTCATATTGGCTCCAACAAATTCTAGGAAGATCTTTATTGGTCGAACCATTATGACAACATACATTCTTCCTTTTGTCCATCGGTATGTTACTTGCCCGAGATTCGATCGTCGGTATCTTCATACCTAGTTCAATCTCGTTACCAACAAGTCTCTTTACTTGTTCCGTAATACATCATCCCGTAACCAACTCATTATTCACTTTGCTTGCAAGGCTTCTTATGATGTCCATTACCGAGAGGGCCCAGAGATACCTCTCTGATTCTCAGAGTGACAAATCCTAATCTCGATCTATGCCAACCCAACAAACACCTTCGGAGATGCTTGTAGAGCATCTTTATAATCACCCAGTTACATTGTGATGTTTTATAGAGATACCTGTAGAGCATCTTTATAATCACCCAGTTACGTTGTAACGTTTGATAGCACACAAGGCAATCCTCCGGTGTCCCGGAGTTGCATAATCTCATAGTCAAAGGAATATGTATATGACATGAAGAAAGCAATAGCAATAAAACTAAATGATCAATATGCTAAGCTAACGAATGGGTCTTGTCCATCACATCATTCACCTAATGGTTAGGAAACTTAACCATCTTTGATTAACGAGCTAGTCTAGTAGAGGCTTAGTAGGGACACGATGTTTTGTCTATGTATCCACACATGTATCAAGTTTCTGGTTAATACAATTCTAGAATGAATAATAAACATTTATCATGATATAAGGAAATATAAAATAACAACATTATTATTGCCCCGAGGGCATATTTCCTTCAGTCTCCCACTTGCACTACAGTCAATAATCTAGATTACATTGTAATGATTCTAAAATGGTCTTGGTGCTGATCATGTTTTGCTCGTAGAAGAGGCTTAGTCAACGGGTTTTCCACATTTAGATCCGTATGTATTTTGCAAATTTCTATTTCTCCCTCCTTGACTTGATCACGGATGGAGTTGAACTGTCTCTTGATGTGTTTGGTTCTTTTGTGAAATATGGATTCCTTCACTAAGGCAATTGCTCCAGTATTGTCACAAAAGATTTTCATTGGAACCGATGCACTATGTATTACAGCTAGATCAGATATGAACTCCTTCATCCAGACTCCTTCATTTGCTGCTTCCAAAGTAGCTATGTACTCCGCTTCACACATAGATCCCGCCACGATGCTCTGCTTGGAACTACACCAACTGACAGCTCCACCATTCAAAATAAATATATATTCGGTTTGTGACTTAGAGTCATCCGGGTTAGTGTCAAAGCTGGCATCGACGTAACCATTTACGGCGAGCTCTTTATCACCTCCATAAACGAGAAACATATCCTTAGTCCTTTTCAGGTACTTCAGGGTGTTCTTGACCGCTGTCCAGTGATCCACTCCTGGATTACTTTGGTACCTCCCTGCTAAACTTATAGCAAGGCACACATCAGGTCTGGTACACATCATAGCATACATGATAGAACCTATGGCTGAGGCATAGGGAATGACTTTCATTTTATCTCTATCTTCTACAATGGTCAGGCATTGAGTCTGACTCAATTTCACACCCTGGAACACACGCAAGAACCCTTTGTTTGGCTGATCCATTTTGAACTTCTTCAAAACTTTATCAAGGTATGTTCTTTGTGAAAGTCCTATTAAGTGTCTTGATCTATCTCTAATATATAAGCAGCTTCACCGAGGTCTTTCATTGAAAAACTATAATTCAAGTATCCTTTTATGCTATCCAGAAATTCTATATTATTTCCAATCAACAATATGTCATCCACATATAATATTAGAAATGCTATAGAGCTCCCACTCGCTTTCTTGTAAAGACAGGCTTCTCCGAAAGTCTGTATAAAACCATATGCTTTGATCACCTCATCAAAGCGTATATTCCAACTCCGAGATGCTTGCACCAGTCCATAGACGGATCGCTGGATCTTGCACACCTTGTTAGCACCTTTAGGATCGACAAAACCTTCTGGTTTCATCATAAACAACTCTTCTTTAAGAAATCCATTATGGAATGCAGTTTTGACGTCCATTTGCCAGATTTCATAATCATAAAATGAGGCAATTGCTAACGTGATTCGGACAGACTTAAGCATCGCTACGGGTGAGGAAGTCTCATCGTAGTCAACCCCTTGAACTTGTCGAAAACCTTTCATGACAAGTCAAGCTTTGTAGACAGTAATATTACCATCAACATCAGTCTTCTTCTTAAAGATCCATTTATTCTCTATGGCTCACCGATAATTGGGAAGTCAACCAAAGTCCATACTTTGTTCTCATAGATGGCTCCTATTTCAGATTTCATGGCCTCAAGCCATTTATCGGAATCTGGGCTCGTCATCGCTTCTTCATAGTTACTAGGTTCGTCATGGGTCTAGTAACATGACTTCTAGAGCAGGGTTACCATACTACTCTGGTGCGAAATGTGCTCTATTCGACCTACGAGGTCTTGTAGTAACTTGATCTGAGTTTTCATGATCATCATCATTAGCTTCCTATCTAGTTGGTGTAGGCATCACGGGAACGAATTTCTCTGATGAGCTACTTTCCAATTCGAGAGAAGGTACAATTACCTCATTAAGTTCTACTTCCCCCCCCCCCACTTACTTCTTTCGAGAGAAACTCCTTCTCTAGAAAGGATCCATTCTTAGAAACAAAGATATCGACTTTGGATCTATGGTAGAAGGTGTACCCAACAATTTCTTTTGGGTATCCTATGAAGACGCACTTCTTCGATTTGGGTTCGAGCTTATCAGGCTGAAGCTTTTTCACATAAGCATCCAACCCAAACTTTAAGAAATGACATCTTAAGTTTCTTGCCAAACCACAGTTCATACGGTGTCGTCTCAACGGATTTAGACGGTGCCCTATTTAATGTGAATGCAGCTGTCTCTAATGCATAACTCCAAAATGATAAAGGAAAATCGGTAAGAGACATCATAGAATGCACCATATCCAATAAAGTACGGTTACGATGTTCGGACACACCATCACGCTGTGGTGTTCCACATATTGTGAGTTGTTAAACTATTCCACATTGTTTTAAATGAAGGCCAAACTCGTAAATCAAATATTTGCCTCCATGATCAGATCGTAGAAACTTTATTTTCTTGTTACGATGATTCTCCACTTCACTCTAAAATTCTTTGAACTTTTCAAATGTTTCAGACTTGTGTTTCATTAAGTAGATATAAACTAGTACGCGTCGGTGCTTAACAAAGGATTTTTAACCCCTTTCCGCGACGGCATTTGGAACCGTCGCCAAGTGAGTGTGGGCGATAGGGGGTCCTTCCCACACGACCCAGAAATCATCGCGGATAGGCCCTCCCAGGACACCAAATGAGCTCGTGTGCGATCAGGCGAGGCATCGAAACCCAATCATTTTCGTAGGTATGTACGTCCCACACGGTGAATCCCAGAAAAACATTTTCGTAGGTATATACATTCCACACGGTGAATCCCAAAAAAACGTTTCCGTAGGTATGTATATCCCACATGGTGAATCTCATAAAAACATTTCCATAGGTATGTACATCCCACATGGTGAATCCTAGAAAAACATTTCCATAGGTATGTATATCACACACAGTCAATCCAAGGAATACGTTTCCGTTCTTATGTACATCCCACACAGTCAATCCAGGGAAAACGTTTGTGTTCATATGTACATCCCACACAGTTTTATGTGTAGGATCGTGTGTGAAAGGTGTAACTATCACACACGCTCTGCCTTGGTAACTGTTTGCTTTTATCAACTACATCACACACGATTTGATGAAGAAAACTATGTGGCATTGGGCTATCCATCACATGCGCTTTAACTGCTAGAACCGTTTGCAAAGTTCCATGACACATTTAGCAGGTTTATTAGTTTACAATTAATAATTCCAGTATTACGCAAATTCACATTTCATATTGAATAGTTGTTTGCCAATTTCATATAAGGCACATAAATATATTATAACATCACAGTACGATAGCTACATGAAAACATCGTAGTACAACATATAGCTAGTTCAACTTCATAAGAACAATAGTAAAACAATATATTCAATTCCCTAATCGAGATCATCCAGGCTCGTCTTATCCACCTCTGCTTTCAGTTTAGTAAGAACCTATTTTGCACTGGCCATCTGGGAACGTGCCCCCTCCTTCGCCAACACCATCTTAACAAAGTCTGATTTAAAAAATCTGAGCTCATTCTCCACCTTCCTCTTTTTATCCCGCATCTTCAAATATTCTTCAGCGTCGACAACACTTTCTCTAAGCCTACGTGTGTTCTCTTCCTCATACCTGCTCTAGAGCTTTGCTAGGCACATCTTCAAAGATTGTGGCCTCTCTTGATCAACCCACTCCAAGTAAGAACACTTTCGTTCAGCCTATAATATTTAAAACTAGATCAGTAACAATTGTAGGGGAAATGGGTTTATAGCAACATAGAAAATCACCAATGCTTATTTTGAAAAACTGAAGAAACATGTTAATTATGACATATCTTCTCAAAAAGATCAATGTGCAACTGAATTAATTTCTACTGAGACAACAACCAAATTCTGGAACATCAGAAGCTATAATTAACTACAACAACGCTACAAGTTCTTACTCATGTACAATAAATAACAAATTGAACATTTTATGAGGAAGGTAAATATAACTACTATAGCATAGCGACAATGTTTGGATGACAGCAAATTGATACTAACAGGTGTGTACATGCACAAATTTAGTAACATAGAACTAATAGCACTAAGGTCGTCCACTATGTATGCCAAAACTGGGGTAAAGACAACTGTTGCTACATCTTGCACCGGTGCCATGCACTGGCGAGCCGATGCATCGGAAAAAAATCAGGGACCCGAACTCCGGAGCACGTAGTTGCTCCGATGCCCAGTTCCTTCATGCCATACAGATTTACTGTTTTACTGCTTGGCTGCTCGGATGTGTGGACCAGAGTTGGCTGCACAAACTGCTGAAGCGGTGCCAAATAATTTTCTAATGGCACTGATACGTCTCCATCGTATCTACTTTTCCAAACACTTTTTACCTTGTTTTGGACTCTAACTTGCATGATTTGAATGGAACTAACCCGGACTGACGCAGTATTCAGCAGAGTTGCCATGGTGTTATTTTTGTACAGAAATAAAAGTTCTCGGAATGACCTGAAACTTCACAGAGAATATTTTTGGAATTTATAAAAAATACCGGTGAAAGAATCAACACCAGGGGGCCCACAACCTGTCCACGAGGGTGGGGGCGCGCCCACCCCCAAGGGCGCCCCTGTCTCGTGGGCCCCCTGAGGCTCCACCGACCTGAACTCCAACTCTATATATTCATGTTTGGGGAAAAAATTAGAGAGAAGGATTCATCGTGTTTTACGATACGGAGACGCTGCCAAGCCCTAATCTCTCTCGGGAGGGCTGATCTAGAGTCCGTTCGGGGCTCTGGAGAGGGGATTCCATCGCCGTCGTCATCATCAACCTTCCTCCATCACCAATTTCACGATGCTCACCGCCGTGCGTGAGTAATTCCATCGTAGGCTTTCTGAACGGTGATGGGTTGGATGAGATTTATCATGTAATCGAGTTAGTTTTGTTAGGGTTTGATCCCTAGTATCCATTATGTTCTAAAATTGATGTTGCTATGACTTTGCTATGCTTAATGTTTGTCACTAGGGCCCGAGTGCCATGATTTCAGATCTGAACCTATTATGTTTCCATGAATATATGTGAGTTCCTGATCCTATTTTGCAAGTCAATAGTCACCTACTATGTGTTATGATCCGGTAACCCCGAATTGACAATAATCGGGACCACTCTCGGTGATGACTATAGTTTGAGGAGTTCATATATTCACTAAGTGTTAATGCTTTGTTCCGGTACTCTACTAAAAGGAGGCCTTAATATCCCTTAGTTTCCAATAGGACCCCGCTGCCACGGGTGGGTAGGACAAAAGATATCACGCAAGTTCTTTTCCATAGGCACGTATGACTATATTCGGAATACATGCCTACATTGCATTGATTAACCGGAGCTAGTTCTGTGTCACCCTATGTTATAACTGTTGCGTGAGGAATCACATCCGACATAATTATCCATCACTGATCCATTGCCTACGAGCTTTTCACCTATTGATCTTTGCTTAGTTACTTTACCATTACCACTGTTACAATCACTACAAAACCAATATTGTTACTTTTGCCACCGTTCTTCCATATTCCTTTGCTACTGAATACTTTGCTGCAGATATTAAGTCTTTCAGGTGCGGTTGAATTGACAATTCAACTATTAATACTTGAGAATATTCTTTGGCTCCCCTTATGTCAAATCAATAAATTTGGGTTGAATACTCTACCCTCAAAAACTCTTGCGATCCCATATACTTGTGGGTTATATCAAGACTATTTTCTGGCACCGTTTCCAGGGAGCATAGCTCTATTCTTTGAGTCACTTGGGATTTATATCTGTTGATCATTATGAAGAACATGAAAGATGAAAGAACTAAGATTTTTCCCTCAACTACGAGGGGAGGTAAGGAACTGCCATCAAGCTCTGCACTTGATTCACCTTCTGTTTTGAGTAAACATGCGACACCCACTCCTGCTATTTATTCTGATATGTCGCATGTTATTGATGATGCCACTTCTGCTATGCATGATTCTTATGATGAAACTACTTTTATGCTTGATAGTACCATGCCATTAGGTGAATTTCTCGATGAACAACTTGCTAGGGTTAGAGAGAATGAAATTATTAAAACTGATAATATTGATGGAAGTGATGATGAAGATTCTCCCCCTAGATATGAATTGCCTGTTGTGCCTGAGGGTTATGCTATGGATGAAGAAACTGCTAGAGATCTTTTAGCTTGCAAATATAGATATGATCTTAAGAAACTGATAGCTAAGCTGAAAGAAAAATCTTTGAATGCTAGAATGAAATATGGCCCTACTTTTGCTACTTCACCTATCTGTATTTCTGATAAGGATTATGATTTCTCTGTCGATCCTGAGTTAATTAATTTGGTTGAATCTGATCCTTTTCATGGCATGGATCTAAAACTGTTGTGGCACATCTTAGTAAATTAAATGATATAGCCACCCTGTGCACTAACCAGGAGAAAATTCGTTACTACTATATCCTTAAGTTATTTCCGTTCTCATTAAAGGGTGATGCTAAAACATGGTTTAATTCCCTTGATCCTGGTTGTGTGTGTAGTCCCCAGGATATGATTTATTACTTCCCTGCTAAATATTTCCCCGCTCATAAGAAACAAGCTGTCCTAAGGGAAATATATAATTTTGTGCAAATTGAAGACGAGAGTCTCCCACAAGCTTGGGGGAGGCTTCTCCGATTACTAAATGCTTTGCCTGATCATCCTCTTAAGAAAAATGGAATACTTGATATCTTTTATAGTGGACTAACTGATGCATCCAGAGACCACCTGGATAGTTGTGTTGGTTGTGTTTTCAGGGAAAGAACTATTGATCAAGCTGAATTGCTATTGAATAATATGTTGAGTAATGATAATGATTTGACACTTCCTGAACCAACTCCTAAACCAACTCCGAAGAAAAGGGGTATTCTATTTCTCAGTCCTGAAGATATGCAAGAGGTAAAGAAATCTATGAAAGAAAAAGGTATTAAAGTTGAAGATGTTAAGAATTTACCACCTATTGTAGAAATACATGGTCTTGATAACCCAACACAGGCAGTAAAGGTAAATTCTCTCTATAGGTTTGATGAAGGTGATATTCCTCGGTATAAGTCTGCTAGCCAATGCTTAGATGAGTTTGATAATTTTATTGTTAAACAAGAAGATTTCAATGCTTATGTTAGTAGACAATTGAAACGTAATGCTTATATGATTGAACACTTGAGTGATTATATGTCTAGAGTTAAAGGTGAACTTAAACTTATTAGTAAACATGCTTCTATGGTCACCACTCAAGTAGAACAATTACTTAAAGCTCAGAATGATTTGCCCAATGAATTAAATAATAAGAAAAATGATAATGCTGTTAGAGTTGTGACTAGAGGGGGTAAAATGACTCAGGAGCCTTTGTATCCTGAGGGCCACCCTAAGAGAATTGAGCAAGATTCTCATAGAACTAATGTTGGTGCACCTAGTTCTTCTAAGAAGAAGAAAAAGAAAAATGATTGGACTTTGCATGCTTCTAGTGAACCTGTTGTTGACACACCCGAGAATCCCAATGATATTTCTATTTCTGATGCTGAAACACAATCTGGTAATGAACATGAACCTAGTGATAATATTAATGATGATGTTCATGTTGATGCTCAACCTAGCAATAACAATGATGTAGGGATTGAACCTCATGTTGATCTTGATAACCCATAATCAAAGAATCAATTTATGATAAGAGAGAGAATTTGTTACTAGGAAGCACAGTAAAGAAAGAGAGCCATGGGTTCAGAAACCCATGCCTTTTCCTCCTAAACCATCCAAGAAAAAGGATGATGAGGATTTTGAGCACTTTGCTGAAATGATTAGACCTATCTTTTTGCGTATGCGTTTGAATGATATGCTTAAAATGAATCCTTATGCTAAGTATATGAAAGATATTGTTACAAATAAAAGAAAGATATCGGAAGCTGAAATTTCCACAATGCTTGCCAATTATACTTTTAAGGGTGGAATACCTAAGAAACTAGGAGATCCAGGAGTACCAACTATACCATGCTCCATTAAAAGAAACTATGTTAAAACTGCTTTATGTGATCTTGGAGCCGGTGTTAGTGTTATGCCTCTCCCTTTACATTGTAGACTTGACTTGAATAAGTTGACACCTACTGAAATATCTCTGCAAATGGCTGATAAATCAACTGCTATACCTGTCGGTATTTGTGAGGATGTGCCTGTTGTGGTTGCAAACGTTACTATTTTAACGGACTTTGTTATTCTTGATATTCCCGAGGACAATAGTATGTCTATTATTCTTTGTAGACCCTTTTGGAATACTGCAGGGGCTGTTATTGATTGCAACAAAGGCGATGTCACTTTTCATGTTAACGGTAATGAGAATACGGTACACTTTTCGAGGAAACAACCTCAAGTCCATAGTATCAATTCTATTGGAAAAACTTCAACGATTACTATAGGAGGTTTTGAATTCCCTCTTCCTACTGTCAAGAAGAAATATGATATTCTTATCGTTGGGGACATGCATATCCCCGTTGTGGTAACTTAGTGTTATTGGAAAATTCTCCGGTTTCATGTTATTCAGAAAGAGTTTGTCAACAAGACTTGATCAACCTTGTTAGTGGATTCCTTTTGATGAGCATGAGATGGATGAAGTTAGAAAGCACAACTCTCTGACCCTCCTTTTACTTTTTGTTATTTAGATTAAATAAAGCAAAAATAGTATTTTCTATCTGTTTTCTGAATTAACCTTGCAATAAAAATACCCCGAAAATAAAAGTTCTCCAAATGTCCTGAAAATTATATATGATTTTTTTGTAGAATATTTAAGAATTATTGGCACTGAGAACACACCAGGGTGCCTCACCACCTGGCCACGAGGGTCCAGGGCGCACCCACCCCCTAGGGCACGCCCCTGCCTCGTGGACCCCATGTGCCCCCCTCCACTTATTCTTGCACCCACACACTTTGTCTTCCTCCAGAAAAATCATCCACCAGCACAAACCCGAGTTCTAGCTCATCTTGATGCCATTTTCGATCTCATTGCTCAAAGCTCCATTCACAAAACTGCTTTGGGGGATTGTTCTTTGGTATGTGACTCCTCCAATGGTCCAATTAGTTTTTGTTCTGGTTCTTTATTTATTGCAATTTTTTGCTGCTTAGGTGACCCTATTCTTGAGCTTGCATGTCAAATTTATGTGGTCAAAAGTAGTTTTAATGCATGATATGGTCTCTAGGCACTTGTGGGAGTAGTTGCTATCAATCTTGTTGAGTTTGATTCACTTTTATTTTGAGTCACTAAAAGTTTCAAAAAAATTAGAGAAAGAAAATGATGAAGAGATTGTTGAGGGGCTCTTCGAGGCGAAGCTCGAAGGATAAGCAAAGTGAAAAGAATAAGAAGCCCAAATACAATCTCCCTCGCACTGCGGAGGTTTGGCCGTGCGAATGGCCTTGTGATGAGTTCTTGAGAGCAACTGGGATTTATGATGACTTTTATTATTTGGCTGAGAATGCAGGCCCCATCGACTTCCTCCGCGACCAGCGCGAACTGTTGGGGAACGTAGTAATTTCAAAAAATTTCCTACGCACACGCAAGATCATGGTGATGCATAGCAACGAGAGGGGAGAGTGTTGTCCACGTACCCTCGTAGACCGAAAGCGGAAGCGTTAGCACAACACGGTTGATGTGGTCGTACGTCTTCACGGCCCGACCGATCAAGCACCGAAACTACGGCACCTCCGAGTTCTAGGACACGTTCAGCTCGATGACGATCCCCGGACTCCAATCCAGCAGAATGTCGGGGAAGAGTTCCGTCAGCACGACGGCATGGTGACGATCTTGATGTTCTACCGTCGCAGGGCTTCGCCTAAGCACCGCTACAATATTATCGAGGATTATGGTGGAGGGGGGCACCGCACACGGCTAAGAGATTAATGATCAATTGTTGTGTGTATGGGGTGCCCGCTGCCTCCGTATATAAAGGAGCAAGGGGGAGGAGGTGCGGCCAGGAAAGGGGTGCGCCAGGAGGAGTCCTACTCCTCCCGGGAGTAGGATCCCCCCTTTCCATGTTGGACTAGGACTTGGGGGGAAAGAGAGAGAGGGGAAAGGAAAGGGGGCGCCGCCCCCTCCTTGTCCAATTCGGACTTGGGGGGAGGGGCGCGCGGCTTCCCCTTGGCCTCCTCTCCTCTTCCTCCACTAGGCCCATTAAGGCCCATTAGGTTACCGGGGGGTTCCGGTAACCTCCCGGTACTCCGGTAAAATGCCGATTTCACCCGGAACACTTCCGATGTCCAAACATTGGCTTCCAATATATCAATCTTCATGTCTCGACCATTTCGAGACTCGTCATCATGTCCGTGATCACATCCGGGACTCCGAACAACCTTCGGTACATCAAAATATATAAACTCATAATGAAACTGTCATCGTAACGTTAAGCGTGCAGACCCTACGGGTTCGAGAACAATGTAGACATGACCAAGACACGTCTCCGGTCAATAACCAATAGCGGAACCTGGATGTTCATATTGGCTCCTACATATTCTATGAAGATCTTTATCAGTCAGACCGCATAACAACATACGTTGTTCCCTTTGTCATCGGTATGTTACTTGCCTGAGATTCGATCGTCGGTATCTCAATACCTAGTTCAATCTCGTTACCGGCAAGTCTCTTTACTCGTTCCATAATACATCATCCCGTAACTAACTTATTAGTTGCAATGCTTGCAAGGCTTAAGTGATGTGCATTACGGAGAGGGCCCAGAGATACCTCTCCGACAATCGGAGTGGCAAATCCTAATCTCGAAATACGCCAACCCAACAAGTACCTTCGGAGACACCTGTAGAGCACCTTTATAATCACCCAGTAATGTTGTGACGTTTGGTAGCACACAAAATGTTCCTCTGGTAAACTGGAGTTGCGTAATCTCATAGTCATAGGAACATGTATAAGTTATGAAGAAAGCAATAGCAACAAACTAAACGATCAAGTGCTAAGCAACGGAATGGGTCAAGTGAATCACATCATTCTCCTAATGATGTGATCCCGTTAATCAAATGACAACTCATGTCTATGGCTAGGAAACATAACCATCTTTGATCAACGAGCTAGTCAAGTAGAGGCATACTAGTGACACTCTGTTTGTTTACGTATTCACACATGTATTATGTTTCCGGTTAATACAATTCTAGCATGATAATAACATTTATCATGATATAAGGAAATAAATAATAATTTATTATGCCTCTAGGGTATATTTCCTTTAGTCTCCCACTTGCACTAGAGTCAATAATCTAGATTACACAGTAATGATTCTAACACCCATGGAGCCTTGGTGCTGATCATGTTTTGCTCGTGGAAGAGGGTTAGTCAGCGGGTCTGCAACATTCTATGTCTCCCACTTGGACTAAATCCCGAATGGAATTGAAGCGTCTCTTGATGTGCTTGGTTCTCTTGTGAAATCTGGATTCCTTCGCCAAGGGAATTGCAACAGTATTGTCACAAAATATTTTCATTGGACCCGATGCACTAGGTATGACACCTAGATCGGATATGAAATCCTTCATCTAGACTCCTTCATTTGTTGCTTCCGAAGCAGCTATGTACTCCGCTTCACATGTAGGTCCCACTACGACGCTTTGTTTAGAACTGCACCAACTGACAGCTCCACCGTTCGACGTAAACACGTATCCGATTTGCGATTTAGGATCGTCCGGATCAGTGTCAAAGTTTGCATCAACGTAACCATTTACGTTGAGCTCTTTGTCACCTCCATATACGAGAAACATATCTTTAGTCCTTTTCAGGTACTTCAGGATGTTCTTGACTGCTGTCCAGTGAACCACTCCTAGATTACTTTGGTACCTCCCTGCTAGACTTATAGCAAGGCACACATCAGGTCTGGTACACATCATTGCATACATGATAGAGCCTATGGCTTAAGCATAGGGAACATCTTTCATTTTCTGTCTATCTTCTGCGGTGGTCGGACATTGAGTCTTACTCAATTTCACACCTTGTAACACATGTAAGAACCCTTTCTTTGCTTGATCCATTTTGAAATTCTTCAAAACTTTGTCAAAGTATGTGCTTTGTGAATGTCCAATTAAGCGTCTTGATCTATCTCTATAGATCTTAATGCCCAATATGTAAGCAGCTTCACTGAGGTCTTTCATTGAAAAACTCTTATTCAAGTATCCCTTTATGCTATCCAGAAATTCTATATCATTTCCAATCAGTAATATGTCATCCACATATAATATCAGAAATGCTACAGAGCTCCCACTCACTTTCTTGTAAATACAAGCTTCTCCAAAAGTCTGTACAAAACCAAATGCTTTGATCACACTATCAAAGCGTTTATTCCAACTCCGAGAGGCTTGCACCAGTCCATAAATGGATCGCTAGATTTTGCACACTTTGTTAGCTCCCTTTGGATCGACAAAACCTTCCAGTTGCATCATATACAATTCTTCTTCCAAAAATCCATTCAGGAATGCAGTTTTGACATCCATCTGCCAAATTTCATAATCATAAAATGCGGCAATTGCTAACATGATTCGGACAGACTTAAGCATCGCTACGGGTGAGAAGGTCTCACCGTAGTCAATCCCTTGAACTTGTCAAAAACCTTTCGCAACAAGTCAAGCTTTGTAGACAGTTACATTACCGTCAGCGTCAGTCTTCTTCTTGAAGATCCATTTATTCTCAATTGCTTGCCGATCAATGGGCAAGTCAACCAAAGTCCACACTTTGTTCTCATACATGGATCCCATCTCAGATTTCATGGCTTCTAGCCATTTTGCGGAATCTAGGCTCACCATCGCTTCTTCATAGTTCGTAGGTTCATCATGATCTAGTAGCATGACTTCCAGAACAGGATTACCGTACCACTCTGGTGCGGATCTTACTCTGGTTGATCTACGAGGTTCGATAGTAACTTGATCTGAAGTTTTATGATCATTATCATTAGCTTCCTCACTAATTGGTGTAGGTGTCACAGAAACTGGTTTCTATGATGTACTACTTTCCAATAAGGGAGCAGGTACAGTTACCTCATCAATTTATACTTTCCTCCCACTCACTTCTTTCGAGAGAAACTCCTTCTCTAGAAAGGATCCATTCTTAGCAACGAATGTCTTGCCTTCGGATCTGTGATAGAAGGTGTACCCAACAGTCTCCTTTGGGTATCCTATGAAGACACATTTCTCCGATTTGGGTTCGAGCTTATCAGGTTGAAGTTTTTTCACATAAGCATCGCAGCCCCAAACTTTCAGAAACGACAACTTTGGTTTCTTGCCAAACAACAGTTCATAAGGCGTTGTCTCAACGGATTTTGATGGTGCCCTATTTAACGTGAATGCAGCCGTCTCTAAAGCATAACCCCAAAATGATAGCGGTAAATCAGTAAGAGACATCATAGATCGCACCATATCTAGTAAAGTATAATTACGACGTTCGGACACACCATTACGCTGTGGTGTTCCGGGTGGCGTGAGTTGCGAAACTATTCCGCATTGTTTCAAATGTAGACAAAACTCGTAACTCAAATATTCTCCTCCACGATCAGATTGTAGAAACTTTATTTTCTTGTTACGATGATTTTCAACTTCACTCTAAAATTCTTTGAACTTTTCAAATGTTTCAGACTTATGCTTCACTAAGTAGATATACCCATATCTGCTTAAATCATCTGTGAAGGTGAGAAAATAACGATATCCGCCACAAGCCTCAACATTCATCGGACCACAGACATCTGTATGTATGATTTCCAACAAATTTGTTGCTCTCTCCATAGTACCGGAGAACGGCGTTTTAGTCATCTTGCATATGAGGCACGGTTCGCAAGTACCATGTGATTCATAATCAAGTGATTCCAAAAGTCCATCAGTATTAAGTTTCTTCATGCGCTTTACACCGATATGACCTAAACGGCAGTGCCACATATAAGTTGCACTATCATTATCAACTCTGCATCTTTTGGTTTCAACATTATGAATATGTGTATCACTACTATCGAGATTCATTAAAAATAGACCACTCTTCAAGGGTGCATGATCATAAAAGATATTACTCATATAAATAGAACAACCATTATTCTCTGATTTAAATGAATAACCGTCTCGCATCAAACAAGATCCAGATATAATGTTCATGCTCAACGCTGGCACCAAATAACAATTATTTAGGTCTAATACTAATCCCAAAGGTAGATGTAGAGGTAGCGTGCCGACTATGATCACATCAACTTTGGAACCATTTCCCACGCGCATCGTCACCTCGTCCTTCGCCAGTGTTCACTTAATTCGTAGTCCCTGTTTCGAGTTGCAAATATTAGCAACAGAACCAGTATCAAATACCCAGGTGCTACTGCGAGCTCTAGTAAGGTACACATCAATAACATGTATATCACATATACCTTTGTTCACCTTGCCATCCTTCTTATCCGCCAAATACTTGGGATAGTTCTGCTTCCAGTGTCCAGTCTGCTTGCAGTAGAAGCACTCAGTTTCAGGCTTAGGTCCAGATTTGGGTTTCTTCTCCTGAGCAGCAACTTGCTTGCTGTTCTTCTTGAAGTTCCCCTTCTTCTTCCCTTTGCCCTTTTTCTTGAAACTGGCGGTCTTCTTGACCATCAACACTTGATGCTCCTTCTTGATTTCTACCTCCGCAGCCTTTAGCATTGCAAAGAGCTCGGGAATCGTCTTATCCATCCCTTGCATGTTATAGTTCATCACGAAGCTCTTGTAGCTTGGTGGCAGTGATTGAAGAACTCTGTCAATGACACTATCAATAGGAAGATTAACTCCCAGTTGAGTCAAGTGATTATGATACCCATACATTTTGAGTATATGTTCACTGACAGAACTATTCTCCTCCATCTTGCAGCTATAGAACTTATTGGAGACTTCATATTTCTCAATCCGGGCATTTGCTTGAAATATTAACTTCAACTCCTGGAACATCTGATATGCTCCATGACGTTCAAAACGTCGTTGAAGTCCCGAATCTAAGCCTTAAAGCATGGCACACTGAACTATCGAGTAGTCATCAGCTTTGCTCTGTCAGACGTTCATAACATCTGGTGTTGCTCCAGCAGCAGGCCTGGCACCCAGTGGTGCTTCCAGGACGTAATTCTTCTATGCAGCAACAAGGATAATCCTCAAGTTACGGAACAAGTCCGTATAATTGCTACCATCATCTTTCAACTTTGCTTTCTCAAGGAATGCATTAAAATTCAACGGAACAACAACACGGGCCATCTATCTACAATCAAACATAGACAAGCAAGATACTATCAGGTACTAAGTTCATGATAAATTTAAGTTTAATTAATCATATTACTTAAGAACTCCCACTTAGAAAGACATCACTCTAATCTTCTAAGTGATCATGTGATCCAAATCAACTAAACCATAACCAATCATCACGTGAAATGGAGTAGCTTTCAATGGTGAACATCAATATGTTGATCATATCTACTATATGATTCACGCTCGACCTTTCGGTCTCAATGTTCCGAGGCCATACCTGCATATGCTAGGCTCGTCAAGTTTAACCTGCGTATTCTGCATGTGCAAAACTGGCTTGCACCCATTGTAGATGGACGTAGAGCTTATCACACCCGATCATCACGTGGTGTCTGGGCACCACGAACTTTGGCAACGGTGCATACTCAGGGAGAACATTTTATCTTGAAATTTAGTGAGAGATCATCTTATAATGCTACCGTCAATCAAAGCAAGATAAGATGCATAAAAGATAAACATCACATGCAATCAATATAAGTGATATTATATGGCCATCATCATCTTGTGCTTGTGATCTCCATCTCCGAAGCACCGTCATGATCACCATCGTCACCGGCACGACACCTTGATCACCATCGTAGCATCGTTGTCGTCTCGCCAATTTTATGCTTCTACGACTATCGCTACCGCTTAGTGATAAAGTAAAGCATTACAGGGCGATAGCATTGCATACAATAAAGCGACAACCATATGGCTCCTGCCAGTTGCCGATAACTTGGTTACAAAACATGATCATCTCATACAATAAAATATAGCATCATGTCTTGACCATATCACATCACAACATGCCCCGCAAAAACAAGTTAGACGGCCTCTACTTTGTTGTTGCAATTTTTACGTGGCTGCTACGGGCTTAGCAAGAACCATTCTTACCTACACATCAAAACCACAACGATAGTTTGTCAAGTTGGTGCTGTTTTAACCTTCGTAAGGACCGGGCGTAGCCACACTCGGTTCAACTAAAGTTGGAGAAACTGACACCCACCAGCCACCTGTGTGCAAAGCACGTCGGTAGAACCAGTCTCGTGTAAGCGTACGCGTAATGTCGGTCCGGGCTGCTTCATCCAACAATACCGCCGAACCAAAGTATGACATGCTGGTAAGCAGTATGACTTGTATCGCCCACAACTCACTTGTGTTCTACTCGTGCATATAACATCAACGCATAAAACCTGGCTCTGATGCCACTGTTGGGGAACGTAGTGTCGTGGTCCTAAGACTGACAGTAGAATAGGGGGGGTAGGAATGTAGATACAAGATCCTAGCTATGGAGGAGTTGTACACACGAGTTTATGAGTTCAGGCCCTTCTCGGAGGAAGTAACAGCCCTACGTCTCGGAGCCCAGAGGCGGTCGACTAAATATATGTGTGTGAATTACAGAAAGTGCGAACCCTTGTCCCAGAGGAGGGGGGTGGCTTATATAGAGTGCGCCAGGACCCCGGCTCCCCTTTGTTACACAAGGTTCAATGCTCATAAAGCAGGGGCGTTACTGGTAACGTCTACAGTAAAGTATTATAAATGCCCATAATGCTATGGTTTAAGTCCTGACCATTGCAGAGTGGAGGGTTTCTCATCTTCTGGTGGTCGAGTGTCTTCAAGGTGGTCAAGTGAGCACATCTCCATTGTCGAGTGGATGATGGTTTCTCTTCGGCTGCTTCTGATTCTTTATAGAGATGTCCTTGGGGAGGGTATGTTGGACAGATCCATGACCCTACCCTAGGTACATAGCTTCATCATTAGCCCCCGAATGGATCGGGGTTTGAGTGAGGAAGGAGTTGGGAACACTTCCGACCCATTCTTTGTGCTATGTGTATATCTTGTTCTGGAACAATGAGTTGAGGTGATGACGTCGACTCCTTTCTCAGTCGCCTTGATCCATTCTTGGTTTTTGTCGAGTGAACTTTCATGGTAGAATTCCGAATGATGATGTAGAGGATGTTTGTCTTTAGACTGACAGGTTGTTCTGCTCTCCACGGATCTCGCGGGATTCGAATTTTGGGAAGTGTGCCAAACGGGCGGAACCGAGGTTATCGGGACGGATTAGGCAAGTCTCCTCGATCCTCGCGCCACCTTTTTCACCACATACTGCGTGCGCGACTGTTGCGGCATTTGTTTAGATCGTCTGGGTCCACCAGTCAGTCACTCGGGGAGCGACCATATAAAAGGGCCCGAACCAGGCCTCTGCCCCATGCACTCCCGTTCTCTCTTCTTCTCCTCCTGATCTCTCCGCCACGCTCGCTTTTGTCCTCGTCGCCGGACCTTTGCTCGAGCTCGACCCGTCGCCATGGGGAAGGAGAAGACGGCGGCACTAGAACGTGCGAAGAAAGCGACCGCGAAGGCGAAGGGCAAGCGGACCAGCCGGGGCGGGTCGTTGTCGAGATCTGTCCTGCCGGCGGGCTGGATCGAGGGCGACTGGATCCGCTCGGCAATCACCCAAGACGACCTCGACGACCTAGTGGAGGGGGGACTGATCCCTCACAAGTCGGCTCAGCTCCCGGGGGACAAGACCGAGCCGCAGCCAAGGGAGGGTGAGTGCGTTTTCCTCGCCACCCACGTAGATCGCGGATTCTCACTGCCTCCCCATCCTATCTTCCGGGGTTTTTTGAACTTCTTTGGGGCTCAGCTCCACCATTTCACTCCGAACACCATAGTCTATCTGGCTGCTTTTGTGTTGATGTGTGAAAACTTCTTGGGCTGTCGACCGCACTGGGGGCTTTTCAAACACATCTTGACTTGCCGCTCTCAGTCGGTCAAAAAGGCCAAGTCGAGGACGAGAAGACACAAGTGATCCAAATGTGCAGGGGTCTGGGGATCCAGATGAGGAGCAAGAGTACTTTCCTAGCCATGATCCTTCCCGACTCGGTCCGGGGCTGGCAGTCGACTTGGTTCTACTGCAAGGATCAGCCGACCCTGGGTCAGTCGACTGGACTTCCTCCCTTTTCCTTGGCTCGAGTGGAGAAGCCCGCCCCCCTGAAGGTAGTTCCAGAAGAGAAGGCGCAGGTCAAGGTCCTGGTCGAGCGGGTCGTCCAACTTGTCCGCGATGGGGTGACCGGGATGGACCTGCTGGAGGTCTTTCTTGGTCGACGCATCCAACCGCTTTAGGCGCGTGATCATCCGATGTGGGTGTATTCTGGGCTCGAGGATTCCACTCGGATCCACCCAGAGGATGTCAACGAGGAGACCTTGAAGAAGTGGTTGAGGGGGATCACCAGCAACAAAGACAACCCCCGGGGGTCTAGGAGGGTGATTCCATTCGACAACTTGCACCAGCCAGAGCAGGTATAATTTTGTTTCGTCAAGTATCTTTCCGATTCACCGTGTGATATCTTGTTTATGGTCGACTGAATTTCCTTTGATCGTTGTCTTTTCAGGCCCTCATCGACATGTACTCAATGCCGAACGGAGTGCAGGACCAAGACGACGAGGAAGAAGCGAGCGGGGGCGAGAGCGGTGAGGAGCATTCGGATGCCGAGGAGGACGTGGAGAGCGACAAATCGACTGATGACGAAGAAGTCGACTCGCCTCCTCACAGGGAGAGGAGATCCAAACACGCTCACGACCCGGCGAGTGCTCCGGACTTGGTGGCCGCGCCGATTGGTCAGTCTTCGAAGCATCCCAGGACGTCTTCCCCAACGCCAACTGAGAAGGCTCCAAAGCAGTCCAAAGTTGCGCCGCCTCCAGCGCCGAAAGCATCGAAAGCCACCTCCTCCAAACTGCCAAAAGCTTTGCCCAGGATCAAAGTGACCGTTCCTACTATCTCCGGGTAACCATCTGACTTGTCTTTTTCGTCGACTCGATTAACTGGGTGTAACCGATTGAATGCGGGTCTTTGCAGTGCTGCTACGTCAGGGACTTCTTCTTTCTAGTACCGGGACGAGGAAATGGAAGATGCGGTAACCTCCAACCCAGGTATAAACTCTTGCGATTTTGTTCTTGATTCTTTTGTCGATTGCGTTCAAGTGGTTCACTCGGGGTTGAATGATTTGGCTTGCAGCTCCACCTAACGTCATAGATCTTCCAGACGATGATGAAGATGTGGCTCTTAAGCCCAGGAAGAGCAAGAAGGTAGCAGCCGGCAGGATGTCTCGGCAAGAACCAACTATAGCACCTCCTGTCTATCAACCTGAGGACGCGGGCAGGGCTTCTGTGACCTTCGCTGCACCCTTGTCGAGTGAGCACCCTGCACCGTTGACTGCACCTGTGATTCCTTCGGCAGTCCAACTCCATGCCACGAAGCTCCAAGCCACCGCACCTGGGTCGTCTGCTCACTTCTTCACTAGCTACCCCGTCCGGACAACCAGTCGGAAGCGGCTGCGGAAGCCATTTGACAAGCTGACATGATGATGGAGCGGGTGAAGATAGTGCATGAGAACAGCCAGGCTGCCTACGATGCGAGTGCTGCCCTTCGGGCCAATGTCCAGGTGAGTAAACTTTCCGACTATTTTTTCTCTGTGATGAGGAAGTGTTACTCGGAAAAAATCTTCTTCTACATAATCTACTGATGTTTGCGTCGAATTAGAGCACCCACTAGGTTTTTTGTTGTTTTTTTGGTGGTTTCGATCTTCCACTCGGTCTGGGCGAGTGGGATCTGAACCGGTGGGGGCACGCTAAGTGCACCCACTGGGTGTAGTCCCCGAGACCACAGTCGACTGCTGGCAGTTGATTGGGGTCCGAGTTCTTGCTTTTATTTTCTTTTAGTCCTTACACTCGACTCCGGAGGGCCGGTCAAGTAGGATCTGAACCGGTGGGGGCACGCTAAGTGCACCCACTGGGTGTAGTCCCCGAGACCGCAGTCGACTGCTGGCAGTCGACTGGGGTCTGAACAGTTTTTTTTGACTTGACCCGAGTCTTAATCAGCGGGAGCACGCCAAGTGCACCCACTGGGTGTAGTCCCCGAGACCGCAGTCGACTGTGTGTAGTCGGCTGGGGTCTAAGCGATCCTCTTTAAGTTTTATCCACTCGGAAGTGAACAATCTTTGATCTTGTCGATTGACACGTCTTTTGCCTTTCGCAGAAGTCTTGTACTCTCATTTCCAAGTTTGCTGAACTTGAGGAGAAGCAGAGGCAACTCAACCTCGACTTGGAGTTGGCCCAGCAGAATCTGAAGAATGCTCTAGACGAAGCTGCCGGTATGGAAGGTAACTGCCTGTCGACTATCTTTTTAAAACATTTTATCGAGCTCTTGTCTGATCCGATTGCTTCTTTTGCAGAGAAAATGAAGTCGGCTCTGGAGAAGAAGGACTCGGACCTCGCCGCTGCACAGAAGGAAGCCAAAGATAAAACTGACCTCGCAGACCAGAAGCTGGCTTCAGTCGAAGCACTGGAAGGGGAGGTGACCAAGCTGAAGTCCTGCCTCAACGAGTCCAACCGAGAGGTGAGTTGTCTGAAGAAGGACAAAATTACGCTCAACGAAAAGCTGGAGTCTGCGGTCCACAAGAGGAATGACACGGAGGCTTATCTGAGAACTCTCACCAAGAAGCTTTATCTTATGCTGGAAGGTATTTCTTTTAATTCGACTATGTTGATGTTTGCGATCGGATCTTGCTCGGTCGATTGACTAATTTTTGGCTGCAGAATTCTGCCAAGACTTCGACGAGGAAACTGGAAGGGTCGAGACGGGTCTAGACCCTATCGCTTCTCCAGTCTGTGATGAAACAGCGATGAACATGCTCCGACTGGAGTCTCGTATCGCTAGCGCCACAAGTTACCTCGAGCATCTGAAGGAGGTGGTCTCTCGAATCGACTGATCACTCTGGCCGGGGGCGACACTTCAGAATGATTTGGAAACCTTGATGACTCGACTGAACGAGATCCCTGACCAAGTGCAAGAATGGAAGAAATCCTCCGCCCGGTGTGGAGCTGACGTGGCGCTGTCCTTGGTGCGAGTCCATTGCAAGGAGGCTCGTGAAGACAAGCTGGCTGCGCTCAAAGTCGCAAACACCAAAAAGTATGACTTCCAGTCCTTCATGGAGACTTTCATTGCTGCCGCCACCCGGATTGCTGATGGGATCGACCCAGACTCATTCGTGGAGCCTGCCATCCCTCCTCCGGCCGAGTGAACAAACTTACGAAACTTGAATCTGCTTTAAATTTTCCTCGGAATGCTGAGTGATTGCTGTAACCATTGAACTCCTTCGGGCTTGATGCCCGAGTACTTTGGATTAGCTGCTTGGAACCTTTAGGATTTATCTGAATTTGGTTTATTTCTGAATGTGCTTGTGTTTGCATTCGAATGGACTTTGCTCACTGCTCGGAATGCTTTGTAGCTCCGAAGAGGAAGGTTGCAGTCGAGCTGCACCTCATCATCCTTGCGGATAGGGATGGAGTGGATGTTGTACTTGTGCCGTAGCTCCGAAGAAGAAGGTTGAAGTCGACCTGCACGTCGTCATCCTTGCGGATAGGGATGGAGCGGACGTTGTACTTGTGCCATAGTTCTAAAGAGGAAGGTTGCAGTCGACCTGCACCTCGTCATCCTTGCGGATAGGGATGGAACGGACATTGTACTTGTGTCGTAGCTCCGAAGAAGAAGGTTGCAGTCGACCTGCACCTCGTCATCCTTGCAGATAGGGATGGAGCGGACATCGTACTTGTGCCATAGCTCCGAAGAAGAAGGTTGCAGTCGACCTGCACCTCGTCATCCTTGCGAATAGGGATGGAGAGGACGTCGTACTTGTGCCGTAGCTCCGAAGAAGAAGGTTGCAGCCGACCTGCACCTCGTCATCCTTGTGGATAGGGATGGAGCGAACGTTGTACTTGTGCCGTAGCTCCAAAGAGGAAGGTTGTAGTCAACCTGCACCTCGTCGTCCTTGCGGATAGGGGTATGTTTCAAACTTAGGCGAGTACTGGACCGCAGCTAAGCCTCCGAGCGGGAGGATTGCTCTCCACTCGGTAGGATTTTCTTCAAACTTAGGCGAGTACCCGACTGCGGCTAAGCCTCCTAGTGAGAGAACCTAGGTGAGTGCTGGACTGCAGCTAAGCCCCCCGAGTGGGAGGATGGCTCTCCACTCGGTAGGATTTTTTCACACTTAGGCGAGTACTAGACTGTAGCTAAGCTTCCTACTGAGAGAACTTAGGCGAGTGCTGGACTGCAGGTAAGCCCTCGAGTGGGAGGATTGCTCTCCACTCGCTAGGATTTTTTCAAACTTAGGCGAGTACTGGACTGCAGCTAAGCTTCCTAGTGAGAGAACTTAGGCGAGTGCTGGACTACAGCTAAGCCCCCGAGTGGGAGGATTGCTCTCCACTCGGTAGGATTTTTTCAAACTTAGGCGAGTACTGGACTGTAGCTAAGCCTCCTAGTGAGAGAACTTAGGCGAGTACTGGACTGCAGCTAAGCCTCCTAGTGAGAGAACTTAGGCGAGTGCTGGACTGCAGCTAAACCCCGAGTGGGAGGATTTCTCTCCACTCGATAGGATTTTTTCAAACTTAGGCGAGTACTGGACTACATCTAAGCCTCCTAGTGAGAAAACTCAGGCGAGTGCTGGACTGCAGCTAAGCCCCCGAGTAGGAGGACTGCTCTCCACTCGGTAGGATTTTTTCAAACTTAGGCGAGTACTGGACTGCAGCTAAGCCTCCTAGTGAGAGAACTTAGGCAAGTGCTGGACTGCAGCTATGCCCCCCGAGTGGGAGGATTGCTCTCCACTCGGTAGGATTTTTTCAAACTTAGGCAAAACGGATTCGCGACTAAGCCCACCCACTGGGGGATTTCAGAAGTAAATAAGAAAACAACAATCGAATGACAGGACCATAAGCTCTTGTGTTTGATAAACAAATTACAAAAGGTGTTTCTTATTACACTTTATTCAAACGAGTGCTTAAGTGTAAAAGGGGCGGAGCAGCTCCGTGTTCCAAGCCCGTGGCTCGTCTTTCTGATGCTCAATACTGTAAATATGGTATGCTCCATTGTGAAGAACTTTGGTGACGATGAAGGGGCCTTCCCAAGTCGGGGCGAGCTTGTGTGGTTTCTGCTGATCCACTCGAAGAACCAGGTCTCCTTCTTGAAAGGCTCGACCGCTCACATTTCTGGCGTGGAATCGACGCAAGTCTTGCTTATAAATGGTCGAGCGGATCAAGGCCATCTCTCTTTCGTCCTCTAAGAGATCGACTGAATCTTGCCAGGCCTGCTCTGCTTCCTCTTCGGAGAAGAGCTCAACTCGGGGTGCATTGTGGAGCAGGTCACTTGGCAGGACAGCTTCGACTCCATAGACTAAGAAGAAAGGAGTTCGTCCGGTCGACCGATTAGGAGTTGTCCTTAAACCCCACAGAACTGATGGAAGTTCATCAACCCAAGCACCTGTTGCGTGTTTGAGATCACGCATCAGTCGGGGTTTTAGTCCTTTGAGAATTAGGCCATTTGCTCTTTCTGCCTGTCCGTTCGACTGCGGGTGAGCGACGGAAGCATAATCGACTCGAGTGCCCTGAGAGGCGCAGAAAACTCTGAACTCATCAGAATCGAAGTTCGATCCGTTGTCCGTGATGATGCTGTGCGGGACTCCATATCTGAATGTCAATTTTCTGATAAAACTGACAGGAGTGCTTGCATCAAGGTTCTTGATAGGTTTAGCTTCGATCCATTTGGTAAACTTGTCGACTACAACGAACACATGAGTGAAGCCGCTCCTGCCAGTTCTCAGTGGTCCAACCATATCCTGTCCCCAAATAGCAAAGGGCCAGATGAGGGGGATGGTCTTCAGGGCTGACGCTGGCTTGTGAGACATGTCGGAGTAAAATTGGCAGCCTTCACATCTGTCGACTATATCTTTCGCCATTTCATTTGCTCATGGCCAATAGAATCCAGCTCGGTATGCTTTAGCCACGATGGCCCGAGAGGATGCATGATGACCACAGGTCCCCGAGTGGATGTCATTAAGGATCATTCGACCTTCTTTTGGTGTTATGCATTTCTGACCGACTCCAGTCACGCTTTCCCTGAACAGCTGCCCTCTTATCATAGTAAAGGCCTTGGATCGACGGACGATCTGTCAAGCCTCTTCTTCATCTTCTGGGAGTTCTTTCCTGAGGATGAACGCAATGTAGGGCACCGTCCAGTCGGCAGTTATGGCCAGAACCTCCATGATCAGGTCGACCACGGCTGGGACCTCGACTTCAGTCGGATCTATGGCGCTCTTAGGTTGCGGGGGATATTTAGTGATAGGATCTTCCTGAACTGTCGGCGAGTGAATATGCTCTAAAAACACATTGCTAGGAATGGCTTCTCTCTTGGAACCTATCTTTGCCAAATCATCGGCTGCTTGATTTTTCAGTCGGGGTATGTGGTGGAGTTCTAACCCCTCAAACTTCTTCTCAAGCTTTCTCACCGCATTGCAGTAACCAGTCATGGATGGGCTTCTGACGTCCCATTCCTTCATCACTTGATTAACTACCAAATCTGAGTCGCCATAGACCATGAGGCGACGGACGCCGAGTGAGATGGCCATGCGCAACCCATACAGGAGTGCTTCATATTCTGCTTCATTATTGGAGGAATCAAAGTGAATCTAGAGGACATATCTGAGCCTATCTCCTCGAGGGGATACCAGAACTACCCCAGCACCAGACCCATTCAGCATCTTGGATCCGTCAAAGAACATGGTCCAGTGCTCCGAGTGAACTTGAGTCGGCAGTTGATGTTCGATCCACTCGGCGAGGAAATCTGCTATTGCTTGGGACTTGATAGCGTTCTTTGCCTCAAACTTGATATCCAAGGGAAGGAGTTCAATCGCCCATTTGGCCACTCGACCAGTTGCATCCCTGTTGTGCAGAATCTCTGACAATGGAGCGTCGCTGACGACTATAACAGAGTGATCTGAGAAATAGTGTGCAACCTTCTTCATGGTCATGTAAATCCCATAGACAAGCTTTTGATAGTGAGGATATCTCTGCTTTGACGGGGTCAGGACTTCAGAAATATAATAAACTGGGCGTTGAACCTTATAAGCTTTTCCTTCTTCTTCCCGCTCGACCGTAAGTACTGTACTGACGACTTGTCCAGTGGCTGCTATATAAAGCAGTAGAGGCTCTTTGCTGATTGGAGCAGCAAGCACCGGCTAGGTGGAAAGCAGGGCTTTTAGCTCTGCAAATGCTGTATCAGCTTCTGGGGTCCACTCAAACTTATCTGATTTCTTCATCAGTCGGTAAAGAGGCAGTGCCTTTTCACCGAGGCGAGAAATGAATCGACTTAGGGCAGCCAAGCAACCAGTAAGCTTCTGGACATCATGCACATGCACAGGGCGTTTCATTCGGAGTATAGCGCCTACTTTCTCTGGGTTAGCATCGATTCCTCGTTCGGAAACAAGAAAACCGAGTAACTTTCCGCCTGGGACTCCAAACGTGCACTTTGATGGATTGAGCTTCATATCATACCTTCTGAGGTTGGCAAAGGTTTCAGCAAGGTCAGTCAGTAGGTCGGAACCTTTACGCGACTTGACCACAATGTCATCCATGTATGCTTCCACATTCCGACTGATCTGAGTGAGCAGGCACTTCTGAATCATCCGCGTGAATGTGGCTCCGGCGTTCTTCAAACCGAATGGCATTGTGACATAAGAGAAGCACCCAAATGGGGTGATAAAAGTTGTCTTTATTTCGTCGGGTCCGTACAGACGGATCTGGTGGTACCCGGAGTAGGCGTCCAAAAAGGACAAAAGCTCGCACCCAGTAGTCGAGTCGACTATCTGGTCAATGCGAGGGAGAGGGAAGTGATCTTTCGGGCAGGCCCGATTGATATGCTTGAAATCAATACACATGCAAAGTGAGTCGTCTTTCTTTGGGACCATGACAACATTGGCTAGCCACTCGGAGTGGTAAATATCTCGGATAAACTCAGCAGCCAAAAGCCGAGCCACTTCTTTACCGATTGCTTTTCTTTTCTGGAAGGCGGACCGTCGAAGATGCTCTTTGACTGGTTTCACTTTTGGGTCGACTCGCAAACGATGCTCAGCCAGTCCCCTGGGAACACCCGGCATGTCAGAGGGCTTCCATGCAAAGATGTCCTAGGTCTCACGGAGGAACTGGATGAGCGCTTCTTCCTATTTGGAGTCGAATGTGGTTGAAATGTGAGTCGGAGCTGCATTGGGATCCGTCGGGTGAATGTGAATCGACTTCATTTCACCAGACGACTGGAACACCGAATCTGTGGCTGGCTTCTTGGCACGCAACAAGTCACTCGGATCTACATTTTTCTGGTATTCCTGCAATTCTACCATGGCCATCTGCGCATCGGCGATCTTTGAGCCCTTCTGGAAGCACTCTTCTGCCCTCTTCTAATTACCAGAGACAGTGATCACTCCTCTGGGACTAGGCATCTTCAGTTTGAGGTACAAGTAACATGGTCGAGACATAAATCATGCATAAGCTGGCCTGCCTAGAATTGCATGATAAGCACTTTGGAAATCCACAACTTCAAACGTCAACTTTTCTTTGCGGTAATTTTTGGAATCACCGAAAACCACGTCCGGTGCAATTTGACCGAGTGATGCAGCCTTCTTGCCTGGAATGACACCATGGAAACTCATATGGCTTTTGCTGAGTCTGGACATCGGAATGCCCATTCCTTTCAATGTTTCTCCATACAGAATGTTCAGGCCACTGCCACCGTCCATCAAGACCTTTGTCAGTCAAGTGCCTTCGACCACCGGGTCGACCACCAGTGCCTGCCTCCCAGGGGTGGCAATGTGCGCCGGATGATCAGACTGGTCGAATGTAATGGTAGTCTGCGACCACTTCAAGTAACTGGGTGTCGCTGGAGCGACCATGTTCACTTCCCTATTGATGACTTTCAATCGACTTTTGCTCTCGACATCAGCAAAAATCATCAGAGTGGAATTCACGTGGGGATAACCATCGTCATCCTCTCCCTCATCCTCAGCCTTGTCTGCCTCCTTCTCCTTTTCCTTGGGCTATTTCTCTCGGAACTGCTGGATTAGGAGTCTACACTACCGAGTGGTGTGCTTCGGGTAAATGAAATTACCTTCTTCATCTTTTTTGGTGTGGATATGGCACGACAGATCCAACACATCATTTCCATCTTGATCTTGTACTTTCTTGGGGTTCCACGGCCCCTTGGGCTTCCCCTTGAACTTTCCTTGAACCACAGCCAAGGCTTCACCAGGAGCACCGGCTCGGCCTTGCGCTTCTGTTTCTGACTGGAGTTTCCTCCCTCGGCTTCGTGGGCGACTGCTTTGTGCTTGCCACTCCGTAGTCGCTCTTCCTCTTCACCATTGGCATACTTGGTGGCAATTTCCATCATCCGAGTCAGAGTCATGTTTCCTGTCCGACCGAATTTCAGATTCAACTCTCGATACCTGACACCTTCCTTGAAAGCACAAATTGCCTGATGATCAGACACATCTTCTACCGTGTGGTGTAGGGTGATCCATCTCTGGATATAATCCCTCAAAGTTTCATTCGGTTTCTGGACGCAACAATGCAATTCTGTCAAACCTGCCGGACGTTTGCAAGTACCCTCGAATGTTCTGACAAACACTCGGGCGAGATCTTCCCAAATATAGATGCTGCCAGGCGCCAACTGATTTATCCATGCTCTAGCCGAGCCCTCCAACATCAGAGGAAGGTGTTTCATGGCCACTTCATCATTGCCGCCGCCAATCTGGACAGCCACTCGGTAGTCTTCAAGCCAAGTGTCAGGCTTGGACTCTCCGGTGAACTTACTGACTCCAGTCGCCAACCTGAAGTTGGGGGGAATCATCGTAGCTCTGATAGCTCTGCTGAAGCACTCTGGGCCGGAAACATGCACCCTATTGCTGGTTTGCGGATCTCTGCCATGGCCCTCTCGGTGAGCTCTATTTCTGTCAACCAAGCCATGCACGAGAATAGATCTCGCGTCAAAGCCTGGCTCCCTAGGGTCGATTGGAATATCTCTTCCATCATCTGAGGGCGTCTGTCTTCATGTGGCCGAGGCATGTATGACCCACTCCTTGGAGGAGGCGTGGGCACTCGATGGCGATCATCACGATTTGCACGATTATCACACTGCTCTCGGTTTCTGTACTGATCATGTCGATCTCCACGTCCCTCACGCCTCGGGGGCGATCTCGGACTATGGGCCGACTGAACTGTGTCTGCAACCACAGACCTGCTATGGATCCTATTCCGCGACTGAGATACTACTGTATTCTGCTCCCCTGCTGCTCGGAGCAAGGGTCTGATCTGCACCAGACCTCGACCAGCTTCTGATTGGGAAGGTTGGACCGACTCTGCTATCCAGGCAGCAGCTGCTAGATTCTGGATGGGGGTTCGATATACATGAGTCGGAGGTGGAAAAAGCTGGCGTCGACTGGACTCAGGAGCACGTTGTTGAGCGCGATCGTCGAGTGCGCGATGGAGGTTCTCCAGTCGAGTGCGCTCAGCCAGGTTGGCCAAGCGTGCCTGCTCCAAGGCCTGGGCCTCAGGGGTCTCTCCAACTATAGGAGTATGCAGGGCATCCATGTTCCGGCGACGAAGTTCCTCCCTCTGCTGCGAGGAGAGGGCTTCGGGGCGGTACTCCTCATGAACGCGCGACGGATCGCCGTTCCCGACACCTCCGTCTTCACGATTGAAGCCAGGAGGACTACGTGGTCCATTGACTATCAGGACTTCCACCACTGGGTCGTTGCTATCACACTCGGATGCGGTCTCTATGGAGCCAGTCGACAGATTGAACAGGCCATAGAGAGATTCGTTTGAGGGGTGGCCGACTGGCGGGCCACCGCATGCTTCACCCACCGTTGAAGCCTCGACCGACCGGTGCATTTGCTCCGGCGGGTCGCAGGGGGGGGGGGGGAAGGCCGTTGGAGTCGACTGGTACTGGGTCGACGGTTGCCGCAGGAGGACGCCGTGGACGCACGCGCAAAAGTGCATCACCCCGCGGGCGGGGAGCGCGTCGGCGTCGAGTGGTGCCTCTTGAAGCCAAGCGGAGTCGTCGGCGACAAACACGAGCGCGCCGAGAAAGATCTCGCGGCCCTCAGCCAGACCTCCGCCTGAAACCATGAAGAAGGGGATCGGAAAAATCGCAACTTCTCCAACAACTCGCTAAGACACCTGCCCCACGGTGGGCACGAACTGTTGTGGTCCTAAGACTGACAGTAGAATAGGGGGGTAGGAATGTAGAGGCAAGATCCTAGCTATGGAGGAGTTGTACACATGAGTTTACGAGTTCAGGCCCTTCTCGGAGGAAGTAACAGCCCTACGTCTCGGAGCCTAGAGGCGGTCGACTGAATATATGTGTGTGATTTACAGAAAGTGAGGACCCTTGTCCCAGAGGTGGGGGGTGGCTTATATAGAGTGCGCCAGGACCCCAGCTCCCCTCCATTACACAAGGTTCAATGCTCATAAAGCAGGGCGTTACTGGTAATGTCTACAGTAAAGTATTATAAATGCCCATAATGCTATGGTTTAAGTCCTGACCGTTGCAGAGTGGAGGGTTTCTCATCTTCTGGTGGTCGTGTGTCTTCAAGGTGGTTGAGTGAGCACATCTCCACGGTCGAGTGGATGATGGTTTCTCTTCGACTGCTTCTGATTTTTTATAGAGATGTCCTTGGGGAGGGTATGTTGGACAGATCCATGACCCTACCCTAGGTACATAGCTTCATCATGTAGTAATTTCAAAAAAAATCCTACGCACACGCAAGATCATGGTGATGCATAGAAACGACAGGGGAGAGTGTTGTCCACGTACCCTCGTAGACCGAAAGCGGAAGCATTAGCACAACGCAGTTGATGTAGTCGTACGTCTTCACGGCCCGACCGATCAAGCACCGAAACTATGGCACCTCCGAGTTCTAGCGCACGTTCAGCTTGATGACGATCCCCGGAGACCGGTCCAGCAGAATGTTGGGGAAGAGTTCCATCAGCACGACGGCGTGGTGACGATCTTGATGTTCTACTGTCGCAGGGCTTCGCCTAAGCACCGCTACAATATTATCGAGGATTATGGTGGGGGGGGGGGGCACCGCACACGGCTAAGAGATCAATGATCAATTGTTGTGTCTATGGGGTGCCCCCTGCCCCCATATATAAAGGAGCAAGGGGGAGGAGGTGCGGCCAGGCAAGGGGCGCGCCAGGAGGAGTCCTACTCCTCCCGGGAGTAGGGCTCCTCCCTTTCCATGTTGGACT